>NW_020951427.1:3151989-3224784 GCF_900497805.2 Vombatus ursinus
CTGAGAGAAAAGGAAAGTTAAGTCTGAGGTAAGGGGAAAATAAATCTAACAAAAGTTTATCTGTTCAGGGCTAGGAGGTTTACTTAGCCATATCATGAGAAAGATATTCAACAAAGAAAGGCATTCAGAACACTCCAAGTTGATTCAGCTTGAGTGAAGCTCCCTTGCCTGAGTTACTCATTGTTGACCCAACAGCCTAGTCTCAGACCTCTCTTGGCTACATGTTACTCGGGCAATGAGGAAGTGATTGTAACAGTCAGAGCCTGTACTTTTCTGAACCAGTAAGTTTCAATATGATTTTAGTAAAATTGGACTAACTTACATGGAGGGAGGAGGGTTAGAATATTGGTTCTACTATGGTATCCCGAAAATGAGCTATTTCAGTTGATACTTGGTTCCCCCTCATAAGAGGCTTTCAAGCAGAAACTGCATGACCAACTCTTGGAATTGCAAGAGTAGAAATTCTTGCTCATTAACAGATAGATCTATTTGGTCTTTTAGGTACCTTCTAACTCTTAGTTTCTGTAAGTCTGTGTTTAATAGATACACGGCCCTTGAAAATATGGTAAGTGACAAGACAGGATAACTATGATGTCAGTCTTCTAACTTCTAGTATTACTTTCCCTTCTGGTTTTTTCCTCCATTTATCCTTCACCTTCATCTTGATAAATATTAGCTATGGCCTTCAAGAACAATTCTCAAGCAGAAAAATAATTTCAGATTTAATCAAAACCAAATCCTTTTCTCTGTTATCATTAATTAATCTAACCAATGGTTCATTTGAAGAAGTTACTAAAATGCTAAATCCCTCATTTTCATTTAGATTATGCCTTCTTATTTATCTTTTGAGAAATGGTAAAAGAAGAAATTCCTATACTGGACAAACTGTACAGTATGATAGCAAAAGTAAAAATATAAATAAATAATGTAAACTGATATTGATCATGACTCCTTGAAAGATGCAGATTCTATAAATGAGTCATTTGGCCTATTAAATTTCAGTGACTTTAGCACATGAAAAAATAATGAAGAAAGGTCTGATAATCCATGGTACTGTCTTATTTTTTATAATGTACAATAATGAGATAATTTGGGCTATACCAAGACAAGATCAATCAAGTTGAATTTCCACCTGATTCAGCAAAGTTCAGTCTGACATCATTTCATTTGTCTCTCTTTTAGTAACCCAAAAATGCTTAGTTTTACTCTTGGGCTTATCTCAGCTTAATGAGGACTAGGTTGCCAATGGATGCTTTCTTTTAGGTCCTAAATATTAACACATAACTTATTGGAAGTATATGGAATAAGTTAAGGTAAACATTAGAATGAATTCTTAGAATACTCAAAATAACAATTAAAGGGAAGTTGGACTAGCTTTTGTAATTTTCATGGAATGACTTCCTGAGGGATAGAACTCAGATTTAAATGCCTCACAAGTCTAGGTGTGCATAAAGTCAGGCATAATCAGATGCATGGTTCACTGTGTGCCATCTTAATTGGATTAGGACAGCAAGTGCTGCACTTCTGTGGCTACCATTTCTCTCATAAAGATGTGCCAGGCTGAAGTTGGTCTATAATTCTGGTCCAATTGGAGATTTTCTTACAGATTAGCCTAAAGGGAATCTCAAAGATTTTCTGATCTTAGATTTACAGGAAAAGATGAAGGATGAATCATTTTCTATTCATATCTCCATTTTTTTGATCCCACATCTCTGTTACAACCCATTTTCTCATTGTTTGTTTGAATTTTAATTTTTATTTATTTATTTTTATTTTCTTTTCAACATGTGTGCTTATGTATATGTATAGATAGATGGATAAATGGATAGATAGATAGATAGATAGATAGATAGATAGATAGCCATGGATCACTTCTCAGAATAATGTTTTTTAAAAGAAAAAATGATTACAAAGGAAAACTATCATATTGAAATAATTATCAAAATACAGAAAAAAACCCCAAATTCATGGAACCTACTTTAAAAACCCGTGCATAGCTTTACATAGGTCTGGAAAACATCTGGACATATCATATGAAAATAAGAGTTGCCCTTTTAGGTGGTCTTTCATCTGCTGAGAATTTTGGGAAACCTAAGATACATATGTACAGAAAAAAGATATATGTGCTTAAATCATAATCCATTTGATTTTTAAAATAGTATGCATGCCTCTCTGGTCCAGAGGCATAATGCTATGAAATAGATGACAGATAAAAGACTTGCTATTAATGTGGACTTTTATGCATATCCTACACCTTCATAGTGTACAATAAATGCTTAATAAATATTTGTTGATTTGATTTAATCTGTTAGTCTTGGGTAAAATATTTTTTATTCATATTCACATCATCAAAAGTTTATGTCCTTTCTTTTACTTCAATGACTATGAAAATTTAGGTAATGAAAGTTCTAATATTTATATATAAAATATTCATATAGTTATGTGATCTCATGGATGAGGATATTCCCTCCACCTATTGCAAATCATCTATACCTGTCCATTCTAAATGCTTTATTTCCAGGTGCTCCTATAAGTTTCTCATAATGTGTCCACCTAATGTTTTGGGAGCCTTCCTTACTTTCTCTGACATCACAAAGAAACCAGTGGAAATTATGCATTGTCCTTCACTGATCCTTTACTCTCGTCACACATTCACACCACCTTCTTTGCTCATATATTCATTTGATGATATCTTTTACTCTTTTATTCCTTGCTAATTCACTATCTATAATGCACTGCAGCCTGCTTGCACCCACCTTGCTGCCTTCTGAGTAGTACAAAAATTCTTTTAAAAAGTCCCTCAAAACCAGGACAACAATATACCCAATGACTAGGACAATGTAATATATAAAGAACAAACACCAAAATAAAAAAAGCTAAAAATTAAAATGATCAAGATCTATCCCAAAGAAGAAATCAGGAATTAGAGGTCTTTTTCTTTCTTTGGGGAGGGGGAGGAGGTGTTGATAAGGATAAAGAACATTTGTTTTTCTTTCTTTACTCTTTTCTCTCTCCCTTTTTGCATACTTACCCTCTGCCTCACCCTCCTCTCCTTCTCCTTCTGTTTTACTGAGGGCAGCTCTCTTAATAGAGGAAAGAAGATTCTATACATACACATGTACATGCATACATATCCATACACACATGCAAATTTTATTTTATCATATGCTTTATATGTACATATCCACATATTTGTATATCACACTGTACCTGTAAATGTACATCTATATATGTTACTATAGAATCATTATATATGTGTGTGTGTATTGTGTATGAATATATGTATATATGCATATATGTACACACATGCATGCACATTGTCTAGTATATACTACCTTATGTTTGTGTGTATATATCAAAGTGATAGAAAAACAAAAAAAATCTTAAAAAAACTTGCCCGTATCAATGCCTAATAGAACGTTGGGCTTAGCATAAAATAATTTTAAAGTTAGAAGGCACTTCAGAGATCATCCAGTCCAGTCAGCTCTTTTTACTTATGAGGATACTGAGGCCCAGAATATTTGAATGAGCTGTTCAAGGTAACAAGGTTTCATTCTCAAACCTGCACCTAAAAGCTAAGCCTCCCTATTCCTAGTATTGTATTATTTATACTACATGACAATACTTGCACCCAGGTATATATTCTGGTTCCATATGAAGACACTTTAATTCTATCACTGATTCTGTTTAATGAAAATGAAGATATGACTAAAAGAATAACATCTTTCTCCTAGATCCATACAACTGAGTTGAGCATAGCACTTACAAGCATGTAGAGAAATCTCTTTATTTCTCACAGAAAAGAAAAAAAAAACAAATTTGGTTCTGCCAACAGTGAAAGAGGGGAGAAAGAGAAGAACCAATTTAGAAAAATAAAAAGTTTTGAAAGAGAAAGGAAGTCATTTTCAGAATCCCATGGATGACATTTCCTCTTAACCAAGACACCACATCTGTGAAAAATTCAGCCATAAAAGAATTGTTTGAGAAACAGCATGATACTAAAACAAGAAGAAATAAATGAATGGAATCAATCACCACTGACATCCCACTTTAAGGAGACCAGTGTTGGCTTGTTAGCGTTTGTATGGAAGTAGAAGGGGAGAAGGGGTATGTGGAGTTTGACATAAAAGGAGCAGCAAACATTGGCTGTATTCAAAAAGAAATCAGACTTGAACAATGTGACATCTTACATCATCTGTCCTTATCATGCACTTCAGAAGCTCTTGTTTGACTGGATTAGCACATTACTGTTTTTGACAAGAAATTAATGTCTTGAGATTTTTCAGCAGGGTTGCTGTAGGAAATGTGTTTCTGTGCTAACTATTTTCCCCTCTCTAACTTGATATATGAATCAGCCAATGGAATAAAGTCAGTTTTCTTTTTCCAAGAAGCAGATAATATAGCTCAGAAGGCTCATATCTGAAAAAAAAAATCTCTGTGGAAGTCTTTTACTCTTTTTTTTTCCTGATATATGCTCCAGTGCAAATGAGGGTAAATGAATATGACCTGGAGGTCTGGAGAAAAAGGTGAGAAAGAAGGGAATTGAAGTCTGAACATATAAATAAATGAAAATTAAAGCTTTTCCTTCATATAAATATAGACTACAATAATTAAGTAGCCAGCTAGGCGGCACAGTGGATAGAATGCTGCCCTGGACTCAAGAAGACTTATCTTCCTGAGTTCAAATCTGGCCTCAGACACTTACTAGCTGTGTGCCCCTAAGCAAGTCACTTAACTCTGTTTGCCTCAGTTTCCTCATCTGTAAAATGAGCTGGATAAGACGATGGCAAACTACTCCAATATCTCTGCAAGAAAACTCCAAATAGTGTCACAAAGAGTCAGAAATGACTGAAACAACTCAACAACAAAACACCAATTAAGCTTATATATGGCAATAGCAATGGAGAAATGAACTGAAGAATGCTTGTCTTCTAAATCTGATCATGTCTCAAGGAACTTAAAATTGTGTCCTGATCCATGAGTCAATTTAGTCTGAGCCCAAAATGGTCATTTTCCCTCAATGAAATAACAATTCAAAGTAATTTTATTTTGTTTCAGAGCTAACTTGTGGAGTGACTGGAATGATCTTCTGCCTTCATGGTAATATTTAAAAAATATGAGGAAGTGTCCCTCTGTCTTAAAATATCTCCTCCACAGGCCTATCAAAGGTGCCTAGAATTCAAATAATAGAGATTACATAATTCCCTTAGGTTAGTGTACTGTGAGTTCTATATATTCTATTTTAAAATGCTAATGCCATCAATAGGAGTAACATACCAATCATCAGAACCTGCGTGTGAATTATGTAGTTTACAAGAAGAATGCTATCTGTGATAATGACACTGTGAATATGTGTGGTTTCAGAGAAGAGAAAGAGAAAGTTAATTTTCAGGTATTGGGGATACAAGCTATAGTGGGGCATTCAGTAATCAGGAGATGACTTGAGGGCAGTAGGCTCCTGAGGAAATTATTACAGGAATAATACATATAGATACATGTTAAGATATACACACACATAAAATACATATCGTACACAGAGTTTGTAACTTTTTTCCCCAAGAGTTTAACTAGAGCATCTTAAATTAATGAATTAGACAAATTATGAAGCAAATGGTAATTTTTTATCCATTGCTCACTTCAACCATCAGACTATAAATTAAATTGACTAAACAGTTGATTTGGTGACATGATAGAATGCAATAAGAAAATGTATCTTTAAGTTTACAATACGTAAAGAATCTATTTTAAATTTACTGTTACATAGAAAAATAAAGACTACAAACCTGAGATTTAACCTTGATATAATAAAACCAAAAAGGAAAAAAGAATAAAATATTAAAAAAATAGAGAAAAAAACAAAGATATGCAAATTATAATGAGTATACTAACTATGCACTTCAAATTGGGACACTCCTGCCTTGAGTTGTTGGAGAAAAAAAATTACATATAAAAGAAGAAAGAGAAGGAAGTAGATCATTGCGATCTATGGAATGATATTGTGCATATTAGGAAAAATCTTCCAAACTCAATCATTCCATTATTTATTTTAGCGTACATTTATTCCCTACTACATTTTAATGGCATATAGACATTTTGTAGATTAAAGGGGCACAATATAAGATATTTAAATAAGGAAAGGCTGTATGAGAAGATCTCTCCTTTAACTGTTTTGCAGATCTGGGAAGTTCATGGGTGGAGAATATTGCCACATGTATTTTCAGATTTTTAAATATATTAATCAATTATTATTATTTTTCTCTTCTATTTTTACTAAGATAATTAAACTCCCAAATATACCCCTCCCCTAAATAGCCAAATGGTTTAATTTATTAATTAGTGCTGCATAAAACTATTTAAATATTGTTGATTGTTTAATAACAAGTTTTGTTTTGATAAGTAATTCTAACCAGCTCCTAATAGTTAACCAATGAAAGCAACTCCTTAAAACCCTTCCTTATCAAAAAAATGAAAGACACTATACCAATAATGTAGGATGCTTATCCTTTTATCTATGTTAGGAAACAATGTATTGAAGTGCACTAATGATGTTACCAAGTTAATTAAAAATAAAAAGGAGGGTCTCTAGGACCAAGTCCTATTTGACACAATTTAAGAATGGAAATGGATCTGTCACAATTACTCTCTCTAAGTTAGATTTCAAAACTAGTGTTTGTTATACAAAACACTAGGCACAAAAGAAAAAAAAAATCATAGCCCACATTTTTTTTTGACAGGATAGAACAGTTTGACCCACAAAGTTCCTGTATACTGAATCAAAGACTGATAGAGCAACAGATAACTTCAGCCAGTTTTGTTTCATTCCTATTTTTTTCCCAATTGGATGGAATAGACCTGAGAATATAATCATGATCAATAGTGGAATAATTGTCCTGCAATAAAATTTGTTCCTCATTAATATATATTGTTCAACTTTAGATTTTTCATTGTGATGTATAATAATCCATTTTCTTAAATTGAATGTTTTATTTGCATAAGATTATTTTTTGGACTATTTTAACTGATATATCTCACATTTTGATATCTATCTATCTTTCTATCTATTTATATGTGTGTATATACATATGCAAAGATTATATATATGTATATATATACATATAGACATATAAATACAGAAATATGTATGCATGTGTATATAAAAAATTAACTTGGCTATTCATCCATCCGTCAGTCCTTTTTAAACTGAAAGAAGAGTGTTGTGATTTTTTTTTTCTGGAATGTGTATTTAAGTCCAGTTTCATAATATCTAATATATGTTGGTATATTATTAAGGAATACGTCTTCAAAAATACACAAGGAAGAGCTAACAAATCCTTACACCAATAAAATGTCTAGGAATTTATGGGTTCACTTAATCACTGAAATCTAATCATTCTATTTATGGTGTGATTCAGACTCAGAGATATTGGTAGTAAAAATACATTTAAGAAGAAAGACAGTTGAAACCCAATATAAGTTAAATGTTGAAGAGAACTAAAGAGGTAATAATTAGGTAATCATCAATTCTGAGATTTAGGCACTGTAGACTTACCCCTAGATTCAAGTCAGTGGCTGCAATTTAATATTATGTAGAAATAATGATGAGTGAATTTCATACTCACTCATACTAGTGTTTTATACTTTGGGTGAAGCTATTATTTCTATTGAGATAGATAGCCAGTGAAGAAAAGGAGCCTTTTCAGTCCATAAAGAAGAAAACTTGGCAGAACCACTGGTATTTCCATCATTCAGAATTTTCAGAATTACTATAACATGTGATGGATACTTTGAGGATACAATATTCAGAAAAGTATCAAATTGATTCCAAACATTTGAGGAATTTGGGTACAAATCAGAACATGGCATGTGTATAGCCAGACATACTAAAATGATTCAAAGACATGAATTAAGATAGTGAGAAATATTATTATTAATTTTCTGTTATTCACTAAAATTGAAGTATTTCATCTCCTTTTGCTTCTACCCAAGTCAGTGTGACTAGATTAAAAAAAAAAACACAAAAACTAAACACCTGAATTCCTAGATATGATGGAATTGAAGAGGAATTATTCTAAGGAATCCTTTCAAGACATACTTTCCCAACCATCTATTTCTTTCCCCTTTTAGTTGCTGGTAGGCTGAGATGAGGTTAAAAGAAGATGTAAATTAGTCTCCTTTGATTTTCAATTTTTAGTACCTCCAGATTTAAAAAAAAATTCTAGATGCAGTAAAAGAACCTCTTATCTAGCAGTTTCTTGAGTTATCTGAAGCCATAGGCTTATTCTTCTCTTGTGAACAAATTTTATGCTGTATTCATATTGTATTCCCAGTGCTGGACTGTCAACCACATCTATATAACATTCCTTTATGTAAAGGGACTAGCTATATTTTGACAAATCAAATATATATGGCTGGTTTAGGCAGGTAAAGACTCTCAGAAACATAAAGGAGAATTACATTTAGTCTGTCTTGTATGGTATATTCCACCAAACTTCTTACATTAACACTTCCACAAACTGTATTTTTATGTAAAAATCTATGAACAAAATGGCTACTAAATGCCAAGGGTAGGAAGAACTACTACAGTTAGGGGGAAAAAACCTAAGGAACTGCTAGTGGTATTTGTGAATACAATAGACAAAAGATGGTTCATAAAGTGAAGCTGCTAACAAGGCAAGTCCTAGGCTTATAGCCCTAGGAATAGTCCATGCCAAAAGAATACTCAAATTTCAGACAGAATTTGTCTCTCTCTGATCAAAGTGCTACTTTTTATTCATTCCTTCATTCAAATATGATGCAACCTTCTGGGAGTTGGTGATTGGCATTGGTAGGAGGAATTTCATCACCAAAGAGTACCCCATACTGATAAAATTGCAGTGCCAGATAAAAATATGTACAGTGATGTTCTAAGCATTTAATTAGGTATGACAATCAAGAAGAATACAATCCGGGAGGGACAGAACATTTACATAAACAAATATAACACAAAAGAGTTATCAATATTGAATATTGAATATCAAAATATATTTTATGTATGATATAGAATATTAGATAGAATTATATATGAAAATATTATGTGTTGGTGAAAAGAGAGGAAAAGGCATTTTGGTGTTGTGGATAGTGTCAGCCAGACTCAGGACACTTGGGAAAAGCTAAGTTCAGGTGTCACATATAAGTTATGTGACCCTGCCAAGTTATATAATCTCACATATCCCCATACTAAAACTTTAAGTTGCAAAGTAGGTGCTAGCTTTTAGTAGAGGAAGTTGCTTCATTGGGAGTTCATTTTGTCAATCAAATTATGAATCCAGTTGAAATCTAAGAGAAGTATAAGATGCTAAGAGATCAGATGTGAGAGAAATCACTTCCAGCTTGGGGAATCACAGAAGACTTCATTAAGAAGTGGCAAAGAGGTAAGCTTTGAAAGACAGGAATGGTATTCTAGGCTCAAAGGACACGGTGAACAAAGTGCTGAGTTTTTGAAGATATGGGATCTGTTTGGAAGATGTTGAGTTGTCCTGGAACGTGGAGAATATAAAGGGAAATAGTATGTTTTAAAGCTGGAAACAAAGTTGGAGTTTTACTGAATATTGAGGGCCTTGACAAGTGCTTAGAGCTTGGTAAAACATGGAAGATACCAAGGTCATCTGTCACTGCATCCAGGGCCATCACTAATCATCCTGACTTTTGTCTTGCCATTGGACTTCGATGACTCTTGAAGAGAGAGTGAAGCTGATTACTTGCACAATTCTGCCTCACTTAAATCCAACTCACATGTAAGTCAAGACATCATTCAAAATGTGATGTCATTGGTCGTCTTTGAAAACAAAGAATGAACAACAACAAACAGGTAGGCAATGTGAAGGCAATGAAGGCTTTTGGAGAGTTAAAGAATATGATCTACCTGTATAGTATGAACAGTAATATGGCAGCAAGATGTAGGATGTATTGGAAGGGAAAGAAATTAGAAACCAAGAAGTATCTTAGGATAATATTATAATAACCAAAGTAAGAGGTAAAAGTGGCTTAACTATAGGGTGGAAGTAGGGACATTAAGGAGGTAAGAGTCATTAAGGAGGGCAGAATCAATAGGATATGATAGATTAGAAGTTTAGGAGAAGAGTAATTAACAACTTAAAGAACTAAAAGATTAGCAGCAAGGTGAATTGGTTAGTACCATTGACAGAAATAAAAAGGATGGGAAGGATTCAAGAGGAAAATAATGACAAGCTTTAGATATATTGGGTCTGCAATACAACTGAGATATCCGTAAGAAACTGACAATTTATGAGGAACTCTCCCTTAGAGTTCCAAATATAGACATTTAGTTGCAGATGAAAGTCTGAAACTTGGAAGAGAAATCTAAGCTGAAGATGAAGATTTGGGAGTTGTCTCAATAGAGACGATCATTGGATATGGAGAAAATGAAGGTTAGAGGCATATATGAAGAAGTCAGAAGGAGAAAAGGAGCTATTAAAGGAAATAATAGAGGAATTAAGAAATAGGAGAGTGCAGAATCATAGAAGCTAAGGGAATAAAAGGGAGTAGTAATAATAATAATAATAACAATAATATCCTAGTATTATTCTATCAATTTTATGTATAAGGAAACAATCTCAGTGTCACACTTATGACCAACTTATATAAGCAATTTCAAGCCATGTCTTCCTGACTACAATTCTAGCACTCTAACATATGCCAATGCAAGTTGAGGAATCAATACATATGGTATTATTAGTATTATGCAACATGTAAAGGCAGCTTCCCAATCAACAAAGGACATATTTACCTATTCCTAATCTCAACATTTCTACTAAGAAGTTATATGATGCATTTTAGATTTTTTTTCCTCTTCTATTGGCATTCTTTGTAAGTATAATTTGGTTTTACAGCATAATGGCACTTCATTATAACTTGTTCCAAATGAGTAGAATGCGTTTTGGTAAAATTCCAAAAAATGAAAATTCTGTCATCTCATTATAAGTATCCAAATTTTTTTAAAAGTATACTTTTAATGCTGTTCCATTTTCATTCATAGAAACAAAAACCAGGCATGCATTTTGTTACAATGGAAAGAGCAGTGCTCTTGAAGTCAGAAGCTATAGGTTTGAGTCTAGTCCCTAACACAGATAAGTAACTCTGGGAAAGTCACTCAACTAACAGCCTTAGTTTCTTCATTCATAATATGTATATATTACCCACATTACTTTCTCCAAAAGGTTGATGTGATAAAAAGTTCCTAGCTTGATTATTTACACTATAATCTTAACACTTTGTAATATAAATCATCCACAGGTCTTCAATTTTTTAAAAATTTATTTTTGTCAATTTCATAACATTATAAGAAGGAAATAAGATGCCAGTCAACTGTCATTCTGAGAGAGCTGGTTGGGAGTCAAGAAAGAGACACTATTGAAAAGTCCTCGACTTTTTAAATGATATTTTTGTCAATTTCTTAATATTACAAAAAAAGATGCCAATTAATTGTCAGAGACAACTGTCCTACTGGTCGAGAATCAGAGAGTGGCACTACTGAAAAATCAGCTTTTAAAAATATATTTTGTCAGTTTCTTAATATTATATTGTTTCTTAATTCTTTTTTTAGGAAATAAGGTGCCAGTTAATTGTCATTCTGAGAGAGCTGTCCCACTGGTTGGGAATCAGAGAGAGACTCTATCAAAGAACTTGTCATTGTGTGTAACTAGTGTCTCCTAGCAGCTGACCCTGCCTAACAGCTTTACAGGTGTACTGCAGGTTTGACAACCTTGATCATAATTTTATCAAGTGACACTCTATTGCTGGGCAGCCCAGAGCATCGCCTTCAATTTAATCACTTGTAAAACTCCATGGCTTCGGCTATAACTGACTATAAATTGATTTTATCCTCTGGTAGTTGGGAAGCACTAATCTTGTTTAGCCTTTGCTGCTAGAAGGAGTTAGATACAGTTTGATATATATGAGGAAGTTGAATACTGGACATAGTTTAAAACTATGAATTTACAGCCTACACAAGATGAATCACTCAGCTTGTTGTGAATGAAAAGTGAAGACTTTTTTTAAAAAGGGAAGAAAATAAAGGGAAGAAATGAAAGAAACAAATCTGTTCAAATACTATCTTCTGTAGAGATTTCACTTGAGTCTTAACAGAAATGTAGGCACATAAAATACCAATTAGCTTTAATCATTTAAAACATCAATCTGGCTAAGTTAAATGCACCAGAATCCTTAAAATTAGATTCATGGCAATATAACTTTACTTAAAGTTATAGATAGAAAGATAGAGATGAATATATAGACATATATGCTATATAAAGATATATACTCCATATCTCTATATCATATCTCTAGCTTTATCTCTAAGTCTAGAGAGATAGACACTATCTGTATGCATACACTATAACATATCTTTATCTCTATGTGTATGTGTGTTTTAGTAAGCACCTTCTATATGCTAGGAACTATGCATGTACATATATAATATATGCAAATTTGGGGATTAGCTATAGATAGGGATTATTTTATCTAAAATGTGATTTCCACTATTGATTAGAGAAATGCAAATCCAAACAGCTCTGAGGTACCACATCACACCTATCAGATTGGCCGACATGACAAAATAGGAAAATGATGAATGTTGGAGAAGATGTGGGAAAATTGGAACACTAATGCATTGTTGGTGGAGTTGTGAAATGATCCAACCATTTTGGAGAGCAATTTGGAACTATGCCCAAAGGGCTATAAAAATGTGCTTACCCTTTGACTCAGCAATAGCACTTCTAGGACTATATCGAAAAGAGATCATACAAATGGGAAAAGGACCCACATGTACAAAAATACTCATAGAAGCTCTTTTTGTGGTGGCAAAGAATTGGAAATTGAGAGGATGCCCATCAATTAGGGAATGGCTGAGCAAATTGTGGTGTATGAATGTGATGGAACACTATTTTTGCTATAAGAAATGATGAACAGGCTGACCTCAGAAAAACCTGGAAAGACTTGTATGGTCTGATGGTGAGTGAAGTGAGCAGAACCAAGAGAATGTATATGAATGTAAATGTATAGCCTATATCAGATTGTGCACCATCTTGGGGAGGGTGGTAGGAAGGAAGGGGGAAAAATTTTAAACTCAAAAGCATATGGAAGTGATTATTGATAAATAAAAATAAATTAATAATAAATAAATACATAAATAAAAATTAAAAAAAAATAAAATGTGATTTCATCAGCTTGAAGAACTCATATTGTAGAAATTTCCCATGTATCTTTTTTTTAACCCAATCCAATCAAATGCAGTGGCTCCCAATTACCTCATGGATAGAATATAAGCTCTTATATTTATATTTTAAAGCCCTCCTACAACCTTGTCCCAACTTTTGTTTCTAACTTCAACAAGCAGTGAACTCCCTTTTCCAAACTCTGTCTTTAAGCCAAACTGGCCTTCTCTCTATTCCTCACAAAGGATAAATCATCTCTTACCTTTGGACATTTTCCCTCACCATTGAACCACCACCCCAGACTTTCATACAATCCTTTTTCCATTCTAATTCATCTTCTTTCAAGCTATGCCTCAAGCATCACCTTCTATACATAAATTTCCCAAGATACCTCCCTCCCAAACTACCTTTTGTCCACCTATCTTATATTTCTCTGAAATTTATTCTTTCTATATTTCTAGCTGCACTTGCCATTCCTCCACTCCCTCCAATGGAATGTAAGTTCCTTACCAGTAGTAATTGTTTAATTTGTATCTGCACTCTCTTTATCTAGCATAGTTCTTAGCACCTAACAAGGGCTTGACAAATGATTGCTAAATGACTGTCTATGCTTTTTTTTTTTAAATCAGTCCAGTGATCTCTTTGATGTGAGGATCTCCTGACGGTCAACTTCCCTACAAATACAGATTATCTTCTTTTCTTCATTTTAGCCTTAGAGAGTTGTCTAGAACACTAAAATATTAAGCAATTGGCCCAGGGTCATAGTGACTATGTATCTAAGGCAGCCCTTGAATCTGTGACTTCCTGACACACAAGACAGCTTTTCATCTACCAAACCATATCGTATAAGTACATATGTATATACACATATACATAATCTATTATAATTATAAACGTATAATATAATGATAGCATATATGATACATATGTGTGATGTGTGTATACACATAAATATTGCACCAACAGATTGGAGGAAGTATGTCATACAACTAGAAACTATGTTCAGGTCCTGACATAAAGCAGCTATGTGACCATATGAAAATCATAGAATCTACCAGAACTATCAAGCAACTCTCTAAGACTTTAAGTTATAGATGAGGTATAGATATGTATTGGTAGAAAGAATTGCCACACTGGGAGTTCCCTACATAGAGGAAATAAATCCAACCCAAATAAAGTAATAGGCATGCATTAGTGAATACAAACCTGCATATATACATACATATATTTATTCTAAATTATCATTGAAGGAACTCAACAACCTGCCAGAATGGCTCAAATTAGAAATTTATGATATTGCTATAAGCGGCAAAAAGTGAAATTGTCATACTGTTGTGAGATACTTGTGCCAATTCATGGTACCTTTTCTAAATAAAATCATAGGTTTTGCTGTTGTTATTTGTTGGTTGGTTATTTTCTCTGATCGTCTCCTTTCTCTTCTTTTCTAATACTGGCCAAGTTAGAGTTTGGAGCCTGTCAGCAAGGGACCAGTATCTGATAATTGGTCGAGTAGGAGAGGTGATACTTAGAACTGGATGAAAAAACATTTTCAGGAAGCCTAAGGCTCCTACTTTTCCTTGTCATTACCTATTCTTCCCTTGGCTTCCACGTTTCCTGGAATATCCCTAAATGATGACCTGAATCTCTCTTCCGTAATTGGTTCCTGCCTCTTGCTTCCTCTCTTCCCCCACCATCCTAACTGTTCTTTGCCAATTTTTTTCCCTATTTTGGCAGAAAAACGACAACAATGCACAGAAACTCACTCACAATCATTTTCAAAACCTGTCATACTTTATTTTGGAAATTATACCCAATGATTAAATACAGTCACAGCACAAATAAAACTACCCAAGCAACATTTTCATTTTGGAGATTGACAGCTGTAGGGATTTGTGCCTGCATCTGTTCCATAGGATTTTTCATCTTCTAGAATTGGTTGAATCCATGTTACTTCAGCTCTGTGACTATGGGCCATCTGGTGGGACTTAGAAGCAAAGCTCAATGCTTGTGTGTTGGATTTGTTTGTTTGTTTTTAAAACATATAGGTACAGATAGGAATTGGATCTGTGATTTCATTGGTGTATAGATAACTTTCTCAGACAATGCAGGTCAGTGCCTTCTCTGCAACTTCTATTTTTAGAGAGCTACGTAGGGAATTGACTGGTTAAGTAAATTATTGAGTCACACAGCCAGCAGGTATAAGTAACAAGAGTTAAACCCATGTCTTCCTGGCTTTGAGTGAAGCTTTCAATCTATTAGGCAACACTACCTTTCACCTGTTTGAGTACATGTGAGAATAAACTGTTGGGCATGTAAATTCACAAACATACCTATATACATGTATATGTTACATATATAAGTATACATTAGGATATACATTATATACACATGTGTACATATATGGATTTTTTTTACCAAAGATAAGACTCCAATTAATTTTCATGGCAGGAAAGAACACTTAGCAATTTATTGCTTTTATTTATACTTTTATTTCCAGGTCCATTATTTAAGAATGCTCCCCCTGATTACAATCCTTAGTCAATGAACAATGCATTGCTAAAAAAGCTAGAAGATATGTCCAAGAGTCCAGCAAAACCCTTTTATATCTTTCTTGAATTTCCTTTTCAGATATTAATCTCTTGATCAGAACCTCTTATTAAGAAGAGTAACTGATTATTAACAGCATTTACACAGCTGTGTCTTTTGTTTTGGCATTTGTGTCTCCTTAATTAATTGAGAAATATCCTTGACCTATCATCTGTTGGCTCATTGTTACAACAACCATTTAAAGATGATTGATTAAGTCTTAGCTGTTCATAACCTAAGCTATGTCATTGGCCTTGGCCTTTAAAAGGTGGAATAGAAAGCAGAAGAATTAGAGGAAAAAAGCTGACTAAAACATTAAGAGGGAAACCAAATGGACGGACTCACAGGGACTCTGCTTCTCTGAAAAAAGTCCAGGACAGTCATATGGCTGGACAGCCCCTTCAGAGAACCATGTGTGTCCATCAAATAGCCTTGAGACTCCAGGAGTGGAGAAATCACGTGACCTCAGGAGAGGCAGTGGTTGGAGGCTTTCCCAGAATGGCAAAGAATTCTTAGGCTGATCTAGGAGCTGTAGAAACATGAACAGGCAGGACTGGCGTGGCAGCTGTGAGTTTTGGGACAGGTGAAGGAATTTCTTAACTAGGTACCTGGGATCCAGAAGAAGAATATTTGGGTAATGCTAAGTTTCTAGTCAAAAACAAATAAACAAACAAACAAGTAGTCCTGAGCAAGCAGGAACAGGATACAAGTAGCTGTAGGAGAGAGCCAAAATCCTGAGGAGAAAACTTCGACTTTGCCTTGTAACTTGTATTTTGGCAAGAGCCAAAGAGAGCTATCAATGAAAAGCTCCCAATATCGAACCTAATCTGGGTAAACTTAGACCCCAGATCACATAAAACATATGCAAATACCGAAAGATTTATTTTAACAGGTAACTGTCTCAAAGATATCTTGATAGGCTTACAGCTTTGATCAGGTAGCTAATAGCATTGTCATCAGAGCTAACATTTATATATCACTTGAAGGTTTGTAAAGTGTTTTAAATATGTTATCTCATTTGATCCTTGCAACAGCCCTGTGAGGTAAATGATATTATCTTAATTTTACACATGAGGAAACTGAGGCAGAGAGTGGGTAAGTGACTTGTCTAGGGTCACATAGCTAGTAAGTATCTGAGGCAGGATTGGAATTCCTGTCTTCCTGATCCCAAGAAACCAGGAGAATAGGCATGCAATCAGAAGTATAATTAACATGTTAATTTCTCTACCTGTAAGAGCCATTAACTTTGTTCATTGGCCTCAGCATATATTCAGACTATATTATGTATGCTGTAGTCAGACAGATACAAATGGAAGGATAGAAATGAATATCTAGCTATCTTGTGATTGTTTACAATACACTTTACCAACTCATTAGTTTCACAACAGACTAATGGAAGGTCTGACAAGGTTTCATAATTTGCATTTAGAAGAAATGGATCAAAGCCAGAACAAGAGACCTGCATCAACCTCCACATTCCTGCACATTAAAGTAGAAGCCAAAGGTAAAATGAGTTAAAATCTACATAGAAATGAAGAAACAATTTTGTAAAGTCTGAAATGAACATACAGACAGATATCATTCTTGTAATAGAAACAAATGAGAAGGAGGGGTACAAATTCTGAAAAAGTTACAGCTGAGTTGCCAATGAGGGTTCATCATAAGGCTGGAGAGTCTGATAAAGTGGAAAGCAGATAAAATAAACTGAGGAAATCCTGGATTACAGTTCTCCCTTTGGTACTAGATATGCCACTTTGGACAAGTTGACTCCACTCCCTGAGACAAGATTTTCTCACCTGTAAATGGGAATTTTAATAATTTTATTTCTAAACACTTAGAGCTGTTGTGTAGAAAAAACCTTATAAATGAGGGCATTGGGCCAGATGGCCGAGAATGGGCAATACCTTCTATGATCTGATTTTACAGTTCTGAATTGATGAACCTACTATCTACCCGCACCATATTATAATGCCAAAGAGCTCAGTGATGCCATCTTGTCCCCTCTGAATTGCCAGAGCTAATGTGATACACTGACAAGTGTTTTTACTAACCAAATTTGTAGTGGACCCAGTCAGAACAGTTAAATAAAAAGTACACAGAGGGTAAATTGAAGGTCATATCAGAGGGAAGGATCCAGCATTAAAGGAGACTGGGTTAAGATTAAAACCTCACATGACAAGCATCAAGTAGATATAAGATCTAAGTATCAAACATCATATCATAAATAAATTAGAACTGAATGAAATTCACAATTACAGATAGGGGAACAGCTTCATCCACAATAGTTGATAAAAAAAACAGATAACAAAATGAACAATAATTGTTACATAAAACTGAAAAAGTTTTGCTAAAACAAAATCAATGCCATTAGAATTTTAAGGAAAAGAATTAGCAAGCAAAAATCTTTGCATCAAATTTATTTGAAAGAGGTCTAATATTCATGAAACCTAGGGGGTTGATATAAATATATAAGAAAGAACAGCAATAGCAAAATCATAAGTGGATATTCATAAGCAGTTCTCTAAAGAAAGCTAAGTTATCAATAACCACATAAAAATGCAGCAAGTAGGAGAAATGAGAAGTAAACAAGGCAGAATTTCCACTTCAGGTACATCAGATTGATCAGATGACAAAGAAAGAAAAAACAACAAATGCTGTCAAGGGAAGAAGGAGGACCAGTACATTATTATACCATTGGTGGGATTGTGAAGTGGTCAAAATATTTTAGAAAGCAATTTAGAAAAGTGACATACACACACACAACAACAACAACAAACAAACAAAAACAAAAGCAAATACAAAACAAAACTGCATGCTCTTTGATTTAGTAATACCTCCTCTAGGCTTATACTCCAGATAATATAGATATAGAGATACATATATAGATATGTGTTTACACACACAAACACACACACACACACACACACACATTGAAAATGAAAGGACTCATGTATTTTTTTGTTTGTTTTTGCTTTGCTTTGTTTTCTTCTTTTCTGTCCCAGAACTATTTTTTTTCAATGTCTACTTTCACTGGTGATTAGGCTATTCCCCCACAATGAGTTCGGGGGCACATCATAGGCAAATACACATTTACAGTGTGATTAAATTCAGCAGTTGCAGTATGATTTTCCTACTTATCACTATTGATTCTGTATCCTTATGCCTTTGGGATTATGTCTTCAAGGCTTTAATGTGGTATTATTCAGAATATCCTTTTTATAGTACATGTCACTGTTAGAAATATAATGAAAAAGGACAAATGTTTTTCTCTAGCAATTTAGGAAATATTTATTCAGTGAGAATCTTGACTATGTGATGACAGAAGTTTTAATACTCATTTGGAGAAAAAAAACCCAACATTATTTCTTTTCTCCCTTTAATGCACAGATAAGAAATAATGTTTCCCTTTCCATTTTAGAATTCACTGAGAGGTAAATAGTGGCAAGGCCTAAGGGAGAGGAATGCTCTAGAGGGTGCTTGGCCTTCTTACTGGCAGGCTCCACAAATTACTGAGCTGTATGAGCCTTTCACATCCATCACTCTAGTCACTGTTCCTTATCCCTTAGGGTATTCAACTTTTAGCACTTAAGTAGAGATATGAATTTTAAAACATGCTAATCAAGGCTGAAAATGCCCCCCTTGAGGAGTCAATGAAAGATGTTAAAGAGAAAAAAGGCACACCTTATGATTTCCAATTATTTTGGGTCGCTCTTTTTTTTAACTCCCCTAGGGGAAGAAAAAATGTGATGGACATCTAAGTGCAGTATTGCCTTTTAATATAAAGGAGGCTAGCAAAACAAACCCTTAAGATGTGTTACCATGGTTTGATGTGAAAAGATGTCTAGTATTAATATATTAAGTTCTCTCTGAGACCTATTAGTTAGAAACACCTTGTGTTGCTTTGTATTCATGACTTTTACCAGTCTTTATGCATGATTCCTCTACCTTACATTAGTAAGTGATTTCAAAACATAATTCAATATGTTTTTGCTTAATTATCTCTTCTTTTTTCAGAAACCATTTTCCCCAACTTGATAATCCATGGTCTTCACTTCTCCCATAGTGTGAAAAAAAGGAGAGATTTTTAGCAACATCTGTTAGAGATATTCAAAGCCATATGGATAATCAAATACTTCTATTCAAACACATAGCACATTTTCTTCTATGGGTAAAAATATATATGATCTTCACAATGTAGATATTACACATATAAATACTGATAAGTAACTATTGTATTTACTGGCTCATCTAAAGACATAGGTCAATGAATAACAGTGGAACTACACTGTTAGAAAGTCTTGGCATAGCTAAAAAAAAAAAAAAGATACTGGATTTGTAGCCACAGTACATGGTTCTGAATCCAGGTGATCTGAACAACTTGACAAGCACTTATTTACTAAGCAACTATTAAGTATAAAGCATTGTGCTAGGCACTTGGAATAGAAGGACAAAAATGAAATCATACTTGACCTGAAGGAGCTTATGTTCTATGCAGGATATGACATGCACCAAGATAAGTATCATGCCACACAGGTAGTGCAAAGAACAAAGAAGATGTCAGTTGTAGTAGCCGTGGGAAAATGTGTGGCAGGGGAGAAAGCTTATAACTGGGAGTGGGAGAGAAGGTTTGCTAGAAGAGGTAGCATCTTAACTTACTCTTTTTTTTTTAGGCAATTGGGGTTAAGTGACTTGCCCAGGGTCATACAGCTAGTAAGTGTCAAATGTTTGGTCTGAGGCCAGATTTGAACTCAGGTCCTCCTGACTTCAGGGCTGGTTCTCTATCCACTGCACCACCTAGCTGCCCCTTTAACTTACTCTTGAATGAAGGTAAAGATTCTGAGAGACAAAGATGAGTTATGTGGCAATGGGTTGTGTTAGTTGGTTGGGGACTGCATGTTCAAGGACCTCCTATTAGTTCAGTTAGACTAGAAACAAAGGTGTCAAACTTGGCAGTCTTCCAAAGTGACCTGCAAAAGTCCCATGTGAAGCCAGAAGTAGATTAAAATGTAATTGATCTAATTGGTAAATATTTAGCAAAATAAATAAAAATACAGCACAACATAGAGAATGTTAATTTGTGGTTTTCTAAATCAATAGGTGGTGGGCACCTAGGTGGAACAAATGATATTGTACTGGACCTGAAGACAGGAAGATTCATCTTTATGAGTTCAAATCTAGCCTCAGACACTTACCTAGCTGTGTGACACTGAGTAAGTCACTTAACCCTGTTTGCCTCAGTTTCCTCATGAATAAATGAGCTGTAGAAGAAAATGTTAAACCACTCCAGTATCTTTGCCAAGAAAACCCCAAATGGGGTCATGAAGAGTCAGACACAAATGAAAATGACTGAACAACAAAACGTCAATGTGTGATCTGAGGGGATCCCTTTCTATCTGAATTTGACATAACTTACATAGATTATGTGAACAGGAATAGTATGAAATAGGATTTTAAAAGTAGGGAGATTAAAGCCAGATGGTAGCAGGCCTGAATCACTGGATGAAGAGTTTGTATTACATTCTAGAACCAGTAGGGAACTACAAAGGATTTTTTAGAAAGGGAATGACATAATGATCAAACTTGTGCTTTATGAAGATTATTTCAGGAGCTGGTTAGAGGATGGCTAGAAGGGGGGCAAGATAGAAAACTAGGAAGCTAATTAAGAGACTGCATGCCACTTAACCCTTTTGGCCTTTAGTTTCTTCAACTAAAATGAGCAGTTGAGTTAAGTGATCTGTGCGGTCCCTTATAGCTCATAATCCTACAGCAACACACTTGTAACATATTTATTTTGGCACTCACAGTGGAAAAGCAATTATGGAGTTTCATCTTTATAAATAATGCAGTGCGCGTACATGTCTGATTGCCTTGTGTCCTCTGTGAGACACCACACTAAACTGTATTCCCATTTGATAATGGGCATTCATAGAGAATTTAAATGGAGACAAGTCATCTTCTCTTAACTAGATCATTTCCTTATTTTCAAATATGATGAGGCAGTCTGACCTAGAGAAAGAGACCTGGAATTAGAGCTAAAAAACTAGGGCCTAAGTTCCTTCTCTATCACATACTAGGTATGTGGGTTTCCAAATGAGGCAACAACTTTGTTTTGATCTTCATGAGGCATGCATGGCAGGTGTTCTTCTCATCCCCAGTTTAGAAATGATGGACTTCTGTCAAATTCTGTTCCCCTTGTCTGGCGGCTAGTCCTATTACATCACTAATTACTGAAATATTCTACTCCCATCAAATCTCAGTTCATATGCCATCGCTTTATAGTCTTCCCTTAGTCCTATTTAGAAGTGATCCTTCCCTCTCCAGATTGTTCTTCTCTGTGTTTGATTTCTATCAAGTTACGTTCCAACTTAAAAAAATTTTCATTTTGTGTTTGTCAACTGAAGTAAGTTCATCTAGCATTTATTAAGCCCTTATTTTCTTCTTCACATAGTGCCTGGCACATAGTAGGCCCTCAATAAATTTTATTGACTACTCTAGGTTCTAATAATACAATAACAAATGAAAACATAAGCGATTACCTTCAAGGAACTTAGTTTCTTTACATCTTCCCCCACACTCTGTTCCTTCATAAATTTCTGAAGATCAAAGATACTTTTCATCTTTACAAGCCTTCTCCAGTACCTAAGAAGGTTCTTTGTACATTGCAGGTGCTTTAAAAATGCTCAAGAGGTTGAAAAGAATTCTAGGTTTGGAGTCAAACAGGTAGAATCAAATCTCAGTTCACTTGGGACATTGGTGGCCTTGGGTAAGTCCTTTCACTTCTTTAGAACTGTCATTTCCTTACGCTTCAAAAATGAGAGTGGTTGGACTAATGAGCTTTGAGGATCCTTCTGAGTCTATACCTATTATTTTCTATGATTTGAGTTGGCAATTCTGTATGTAAACAGAGGCAGAATGGCTTCAGGTCCAGCCTTTGACAATTTCAGCTGTGGTAAGTCACTTAACATCTTAGTGTCGCAGGCAACTTTCTAAAACTAGGAAATTTGATAAGTTCGATATAGAGAGTTTGCACACTAGAAGATGAAAGAAAGAAATAGAGAGGGAGGGAGGGAGGAATGAAGGAAGGGAGAAAGAGAAAAAAAGAAACAAAAATAATTTATTATATTTTTATGAATATAGACTTACATAAAATGTTATCCTAACTGGTCAGGGTGATTCCTATTGCCCAGAAGTTATTTTCATTTAATAACAATGTTATTGAAGTTAATAACAATGACATAAATATAGGGTTTTAAATTTAACAAAACATTTCACATTCACATTTATTTGATTCTTATAACCCTGTAAAACAGATATTGTAAATCTCAACATTCCCATTTTACAGATAAGAAACTACTGAAACTCAAAGAATTTAAATAAGTTGTTCTGGGCTACATAGCCTGTAAATCACTGAACTGGAATTCACGCTCCAGTTTTCTGGCTCCAAATTCAGGCCTCCTTCCACTACCCAGCATGAACAGTAATGCATCATGATGTAGTGGAAAGAGAGCTGGCATTGCAGCCAGAAGAACTGGGTGCAAATGCTGCCTCTCACACTTACTGTCTGAGTGAGCATGGACAAATCATTTAAATGGCCTGAGACTCAGATTTCTCATCTGTAAAATGGGTAGGTTTTGTGGGGAAGATATGGACTATAGGGCTAATTAAGTCCCTTCTTAACTGAATTTTATTGAATTGAATTCAAAATGAATTACAGTTCTTAATGTATAATCATATAACACTCATAAGGACTAAATGAGTGGTATGTACAGTATGTATGTACTATGGGAGATCTGAATGGGACTCAGAGCTTGGGCTGAGGCAGTCAGGGAAGTCTTTATGGTGAAGTTATACGGTGAAAGATGCTATGTCAGAAGAAGGAGACAAGAGAATCAAGAATCTCTTCAAGATTTTGAACCTTGGAGAATTTTGGTGCCTTTCCAAGAAATGGCTGTTTGGAGGGGGAGTTACTTTTTCTTTGCTGCGGGAGGGGAGGTGGAGATGTTGATTTCAATTTTAGACATTAGAGTTATGTGGACACATTTTTTGAAACTGCTTCTTTTAGGATTGTGGAAGATTAATAAGCCAACCAGTATATAAATTAAAACCATGTTGTTTCTGCAGATCCTGAAAATATACATTCTTTACAGTGGGTTTTTCTCCAAGCTGTTTTAAAGTAGGAAAAGTTTGTCTTTCCTAAGCACCTCCTATCCCTTCATTCCTGAGAAATTAATGACCTCCTGCTACTTCCTGACTATTTATAATTCCTAATTTGGCATATCACTAACACCTATCCTACTATTAGTTCCTGTTTCTTGAAAATAGTGGATCTCATGAAGCAGTGAGAAACAAAGCATCTGAGTCAAGAATAAATAAAGTTGGAAATAACTACTAAACTACCTGATCCATTAATCCCCTTGGGGAATATTTGCATTTTAAAAAATCATTACCAATATAAAGAAAATAGAAATCTAATTGTGGAATTCTAGCTAGGATGTTATTAGTTAGGGACTTTTCTAAAAGCCTCATTAAAAAAAAATAAGAAGCTATCTACTTTTCCAAGGAGTCAGGACTTACCTTTCCTAAAATAGTTGACAGGTTGTTTCTGCCACAAATGTAAATCTCATATGTTATGGTTTGGCAAAATTTGAAACTTGCATTCAATTCTACTATAATGGACATGATTCATTCATATTTTGAGAAAAGACTTAGGGATTCAATTAAAATATTTCATAAGTATTGATTAAAATAGGGATTGATATATTTAACTACTGAAAGAGTATGTGGGCCATAGGAATTCATATTTTATCAAATAAATACCAGAAGCAAATTTAAAAAAATATGTATGGACATTTCAGTTCTATGTAACAGGAACATCTGAAAATATCTCTTCCATTTTTGTCTTCAGTTAAATTACTGTGTCAAATTCAAGTCACAGTGTGAAGTGCGGAGCTCAGCTTGAATAGATATGATACTTCCCAAGAGGAAATACTGACAGTCTAGGTAAGGGAAATGCACATGAAGGGCTGAGATGGAAAGGAGGCACTGAGGGAACCAACAGCGTTTATAAAAACATGAGAGAGGAGACTCTTCACTCTGTGGAGCTTGGCACAAAGTTCCATCTAGGGAAGTACTCCCACTTGGTCTTTCCAATGTACCATTCCCCCAGCTCTCAGGCTGTTCCTGAGAAAAGTTCTGGAATAAATTCAAATTCATGTTTGGCCCCAAAAACTTCCCCTGAGAGAACACTGGCACTAGCATTTGTTTCCCTTTCAGTTCTTAGTTCTCAATCTAGGGATCACTGGTGGCTCACAAGCTTTTTTTTTTCCCATTTATTCATGTGTTAAATACAAGTGACACACAATTGCAGATGTATTTTGAAAACATTTTTTTTTCCTATGGATGATTTCAAACTATTTTCATTTGCTACAGACTGAAGAAATGAATATGTTTTAAGAATATTATTGTTATTTTAATTAATTGTTGTTGGAATAGTAAGAGAAACAATAATAATAATGCTCTATATTGCCATTATTAACATTTGTAGTAGTTGTTATAGGAAGAGGGAGGATAATGATAATTCTCTCACAACCCAAGACCAAATCTTTGTCCATGCCAAGGGATTTGGAAAAGTGGGTTTAAAAAAAAAAAGTAAGGCAGGGTAATGTACAGCAGAGGTTCTGTATGCCCTGGGACTATTAATATAGCAGCAAATCCCTGGAAGGAATTCTAAACCCACATCTCACCCTGAAGTCCTTTGAATTGGCCTTGGGCTGCCGCCTCTTCCAGAACAACTGAAGCTACTTCGTTTCTATCAACTCCAATTGTTTTCGCCTCAAGTGAAAGAATCACAATGATTCTGAAAAGTGGTGTGTATGTGTGTGTGGTGTGTGTGTGTGTGTGTGTGTGTGTATACCATTCTATTTCACACTTTCTGTTCAGTGAAATTAAAATGTATATTTGGCATTACACTGACCATGACCTTATATGTATTACTCAACTATATAAATCAGCTCAAAAGCAATCGTTTGGAAGTGATATTTTTATTCCATCTTCTAACTTAAAAGTATCATTTGAGACTCAAATTGCATCTTCAAAAAATGTAAAATTTCAAGTTAACTATAAATTATCCCAGATCAATAGCTGCTTTGTGCTCATCACATCATGAAAAAAGCCCAGATTTATCAGTTCAAATAGTGGTAGAGCTGGTAGAAGTAATCTCATTCACAGAATTCTACTTTTGTATGCCCATATCATCACCTTTTTCTAGAAGACTGTATTCTGATTAAGTGCCATTTTTTTACTTTTGTACCTGAATTCTACAAGAATAATGACTATTTTTTTAATGAGTATTTCTAAAAAAGGAGAAGGGCCTATTGTGGGGTCTTGGAGGCCCTAAAGGGAATTAGAGATGTCTAGATATGTACATAACACTCCATATTCCACCCTTCTCAAGTCGAACCACGTGACAGAACCTGAAGGAAGAAAGGAGATTTGCAAACTAAAGAATGCTTCATTTTTAGAACAATTTATCAACCAAACAAAAGAGTGAAAAGACAATGAGAGATCATAAAATTCCATGTCATTAAGAGATATTAAAGCAGTTAGCCCTGTTTTTATGTGTAGACAGATGCCCTACAAAAATGCTGTCTTTTTGATAACACATTGTCTCAATAATCAGCAACTTATGATTTATAGCTAAAGAAATTTTTTTTTGGTAAATAGTTTCAAACAGGAACTGCCTATCACTCACTTGTAGGACCTACCTCATAGGGTTGTTGTGAGAATATAATGAGATAATGTATTCAAATTGCTTTGCCAATTTGTTATTATACATTCACAGTTTTATTTTTTAACCAAACGTGTTTGATTACCATAGAAATTCAGAACATGCCTACGTGTAAAAACATGAAATATTGACAAAATGTCAGTCTTTTACTTTGGTTTATCAGTATGTTGGGAAATAAGTTAAATAACTGGGTTAATTTATTTTTAATAAAATAATTTATTTTTAACTGCACAAACTTGTCATTTTCATCAAAATGAACTATTAATAGACAGGAATAGAGCCCCTGAATTGGATCATGGAATTATTTGATCTGGTTAATTTTGGGGGAAAAGGGAAAAGAAAGTCTTAAAGATGGTTGATATAAACAGAGAAAGTGAGAAATGGCTGAATCAGTGGGCACATGTAGCAAAAGTTATTGCATGTATTGAGGGGAAAATGGTACTTTCAGATTGCTTCCTATTTAATAATGCAGGATAATTATGTCTGGTTATAAATCAAAAAAGATGACTGAGTTGTTCTTTGCAATAGTTAAATGATGCTTTGTTTATTTCAAGAAGCAAAGTAGAGGACCAAATCACTGGCAATCATTCAGATCCTTAAACTATGTCTCCAGAAGTAAATTTGTATGAATTCATGCTCATTTATAACTTTCTTTCTGCATTGAGAATGAATAAAACTGTAATATATTATCCAAAGAGTTGGAAACAATTAGATCAATAAATTCCTTATTCTAAGCCACAGGAAAAAAAAACAGCATCTAGTTCAACAAAGTTTTCTTCTGCTTCCCATTGTAGTCTCTAACATCACTTCACTTTAAAAAATAAAGACTTTACTTGGAGAAAAAAATGTATATTATATATATATATATATATTGAGTTTAAAACTGTATACACTACCCAAGTTTGAAATTACCAAACTATGGCATGCAAGTTGATGCTCTATTCCATGTTTGTTTTTCTTTTCTTTCCAGGTCTAGCTGTAGTGAGAGTCTCCAGTTCTGTGAAACTTTCCTTGTTACTACTCTTGCCTTCCTTGCCTTCTTGTTCCCAGCTCAAAGTCATTTCTTTTGAATTTCCTAGAGCATTTCATTCTGAATCTTTCTTCTTTTCCTCTTCTACCTTGAATCATTCTTACTTGGCTACCTGGCATATTAGGTTTAAGCAGCTTGGGCAGAGGAAGAGAGTCCAGGACAGAGCCTTGGAGTCAAACTTCCTGCTTCATTAGTTGCATGCCTCATAAAATGCCTGTCATATAATCATTTGTAAGAATACTTACAACTCTGGAAATACTGACTCCACTTTTGATGTAATGGATAAATGTTCAAAGTTATAATTCTTATTCTTTCAATCATTTGTAAACTTCATATATTTCCTAATCTTTATTGTAAATATTTGCATTTACAATAATATTGGTTGCTTAATTTAAAACAGTATCTATTTACTACTTCATGTAGCTATATAGAAAAGAGAGAGACAGACAGACAGACAGATAGACAGAGACAGACAGAGGCAGAGAGATAGACAGAGACAAAGATAGATTACAAAGACTGATTGTAAAAGGTTTTCATGCTTCAGGTGTGACTTAGATTTGGTAATCAGGTTGATTTGGATGCTAAGATCATATGATACCTATGGAATCAATAAATGGTCCCTGAATTGAACTGATTTCCCCACTACCAATTAAGGAAAACAAAATTTAACATATAGAGATCTTACTCACTGATTTATTTCAGAGATGAATTTATTGAATAGAGGAACAGCTAATATAATCATTGTTCTCTATGACCCCAAAAGAGTCCTAAAAATTTCCTCAGAAGATCTGGATTTGAATCCTAATCAATGGCATATACTGGCCTGTGTGACTTTAGGTATGTCACTTGATTTCTTTCAGGTCCTCATTCATAAAATTGTACTAATAGTAGTTAAAATATCTACCTCAAGGGATGGTTATGGGAGAAACCCATTGTAAATGGCAAGTGCTATATAAATATCATTTGTTATTATGGTAAGTGTTCTATGTGTTTGGCAGCTAACTTGGGAATAGTTGTGAGGATTGAAGTACCATTTGGTTTCAGAATCATTCTTTCACTAGAGTACCTTTGGAATCTCAAAGAAAAGAAACAAGGTATACTGAAGTAACCTATTCATTTTACATGCTCCTCCTTCTTTTCTTTATAGTAGGAAATGGCAATAGAAAACTTCCCTGGTAGATTTCTAAGAGTTTTATAATGTCTACAGTTATTTTAAATGGAATTTCTCTTTCTATATCTTCTTACAATGTTTTGTTGGTAATATGTAGAAATGTTGAAGATTTATATGAGTTTGTTTTATATCCTCCAACTCTGCTAAAGCTGTTAATTGTTTTAGCTACATCTTTTTAGCTGATTCTCTAGGGTTATCCAAGTATACCATCATATCATCTGCAAAGAGTAATAGTTTTGTTTCCTCATCACCCATTTTATTCCTTCAGTTACTTTTTCTTGTCTTATTGGCATAGCTAACATTTCTAATACAATACTATGTAATAGTGGTGATAATGAATATACTTGCTTCACCCCTGATCTTACTGGAAAAGCTTCTAGCTTATCCCTGTTACAGACAATGCTTGCTCTACATTTTAGATACCTACCACTTATCATTTTAAGAAAAGCTCCAATTATTCCAATACTTTCTAGTGTTTTTTAATAGGAATAGATATTGGATTTTGTCAAAAACTTTCTTTCTGCATCTATTGATAATAGTCTTAAGATTTACTTTATATTAATATGGTCAATTATGCTGATATTTTCCTGATATTAAATCATCCCTGTGTTCCTGATATAAATTATACATGGTCATAGTATATGATCCTTGTGACATATTGCTGTAATTTCCATTCTAGCATTTATTTTATTAAATTTCCATTCTAGCATCAATATTCAGTAAGGAAATTGGTCTATATTTTTCTTTCTTGTTTATGTTCTCCCTAGTCTAGGTACCAATGCCATATTTGTGTCATAAAAGAAATTTGGTAGGATTCCTTTATCAAATAGTTCATATAGTATTAGGATTTGTTCCTTAAGTGTTTGGTAGAATATACTTGTAAATCCATCAGGTTCTAGGGATTTTTCTGAAGGGAGCTCACTGATGGCAAGAACATTGTCTTTCTCCCAATCATTCAGATATAAAACTCTTGTTGGTCTTACTAAAGTCTGTTGGTCCTATAGCTAGAGTCACACATTCCTCCTGAGCATTCCACTCCAATATCAGTACAGCACTTCAGGTTCCCTAATACCTGTCATCTAAACTATTACTTTAATGTCCTAACTGATCTCTCTGCTTCAAGTTAATCTATACCAAATATCTCTGGCAGATTTATTGTTAATGGCTTCCCATTGCCTTCCTTAATAATGGAATTCTCCTTCTAATTTATAAATAATGTTCAGGAAAATATTATGTTTTTATCTGCCATTAAAAAATATTTTAGGCCCCAAAAGTCTTTTTTATCATGAAATATGCAGATCATTTCTTTTAAAAGAGAAAAATTTTGTTTAATTACGTAGATAATTGTCTCTATTCTCTACTTCACCTTGCATGAGTAAATATTGGCTAACCCTGATCATTGAAAACTGTCATGAAACTACAGGTATACAGCAAACTGTCTGGAATTAGGACCAAAGGAATATCAGGAATTATTACCAACTTTGGCTGTGTACCAAGGGAAACATCCTGAATCCAAGATTGAAGCCAACAGATGATACTACAATTCCACAGAAACCAATGTGGCTATTTCTCAGGATTCATAGAACATCCACAATAGACTTGACACTGCAGTTGAAAATGGACACAAACCAAGTGAAATGAATGCTCTCAGGGGTGTCCTGTTTTGGGGTAGCATTATAAAGATTTTATATGGCTAAATTTAACATCCCTACATTATGTTCATTGTGTAAATGTGCCATTTCATAAGCCACTGTTCTCTACTCTGTTTCAGGTAATTCTGTTTCACAATGAGCAGATAAGACCACACTGTTCCACATCAATATATTTATACCTACTGAAGGGGAAGTGAAGGGCTGTACTATACATGGCTCATGAATCAATGAAAAATGAGGCCACATTCATGCACCATTTACAGTGCAGTTTTGTATATCCTGCATCCAAAATAATTACAACTATTATGCTCCATGTTTTAAAGAAAAATCACATCTTTTCTACTGGAGAAAATTACTTTCTAAGTAGATAACAGATTTCTGAACCAAGCATAATATGCAGTAGAAAAGTTAAAGCAAAACACTTATTTTTCACTCGGATAGCCATCACCTTTTTTTCTCCCAATGGACCATAATAGCTCTAATTGATTTTTGCTGCAGATTATCTGTACACCATTACTCTAAAATGCATTATGAATCAAAACTCATTATGTCCATCAAAACATTATAATGAATGGGAAAAATATCTTCACAACTCACCTATTAAAAAGATAAATAAACACATATAAAAGGTATATCAATGTCCTGACCTTAAATCAATACTGAGTCTTACAAACAGATTCCATAATCATTTCACAATGGATCTTCTTAGTGTTTTTTTGATCGCATCTTCCTCATAGGAAAATAATATATTTTTTAAAAAAAGCCCTCAGTCAACATTTCCTCTGTTGATCTCACATAATTGACTTTCTCATAAGTAAATTAATCAAGTAAGGGACTAGATTAGGCCACACTTTGGTGATTTAACATAGGTGTAATTTTCTTTCCTCATGAATCTCAAGAATGGATCTTTCTAATATTATGTTTGTAACTCAAATTTTTATCTATAATGAATAAAAATGGTCATTATTGTGCCCCTTTAGAGAGTAGAAGAGAGACTAACTAACAAAACATATGAGGTTGGAATCTTCAATTCAAATAGCAACTGTTTTAATGTTGAACAGTAGGGTACTGACAGTTCTATTTTAGACAATGCTTAGCCAAAAGAAAATGGTAGAAAGTATGTGTCATTCATTCTCTGTATATGTATCCTGAGTAAAATTTGTCAAGCTTGGAGACTTTACAATGTATAATAGAAATTTACTCCCTCCTTTTTCCTTCACTTATGACTATTACAATGATTAAATATACAAAGTAGAAAATTCCCTGATTATGGAGTTACAGAACCTGGGTTGATATACTAATTCTTCTACTTTTTTTTTGAGGCAGTGGGGTTAAGTGGTTTGCCCGGGGTCATGCAAGAGAAGGAACTCAGGTCCTCCTGACTCCATGGCCAGAGCTATCTAGATGCTCCCTAACTAACTCTTCTGCTTAAAAGTTAATCTGTAATATTACCCCCTCTTAACAAATCCAATAGAACAAGGATAATCAACAAGTAAGACAAGTCAGCAAGCATTTATTAAGCACCTACTGTGTGCCAGGCACTGTGCTAAGGGCTGGGGATACTAAGAAAGACAAAAAACAGTCCCGGCCTTCAAGGAGCTCCCAGTCTAAGGGGAGAGTCAACATAGAACTATGTACAAACAAGATAAGATGGGTTAAATTCCTGGTAGTCTCAGAGGGAAGGCAACAAGATCATGGAGGACTAGGGTAGGGACCTGAGATTTCATTGCTATAGTGAACACTGGGATAAGGAAATGCCTTCTACCAAGGTCAGTCAGCCTTCCCTGCAACTTTATAGTGTCAGAGAGTAGTTTGGGACATTGAGGAGTTAAGGGATTTGCTCAGGCTTCCACAGCCAATATGTGTCAGAGGCAGGCCTTAAACTCAGGTCGTCCTGGCTTCAAGGCTAGATCCCTACCAACTATGCAGCTATGCCTCAAGAGTACATGATTACTATACACAAGAAACATAGTACCTGGTCTTGAACCCCAAACTGGGTGCCAATTATTGGCCTGCATCATCTCGCAATGTATTTCACCTGTCATTTTCTCTCCTGTGGATGCCACAAGGCTACCCTTCATATACTTTCCTTATTTTTATTTTTTGTTTTTGTTTTTGAGAGACAATCAGAATTAAATGACTCACCTAGGGTCATGCAGCTAGTAAGTGCCTGAGGCTAGATTTGAACTCAGGTCCTCCTGACTCTGGTGCTGGTGCTATATCCACTGCTCCATTTAGCTGCCCCCCCCAACTTCATATTCTTTAGAGGAAGAGATGGGAGAGAGAGAGAAAAAGGTGGAACTCCATATTTTGTAAAATTGAATGTTAAAAATTGTCTTTCCATATAATTGGGGGAATAAAATGCTATTTTAAAACAAAAAAAAAGTTTATCTGTATTGGTTTTCTGTGTTTTTGTTTTTTCTTTTTTGTTAAGGGCTATTAAGGAGTCCCCTGAACTTGGCTTTTTGAGTTGCCATACTTTCCAGAAACACTGGACCCAGAGCATGCAGGAAGCCCTGAATCTGTCAAGGACAAAGCCCGCCACCCTCCCAGCTGACGTAATTTGTTGTTTGCACCCCAAGCTGGACTCCCTGTGTGTCCTTGGGAGGCAAGACAGAGGTCAGTCAGTCCGTGCCAGGTTGGGGAAAATGCCTGTGCAGCTTGAGTCTTTTGGAGAAAAGTGGACCCTCCTATCTTCATGGTCTAGCAGTTCCCAAGGGGAAAGAATGTAGTATTTGCCATTGCGTTGCTCCTCCCTTTTGAGGGGTTACTTCACCTTTCCCCTTCCCCTTTGTTGTACTGTCAAAAATATGCAAACTCCTGTAAGGACTGTGAACCCTTTGGGTTCCACAAGCATGTTCATTTCTTTTATAATGAACCTGGTTTTTACATGTCTTGTGGTGTTGTGATTGCCTGGTGACCTTGGATAAATCACTTCTCTCTGAGCCTCAGTTTCATCATTGATAACATAAGAGAGTTTTTACAGATGACCCCTAAAGTACCTTCCAGTTTTAAACCTATGTTCCTATATCTATAAAGAAAATAAACTGTAGTATAGTGGGGATATCTCATCATGCCTAGTGTGGGGGTGGGGAGAGGAACCAAAACAAAAACAAAAAAACTGATAAGCCAGCCCTCCCTCTTCTATCTTTTTCTATAGTTCTATAGTTGTGAATTTGTTAGGCAAAATGAGAATTCTCCTTGCCTTGACTCTTAATTGTCCCACTAATTAGAAGTTTAGTTCCTCGATAATACATGCATCATTCTAACTTTAGCTAGTGAGATGGTACAATGGCTAGAGCTGGGCTTAGAGTCAGGAGGAATCATCTTCCCGAGTTCAAATCTGACCTTGTACATTTACCAGCTGTCTGACCCTGGACAAGTCATTTAACCCTGTTTGCCTCAGTTCCTCATCCATAAAAAATGAGTTGAAAAAGGAAATGGCAAACCATTCCAGTATCTTTGCCAAGGAAACCCCATGAAGGGTCATGAAGAGAAGGGCATGACTGAAACAACTTAACAAAAACAAGCTAAGTAAAAACTAGGAGAAAGAGAAAGAATGCTAGGAATTAGGTAAAACGTTTCCCGGAAACAAGTTAAGATACACTTTTCCAAAGTTACCTCCAAAATCATTAAGCGGTTCTTAAATACAATGAAGAGAAAAGGAAGGAAAAGGAGGGGAGAAAAAAGAGACAGAGAACTGATGCAGCCACTTGGTGATAATGATGCAGTTGATAGAAGACAGTAGATTGGCAGTTCTTAGCCTTTTCTGGATTAGGGACAGTTTGCAAGTCTAACGAAGCCTATGGGCTCAGAATAATATAATGAAATGCACAAAATAAAATTCAAAGGACTACCAAGGTAATCAAAAATATTGAAATTCAGTTATCAAAATATGTTTTTAAAATGTATGAGATGAAATTTCCTTTGTGTAAGTAGAGGCCAGAGCTAGGGAGTTTTAAAGGATTTTAGGACCCAGAGGAGAATGATTTGTGATAGCTTTCAGATGGTGGGGGGAACTTAAAGACTTCTTGATTAGGTTTAAATCTCTCAGTGCATACTGGAACATATTAGCTGACTCGTGGCATATACACCTTATTTTCTAGATTATAGCTATTGATTCAATGCATTACATTAGAAAATAAATTATTTTTGAAAAAAAAAGAAAGAGTTGAGGATTTCATTCATTTCTAATTACCCAGTAATTTGTCCCAGAGAAGAGTGCAGATGGTTAAGAGTCCTTGGCAGAACAGGCTGAAGAAGTAAAGAGAATGATGAGGGGCAGCAGGGCTAGACACAGTGGCTGCTCCTACTCTTTCACTATGGAGTTCTACAGGATAGTGCCAGAGGCACTTACAAAGGTATCTAATAGATACCTGGAAATACATGTAATGCCCTAGATTCTACCTAGTTTTTATAGACATAATAAATAATTATGTCTTCAACTGACCTTAAACTGAGGGCCTCAAACTGAATGAAAGAGGGAATGTGCTTCTTGTTCTTGGGAAATTTGTTCTTTTTCCACCAGAAGGTTCAAACTATAAAAACATTCCTACAAACTTTTTATGAAAGAGTTACTTCTATAAAAGAGTTCTTGACTATATAAAGTAATTTTGAAGGTTGGAAAATTGACAAATAATGAAAAAATTCCATTTTACTTTCTTCTTGTTGTTTTCCACCTTTTCCTCCTCTACGTTACTACCTCCCCTTGTTGTCTATGTAAGATTTGGGCTGCTATACTTAAGTGCAATTGTTGCAAGCTCTGAAATATCTCTAACTGTATCTATATATGCACATACATATATGCATACATGGTAATGATATACATATATTTTAAGTTCATGGTCTGAATGTTTTGATTTTACTTGCAGAAGGATCAGTAATCAGTATATTTTGACATCCAAAATTTACTCCTTTCAATGTCCAATTTTTAGAATAATGATTTTTATCAATATGCATTAATAGCTAAAACAACTGAAGAAAATTTTGTTAATTTATTTTTGCATTCAAAATTTCATGGTCAAAATAATTACCTGGTCCATTTCCATTAATAGCTTCTATTTTTTCAACATGTTGAGAGTACCTGATAAGTTCTCTGGGTAAGGCACTACGGAAAATAGAACATTTAATCAAATTAACTGTCATCTTTCTTTTCTCACGTCTTCAGTTTCTCAATCTAGAAAAAGAGATGCCTAGACTAGATGACCTATGAATTTCCTTCTAGCTCTAAATATGTAGTCTTATTTAAGTATAAGGTTCTAGGGGGCAGGGAGGTAGTGCAGTGGATAGAGCACTGATCCTGGAGTCAGGAGGACCTGAGTTCAAACCTGGCCCTAAACATTTTCCTAGCTGTGTGACTCTGGGCAAGTCACTTAACCCCAATTGCTTCACCAAAAAAAAAAGAGTTATCCGAGGGGACACCTTGTTAACACATTGACATCTCACTTAGTTTGGGGTAGCTAGGTGGCCCGGTGGATAGAGCGCTAGCTTTGGGCTCCGGAGGACCTGAGTTCAAATCCAACCTCAGACACTTGACACTTACTAGCTGTGTGACACTGGGCAAGTCACTTAACCCCGATTGCCTCACCAAAAAGCGAAATAAAATAAAACAAAATAAAATAAACATAAGGTTCTGACTCATGGAGAACCTGTTCTTTCCTTTCCCCTTAGTCTCTTCTTCCCTCTTGACATCTCTACCTCTTGTTTCCTTCTTTGCTTTTATATCTCTGTCTTTTTAAACTTTTGGTTCTGGTTATCTCCAGAGTTGTTTCCCATATTCTTCTCTTTCATCTTCCTCATCTCTGTATAACATTGCTTATTCTTGGTGTCTCTCCCATTCTGTCAACTAAATGTTTCCCTTTCTCTTAACAGGGCATAATATAGAAATGAAATCTATTTGTAGCTACTCTGTGTCACTAATACTTAGGAAAGTTTTCTTTTTAAAAGTGGGTGAATTGAACTTCCTAATTTCCTCTCTCAAAATTTGAAACTAAACCAAGCAAACAGTAACAAAACTCCATAAGTTGCATTTTTTTTTTACTTTGTGTGCGGACCTTGACTGATACTTCTTTGTATTACAGTGACCTCTCTATGGGAAACTATTTCTTTGCTCCTATGCTTATAAGACTTCTTTAATGATTTTTTGGTTTGTTTTATTGAGAATAGATGGATTCCTAAATTGGTGCCAATTTAAAGAAAAATTAATCTGAGAAATGAAGGGTTATAGGAAACCCTACAGGCTCACCAATAATCAATAATGGATGGTCTAAGGTGGTAGAGTTAGCAAGACCTGGGCAGGTCTTTTAACATCCTTGAACTTCAGATTGCCCATTATATAATGTACCTCACTGTACAAGACATATCTACCTGACATAGGGTGTTAGGGGGATCACATGAGATAATGCAGTTAAACCATTCTTTCCATCCTTAAAATTCTATTTAAATGTGTTATCATTTTTGTCATAAAGCTCTGCTCGCTTGAATTGTCACTAGCACCAATAGGTGATTTACCTTTAGTTCAAAGTTCATATAAGACAGAGAATAAAGGTTTAGGACTTTACCATTTATTTTTCTTATTAAAAAAACATTAAGTTAAAAATCAAGTAGATAAGTATTTATTACATATTTCCTATTTTCTGAACATTTTGCTATGTATTAGGGAAATTGAAAAAATATTATTATAGAGATAAAACATAAAAGGGAGATAAAAGCAAAGGGGGGTGGTGGTGGTGGTGGTGGTGGAAAGTGTGGGGAATGGTAGAGAATTCCAGAGAGTCAGGAGTGTCACTGAGAGAGAAGTGAAAGAATTAGTTTGGCTGTCCTGGGATGGATTGATGTTGTACATCGAAATAGATGTTGTAAGAGAGGTTCACCAGTAGGAGGAGGGGAGCAAAGGAACGGAAGGATCTTCTAGGGTGAGAAGGCTGCTTCTCTCCATGGAAGATATGTTTGGAGAATCAGGAGCAGAACCCAGGGAGGAATGCAGAAAGATAAAACATATTTCCCCATCAATATCTGCAAGAAACAAAAATTCATTCCAAACATATTTAAACCAAGGAAGCACTTTCTTTAAAAATGCCCTCATTATTCCCAGTACGAAGTATTGAACAGGCAGTTCAAAGAGATGGATGGATAATGTGGGAAAGATGCAGAATGATCAACTGAAATGACAACCACATTTAACTTTATCAGAAATGACCTGAAAACCCATTTACCATAGTCATCTTTTGCACTGAGCTGTGTAATAGTGCTTTTAATGAAAGAGACAAGCATAACTTAACTAATTACCTAGAGACACCAAAATCAGTCATGTCAGTGACTCCCTCATGCACATTTTCTTGGACCTTCTTTTTTTTCTCAATGATGGGAGAAAAAAACCAGAACTGATATCTGACAATGCTGAGAATTAAACAATAGAAAGATATTTGGTCACAATTAACCACATGCAAGAGCATTATAATTGAAAATTTATCTCGTTTCAAGTAAAAAATTTCAAACATGTAGGGAATCACACTGTTTGGCAAGTATTGTTTGAACTTTTTGAATCATGAACATCTAAAATAATATGTTAACATAGAATTGTCAAATCACTACTGTACATCCAAAGTCACCATTCTGTAATCAGTGTAATGATGATAAAAAGATGAACAAAAATAGGTTGCTAGGAAGGAGAACATTAGTGGGTCTAAAAATATGCAAGAGGCATTTTGATTAGCCTGAAGGAACAATGATGTGATCTATCAGGGTTATTATTTTAAACATAGTTATTGAGGCACATATAAAAAAGGGAACAAGATGTTGACTAGACATTAATAGTGCTGTATGAATTAAATATGCATTTTGTTCAGGAAGACATAGACTCCTGTCTCTAACATATACTGGCTGTGTGACCTAGGCAAGCCACTTAACCTCTGAGTGCTTCAATTAATTATTCAATCAATAACCACTTATTAAGTAACTACTAGGATCCAGGTACTGTGCTAGGACCTAGCAATAAAAGATACAATCCATGAAACAATACTTAGGCAATTCTCCAAGGTTCTAAGTTGCAAAACAATTCTCCTTTGTATTGATACAAAGTTTCCTCCCCAGAAGCTCCCTATTTCAATGAATGAATGAATGAATGAATGAAAAAGTACTTATTAATCATTTACTACGAGCAAATCATTGAGCTAAATGTTAGGGCTAGAAAGAGAATAAATGAAGATAGTCCCTGCTCTCAAGGAGCTCATATTGCAGTTGGGGAGGTAACACACACAGATTTCAACTGCAAATCACATTGGTGGTTAGTATCTAGGGATACCATAACATGAGAAAACTGACCTTGCAACCAAGGTGAAAAGTGAAGGAAATTATTCTGGATAATTAAAGGTATTGGTTTATGCCCAAGGCCAATGGGGAGGGAAGTGAAGTGAGGTGGGGTGACAATGATAGTTTGTTTTCTTTATCAGGACTCTGAATATGAATCAATGCAACTAAAATACTTCTTTTTATTCCAATCTTTTCTCCAAGAAAGGAAAGATTAATTGAAGAGGAGCATAAAAGAAGGTAGAGAGAAAGAGAGTGAAAGCTGATGAATTGCTGAACAAGATGATGCTTTGTAGTTGAGGCTGGAGGGAAATGGTTGGACAGATCCTGAGAGGTATTAATGAGCCCAGAGGAAGGATATTTGGTGTAATTCTCTCTGTGTGTAAACTATTGCCTCAGTTAAACCCAGCCTCCTTAGAAGCTACTCTGTCTTTCTAAGCCACGAATCGACAGGGGAGTGATTTACACCCCTTGCTATATGCTAAAGAGCAGTATCTTAACAGAAGCGAATATAGGAAATAAATATTGATTTTAAGTGCCATTAATGCCTTCAGAAAACAAAAGGGAGAAAATTTCTCCATAGAAAACAAGGAAGGGGTTTATCTTTGGGGTGATTCCCCTCCCCCCCCCAACCAAGGCATGATGAATTGCACCAGCTAAAGAATAGGTGATGAAATAGTGATCTCATTCTGGACTCCTATAACATATATTATCTATATATCACAATCTAGCACTTGGTTACGTGCATTGTTAATGATCTCTAACACATAGGAATTGTAAGGAAGAGACCTTAGATATCATTAAGTGCTACCCCCTCATTTTGCAAATGAGAAGGCTCATGAGGGAAAAAGAAGAGTGATTTAGCCAAGGACATAGCTAGACAGAGAAAGCATCTGCCAAATCTAGGGCTTCCTGCTCCAAATCTTCTTTCCTTTCTACTTCTATATGTTGTCTTCTTTTCAGTGGAATAAATTAAATCTCAATGATTTTCAAGCTCTCTGAGAAAAGGAATGATGTTGTATGTTGTTCTTAAATTCCCATACCATCCCCACCACAATAGCAATAATAGATGATCCTTATATAATGACATGGAATTAACATATCCCTTACATTCACTTGAATCTTTCTTTTAAACACTATTCTAGTAATGATGATGGTGGTGGTGGTGGTGGTGGTGGTGATAATACTAATAATAATAACAATAACAACATAGCACTTTACAGACTGTAAAACACTTTACATTTACTATCTCACTGTATCCTCACAACCCTGGGAAGTAGGTGCTATCATGATCCTCATTTCACAGTTGAGGAAACTGAGGATGGCAGAAATGAAGTTACTTTCCCAGGTTCACACAACTGAAACATTTCTGAGGCCACATTTGAACTCATGTCTTCCTAACTCCAAGTCCATCACACTATGCACACTAATTCTGCTATCTAGCTGCAAAGCATCTGTGCATAGAATACCACTGTTTCCAAAATTTAAAGATCATCCAAAGGGCAATGGACAATTATATGGTATGTATAAGAAGACTGCAGCACATTATCAATTAACACTTGCCCAGGAGTAAATTTAAGGATGTCAACAGTGAGGTATATAACTAAAGGAAGAAAAAGTGATGTGTTCTTGTAGTAAGAACAAGACATAACCAACCAATGGACGGTGTTCACACTCCACTGACATCCATGGAATATCAAAATATCTAGGATATGTTAAGCAGCTACCTCTCAACTAGACCATGAAGCATTTATAGGACACGAGTCATAAAGGATGTGCAAAAATGCAAAGGTTGCAATAGCATCATTGGAAAGAATACACCCTGTTGAAGTATAAAGTGCTGTGAGTTAGCTGTAGGGAATGGGGTTTTATCATCCCCATTTGAGAGGTGCATTATTATTTTACATATGAGGAAACTAAGGTACATAGAGGGTAAGTGGATTCACTAAAGTTACAGTTACTGAGTAAAGATACATGCAAAAAGTCAGGTTGACTAAATCCTAATCCATATTATTTCCATTTTAATATGCTTCATACAAGATGCTATTAACTTTGAATGAATACTTGTTGAACCAAAACTATTTGAAGCGACTAGTTAATGAATTTACTTATAGACAGTGAATTTTCTAAGATACACACAAAAGGTCCTAGGAATCATATCTAACCTGGAATTGTGGTAGTAGTATCCATGTTCCAATAATGGGGCTTTAGTTATAAATCTCTAAAGGTCTGACTAAATCTTTTATTTGCTGTTACATCCCATGAAACCATTACCTTATTTTTTTTGACCTGAGAAACTACATTCTAGATCCATCCACCTAAGTTTAATGAGGCCACTCCACTTTGAATGTTTACTTAGATGGGAATTTTGAAGTTCTAAAATATATAGTTTACTTCCAGGACAGTTTCAAGGGATTCTTCTGTTTGTAGAGAGAACAATTTTCAGAGCTGGAAACAGATCCTATTGGGATGGTGGCACTAGCTTCTGGTTCCAACCTAAAGCTTTCTTAGAACACAAGATTTGGGGTTAGAAGAAATTGGTTTCAATCAAAACTCTACTGGGTACTTATTGAGGTAAAGGATCTTAAACTATTTTGTGTGTGTGTGTGTGTGTGTGTGTGTATTGTGGACACATTCTGGTGAAACCTACAGAACCTTTCTTAGAATAATGCTTTTAAATGCATAAAAGAAGATACACAGGAATACAAAGAAAATCAAATATTATGAAATATATTTAATGATTTTTTTAAGTTCATGGATCCAGGCTAATAACCCTTATCTAATGGAAAGCCACTTTGCTTTTCTTTGATTCGTATATAAAGTGGTGATGATAGTACTTGTACTACTTCATTCATAGGGTTGTTATGAGGGTAGCACTATACGAGCTTTTGTTATTTTTGTTGTTTTCATCTCTAGACTGATCTGAACTTTCAGTTTATCCTAGAAGATTATAAAGTGATGTGATCTAGTGAGCAGGATGTTTTATACTCTGAGCCAGAATAAAAGGAGAAAGAGCTGATATCCAAGCTCATATCCATGAACTCCCACCCACATTCCTATACAAACACACATGTGCATCCAACCTCTATCCTGGTCAGCATCAAGAGGTTCCAGAATCTGTGGCTGATATAATCATAGTGTTATGTGATTTAATGAGAGAAAGAACATCTGCAGTTATACAGAAGTAGGAAATCTGTGGCCTTGAGGTCACATGTGGCCCTCTAGGTCCTCAAGTCTGGCCCTTTGACTGACTCCAAACTTCACAGAACAAATCCCCTTAATAAAAGGATTTGTTCTGTAAAATTTGGACTCAGTCAAAAGGCTGCACCCAAGGACCTAGAAGGCCACATGTGGCCTAGAGACTGCAGGTTCCTCACCTCTGAATTCTAGGCTATCCTAGTTTAGGAAACAGAGACCAGAGGTTTTCTGACCTTAATAATTGTACAACATACACATTTCTGTTTGTAATTATATTGTTACTTCTACCAACTAAAGTATAAGCTCCTGAGAGAAGCATCTGTGTTAAATTTCTTTTGAATGCTTCAGTGGTTTTCTTTAAATATGTTTAATTCAATAGTAATAATACTATTATTCAATGTTTTACATTGAGAATGATTGTGTCCCTGTCCTCACCACTAACTATCCACGTATTTAGTTTTATGATATTAACCTACTGGTCTCTGTACACACTAGGACTTTTTGAAAGTAAAAACTAGGGGCAGCTAGGTGGCACAGTGGATAGAGTGCAGGTCCTAAAGTCATGAGGATCTGAGTTCAAATTCAACCTCAGACACATAACACTTACTAGCTGTGTGACTCAGCGCAAGTCACTTAACCCCAATTGCCTCACTAAAAACAAACAAACAAACAAAAGAGTAAAAACCAAATTTGGGAACTATGTTCTAGAACTATGCTCTAGAGATTGAGTCAGAGGAGAAAATATATGGCTTTGGTTTTTTTTGTTTGTTTGTTTGTTTTATATTTTGATCATCTAATCATGGATGCAGATGCCCTGGAAGTTAGTCTCTCTGTATGTATGTATATATACACACATTAAGATAAGCTCTTCCTAATTTTGCAAGGAAAAAGTAACTCTAGAAAACCTGGCTTGATCAGCAGATGTAGGCTTATTTCAAAGCAAAGGTGTTTAAATGATTGCAATCCTAGTACTAAATAACAGTAACTAAGAGGATGTAGTAAAATGCAATTAACTTGAAATACAAGGAAAATAGGCAAAATTGACTTTGAATTAATGAAGTTTAAGTTATTTTTCAAGACGAAAATAAAACTTGAATTTGTCTGGGCTGTATAAATTACTTCAAGTTTGGATTGAATGAATTCCTTGTTTTATTACTACTATTAATAATACTATTACTACTACTAATAATAGTATTTGTATAGGACTTTAAGGTTTGCAAAACACTTTAAAATATTATTTCATCTCATCCTCATAACAATTTTGTTAGCAAGGTGCTATTATCCTCATTTTACATATGAGGAAACTAAGGCTGAGAAAAGTTAAATGACTTTTCTAGAATCACATAGCTAGAAAACGACTGAGGCATAGTTTGAACTTGTACTCCTGAACCCAGATCCAGCACTCTATCTATTGTGTCACCTAGAAGTGGGCCTTTTTTAGGTCCCAAAAGAGATTTTTGCTTTATAAGGAGCTGATCTCCCCTTCAATTCCCCCTCTCCTTCCACCCCTTCCCCCACCCAATTTATGCACTGATAAAATGTGATTTATACAACAGCTAAAAACTTTTCAAAAGTTAATGCCCCATCCCCCTCCCCCCCCCCGATGTGGAATGCATTCCCATTTCTCTTCTGCCTCTTAGAGTTCCCTGTCTACTTCAAAACTCTGGTCAAACGTTCTACTTGAAGCCTTTCTTGAGCCTCCAGTTGCTAGTCCCCTCCCCTCAAAATATTTTTTTCTCCATTTTGTTTGTGCCTTTATACTTAATCAGGTAAATTGTAAATACCTTGAAGGTAGGGGCAATTTTGCTTCTTTCTTTGTATCTCTAGTGCCTAGCACAATATGCTGGATATAATAGGTTCTTAATAAAAGCTTATTGACTGGCTAATCATTCTCCCCTATCTTGTGATTCCAATAGCAGAATCACTGAAATCAGAAAGAGGTATAGGTCAGACTCTATACATGAATGGCAAGTTTCTGAACTTCCAGTAGCTTCTGCTATTGAAGAGAATAAACAAAGAATGTCAGGAGATGAATGGGAATCAAATGAAATAAATTATATAAAGCCTTAATCCAATCTGAAAACAATATTTTAATTTTTATTGATATTTTTACAATTTCATATCTTCCTCTGGTAACTAGATCAGTGCTTTGCCCACAGTCAGCTCTTCACAAATGATGTCTGAATTTAAAGTTTAACAATTCAAAATTTAATTTCAACCCACCTTCATTAAGCACCTAGTATGCGTGAAGCACTGTGTTAATTACTGGGGATAAGACAACATAAATGAAATTATTCCTGCCCTCAACTAGGAAGACACACAACTTGTAAAAAAAATACAATGCATGGAAAATAGATATTGGAGAAGATAATAATAAATGAAAGAATAATGGAGGACTTCTTGGAGAAGATGGCAGCAGAGGTGAGTCTTGAGGGAAAACAAAGAATCTAAGAGGCCATATTGAAGAGGAAATATATTCATCTGGTCCTTGTCTAGGCAACAGCTGTTGTAAATGAAAGTACAAAGGAAATACTAGTATCATACTGATAACTGCTAGTAGCTCATTTTGACTAGAAACTAGGATAACGGTTCATACCTGAAGGGAGCACTTGCTTTTTGGTTTAAATTGTTCAGTCCTTTTTTTTTTTCAGTTGTGTCTGACTCTTCATAACCCCATTTGGGGTTTTCTTGGCAAAGACAATGGAATGATTTACTATTTCCTTCTTCTACTCATCTTACAGATAAGGAAACTATGGCAAATAGGGTTAAGTAACTTTCCCAGGGTCACACAGATAGTAAGTGTCTGAGGTAATATTTGAACTCAAGAAGATGAGTTTTCCTGACTATAAGCCCTGCCCTTCATTCATTGTGCCACCTAGTTACCCCAATTTGGTTTAAATAGTTTTCATGAAATTCTGACCTTTTAAATATGCCTCCCCTGCAACTTCAGAATGAAGACCTTAATTTCATGTTAGTTGTAGCATACTCATAATAGTGTATTTCTTGAATATAATTTCATTTTAGAGATTTTTTTTAAATAAGCACAGTGAATACATTCTGTTATTGTGATTTATTTCTAGCATCAAAAATCTAGGTATTACTATAAATCTTGAGATTTTAAGATCTTCATTCACTGATGAATTTTTCAAGCCATTAGCTTTATTCATCATGTTAATTCCCTTGGTAACACGGCACTTAGCTCCAACTTCTAAAGAAATTACAACAAGCTTTCCTTTCATTCCATAATACATTCATTACTTCCTTTAGAGATCACAGGAATGGCTGAGAATATGGAATCTAATTCCAAAACTGCTTAAAATACATTCATAATTACATAGTTGTCTTTAATGCATTTAGCTAGAATAATGTCTTGACACTGCATTTAGCGAATGACAAATGATGATTCCAAACAGCTTGGACCTGAAACCATAGTCCTCTTGCACACTCAAATCACTAAGACATTAATCTGAATAAGGTTAGAAGAACAAAACCCTTAAAGTCATGGTTTGGGAGAATATATTTAAATCACATTTAAAGAATGTGAAATATTTTGCAAGAACAAGATAAGGTTGACTTTTATTCCATAAGGAGTTAGGGTTTTCTTTTTTTATTTTTTAATAATCTCTCCCTAGCAAATATATTAATAAAATGTTATGGTCTTTCCTCTATGCTATTAAACCAAAAGGATTAATGGACTATTACAAACCCCAAACATATGCCATCCATATTTGGCAGAAGGATAAGGAGGAAAACATCCTTAAAATTAAAACCAGGAGATTTGTTTTAAATACACTTGCTTTAGCCCCCCCAAACCGGAAGAACTGGACTTGTTCTGTTCAACCCCAAAATAGAGAACTATGTGTGAAAGGTGGAACTTGCAGAGAGAAAATTTTATACATGAAGGTGGCACAGTGGATAAAGCACTAGGCTTGGTATCAGGAAAATTCATTCTCATGAGTTCATATCCTGCCTCAAACACTTAATAACTGTGTGACTCTTGGCAAGTCCCTTAATCCTATTTGCCTCAGTTCCTCATCTGTAAAATGAACTGGAGAAGGAAATGGTGAACTGCTCCAGTATCTTTGCCAAGAAAACCCCAAGAAAGGGGTAACAAAAAGTCAGACATGTCTGAAACGACTCAACAGCAACAAATGAAAATCTCCTTAATGATCAGAAGTATCTACAAGGCTATTAGGGCTTCCTGTGTGGAAGGTGGATGTGGGGGTTGGGAAAGTGGATATAAGACCATAGGGGCCACCTACCCAATCCCTTTGGGTTTTGTTGCTGTTGTGGTTGTTGCTATTTGTCCTTCATTTTCAAAGAGGACCAAATTCATCATAATGTGATGCCTTGACTGTCCATGAACTGGATTTAAGCCAGATAGAGTTGCACAAAGTCATCAGCCTCTCTCTCTTCTAGTCGTTGATGTCCAGTGGCAAGACAAAAGTCAGGAGGACTAGTGATGGCCCAGGATACAGTGGATGACCTTGATGTCTTCAATGTTTAACCAAGTTCTAAGCACTCTACAGCTTCTGCTTAAGCCACTTTCATGACCATTGAAACAAATTGTTCTCATCTGCCCATTCTAGATGTGGAAATCTTCGTGTGCTTGGGTCGATACACCCCTAACTCACCAATGGGTTCGTGGCCCATTGGCTGACCTCAACCTTGTTTAGCCCATCTGCAGAGGCAGTTTACAGGGGTGTGATTACTGCACATGCTCAACTTTTTGTAGCTGCAGGTGAAAGGTGAGTACCAGGAGGACACCAAAGGTGGATGAACAGCCCTGAAAAGAGAGCTCAGCAAGCCCTCACACAAGAGGTGCTAGTCTTCCTTGAACACCCATACACCCTGCCTTCATTTTAAAGATGTAGAAACTGAAGCCCAGGAAAAGCAAGTAATTTGTTAGTGGTCACAAGATAACAGGCATAAGATATAGGATTTGGGCACAGGTATTCTGATTCCAGAACCAATATTCTTTCTATTATACCCTGCTATATTCTCTGAGGAGACCTTCAAGTAAAAACTGTCAGACCACTAGTCAGGGAAGTTGTAAAGCGTTATTTAAAAAAAGGGACAGGGCATGACTAGTGTCACTTTAGACTCTAATATTCTGGGATTCAGCAATTCATGTTATTTCAAGTGAATAAAGTATTGTGAACCTGTAACTGTTTCCTATAGAGCTTACAAATATTAAATAATATTCAAAACTCCTACTAGATCAAGATGTCTTGCATTTCCTTAGAACAAAAAGTCCTTAGTTTTATTTACATTTGCAACAATCAAGCAAAAATGTGCATAAACTATTCTCTCATTGGGGTTCACTGAAATGGAGAGTTATTGGTTCAGTCATACCTATGGTTTATAGGGCATATAATTGTTTGAAAATTCCTTAAAATACCATTTGTCAAAGCTAAATGAGATCTGAGAGATCATTTAGACCAAATCATTTGCTTTTACAAAGCAGGTGGTTAATCAATCTTTGATAAGTTTATGAATAAATATATGTGATTGAATGGTGAGAGGATCAGTCTCATTCATAAAGCTTTGGTCTCTAGATCTCTTTTTTATTTGGTTTTGCTCTTGAATTTGAAGCAAATATTTTGATGAGCACTTGCAAGGAATTAACACTTACAACACTTGTAATGCATTACATTGTGTCTGTTTCATGAGCCAGCAATAATATCTAGCATTGATATTGCTTATGAAATAGTTAATTCCTTCTAATAATAATTATTTGCTATTGTGTATAAGCATAGTTTCTGTGTTCAGATATTCCAAGCTCCGAACTAATTACTAAGATGAGGTAGAAAGTAATTGTTTAATAGATTGATTGATAATTCTAACTTACTGGGGAGATAAAATGGTTAGATAACCATTTTCAATGAGGGATTATCAATGGTGCATACTCAGCTGGGAACATAGAGAGTATGTAATGGTGCTGGAATTGATCCTAAGGCCAATTCTTTAACAATTAACATTTTACTTTAATGATACGAGCAAGAGTATTCCCATTAAATTCAATGACTCCAAAATGATATTGAAATTCAAAAAAGGCTTAACAAATTGAAGTGTGTAGATACACGTATGATCAAATTAATTAGGAAGGCTATGTGGTAAAGAGCTGCCTAAGAGATTTGGCATCTAGAATCACCTTTGCTACTAACCATCTTTGTAACCAAGTAAGTTATACAACTTCTTTGATTCTCAATTACTTTGTCTGTTAAATGAAAGTTTGAACTGGGTGATCTTGAAGGTCAATTCCAGTGCCAAACTTAAAATTTCATGCTTATTCATTTGGAAGGGGAAAATGATTCAAATAAAAACTGGGGAGAGGCTTCATGCAAGGATGACCATAAAGCGATTTAAGATTTTGGGGATAATGTAAGCAAATGTGATCAAATAACACAATATATTTTACCTGAAGTTCTCACACTAGTATATATGTGTGTATATGTATGCATATATACACATATATATCCTATACTATCATAATGTAACAAGCATACATATACAGATATATATGTATATATGTGTGTATGTATTTATGTATGGATGTATGTGTACACACACATACATATTGGTTTACATGTTGTATTCTTCAATAGATAATGAGTTCTTGACATCAGCAACAGGTTTTTTTTTCCCCTTTGTTTCTATCCCTAGTGCTTAGCACAATGGCTGGTACATAATAGGCATTTCAAAAATGCTTATTTACTTGACTTGAACCTTGCTGTCATGCTTCCATCCTTTTTTTTTTTTTTTTGGCTAGGCAATGGGATGAAATGACTTGCCCAGGGTCACACAGCTAGTAAGTGTCACATATCTGAGCCTGGATTTGAACTCAGGTCCTCCTGACTCTGGGGCCAATGCTCTATCCACTGTGCCACTTAGCTGCCCCTACTTCCATCCTTTTTAAAAATACATCCTATAACTTTCCATATGTGTTCTTTGCTACTTATCTGAGTGTACTGTTTCTCCTCAGAAGACTATAAGCTTACTGAGGGCAAGAAATCTTTCATTTTGACATTTCATCCCCAGCACCTTTCACAAAGCAGGTGTTTGATAAAAGTTTGTGTTATTGAATGGAAGGGACTCATATAGCATACAGTTGCAACCTTATAGTTCCTCAAGTAAAGTATTCCATGAATGAGGAAATTTTCCTTTTATCTAGTCTCATAGATTGTCAAAATAAGAGTCTGTTTGAATACAAGTATTGGGGAACTCTGAGACAAACCATCCAATTCTTGACTAATAACAATAGAAAAAAAATTTCCATATTAAATTGAACTGGTTTGCCCCTTTATAGCTTGGTAGGCAAGGGGCCTATGGAAAAACTGAGAATAATATTTAAGAAGGTTAAATAATTGACTAAAGTTTGAAAAAATGGATCCTGTAATGAGAAACTAAGGAGCTCAGTTTATTTATGTAACCAATGAAATATATAGTATATATGAAGCACTGACTATAATAAACCTATGTTAAATCTATAGAAGATTCAATGGAAAGGTGATCTGATACCTGCCACCAAGGAGTTTACAATATTTAAGACTGGATCATAAACACACAAAGCAATTCATGCACAATATAAAATGAGAGTTATATAATTGTGTTAAATTAGGTGTTATCAATTATAATTGAACAGGGAAGATAAAATGAAAATAAAATTTAAATTATGTATCTTAACTTCAGGCCCAAAGTGTTGAAGTCATGTTTTAAAAAATGAATGTTGCTTACAAAAAAACAAAAAAAATTAGCGTTTAAAATGCATACTTCAATGACTTTTAGAAATAAAGCAAATCAGTTTTATTATAAGATTGATAATAAGCCTGGCTTTTTACAACAGATTTAGAATTGGAGAGAATGACAACAAAGTGTATTTGGGGTGGTTCAGATGAGCTACGAGGAATAATTTAATGTATATAAGCATTCTGAGATTCTGGGTTCAAGTAAAATGATCAATATAGATATTTTTGTTACTGTTGTTATGTTTTGTTAGGGTAGATAGTTTGCTCTGAGGAGAGTTTGACTAAAATCATGCCAGATGACAAGGAACTATATGAGATGATGGACTGAGATACCTTTCGATCCTTTGGTTCTGTGCAATCAGGCACTGTATGCATCATTAAGAAAGCTAAAGTATTAGGCAGACTGTTTTGTTGGTAGAGTAGAAAAAAAACTGTCTCACTGCTATAACTATATCTCAAACAATTAATCATAACACAACTAATCAATAGAAGCAATTACATCTGTTATAAGATAGTTAAAGCATGAACATAGTTAAAAGAGTACCTATGTTTCTAACATTCAAGAAAGTCAAAAGCTATATGTAAGGGGATTTACATCTAAAATAGTCACATTTTCTATTAAAACTACATAGCTCATTAATAATTACTGTAATGAATGGGATTCTGAAGAAATTACATCAGATGATCATCCTGTGTTGAAAGATGGAAGGGGAAACTGGGGGAGGGGGGAGCCAAGATGGTGGAGGGAAAGCAGTGACTGTCTTGAGCTCTCTCCCAAAGCCCTCCAAATACCTAAAAATGGCTCTAAACAAATTCTAAAGCAGCAGAACCCACAAAAAGAGTGAAACAAATTTCCAGCCAAAGACAGCCTGTATGGTTGATCAGAAAGATATATGTTGCCAGGCGGGGAGAGGAGTGCAGTTTGGTGTGGGTGCGCAAGCTGCAGCGACACTGGAGCAGGCCTCAGAGGACTGAATCGTGGGCAGCTGTGGTGGTTTCCAGACTTCTCAACCCCTGAACGTCAAAGACAACTTAGAAGGTCAGTGGGAAAAGTCTGTGACTGTGGTGAGAGAATGAGCTAGGTTTCAGCCTCAAGTCTTGAGCACGGCCTGGGGCAGCGACTGTTTCCTAAGCTTCTGACCCACAGACTGAGGGGGAATCGATAGCTGGTCAGAGGGGGATTGCAGGGATCTCTTTGACAATGCAAAGGCAGGAATCTCTTGCTTTGACCATGCTTGGATCTGGGTCACAGTTCTGAGGGAGTGTCCTGGGGCTAAGAGGAATGCTGGTGTGGTGAAGCTTGTTGTGGCTGTGGAGAAGAAACACCTCACCCCTTATCATACCACCTTGGAAGAACTGACACTTCTCAGGTCCCTAGAAGTATCTCTGAAAACAACTGTACAAACCCCCAAAGCTTGGGACAGTACACTCTTCACATTGGAAGCAGACTTTTACCTTAACAAAGAGTTTAAAACTCAAGTAATTGGCCAGGATCATGAGTAAGCAGCACAAAAAGAGTCAGACTGTATTATCTTTGGTGACAAAGAAGATCAAAACATAAAACCAGAAGAAGACAATGAAGCCAAATCTCCTACATCCAAAGCCTCTAAGAAAAATATGAATCAGTCCCAGGCCTTGGAAGAACTCAAAAGGGATTTTGAGAAGCAAGTAAGAGAAGTAGAGGAAAAACTGAGAGTGATACAAGAAAATCATGAAAAACAAGTCAACAGCTTGCTAAAGGAGACCCAAAAAAATACTGAAAAAAATAACACCTTAAAAAATAGCCTAACCCAGATGGCAAAAGAGGTCCAAAAAGCCAATGAGGAGAAGAATGCCCTAAAGAGCAAAATTGGCCAAATGGAAAAGGAAGTCCAAAAGATTACTGAAGAAAATACTTCCTTAAAAATTAGAATAGAGCAATTGGAAGCTAGTGACTTTATGAGAAATCAAGACACTGTAAAACAAATCCAAAAGAATGAAAAATTAGAAAACAATCTGAAATATCTCATTGGAAAAACAACTGACCTGGAAAATAGATCCAGGAGAAAGAATTTAAAAATTATTGGAGTATCTGAAAGCCATGATCAAAAAAAGAGCCTAGACATCAGCTTTCAAGAAATTATCAAGCAAAACTGTCCTGATATTTTAGAACCAGAGGGCAAAATAGAAATTGAAAGAATCCACCGATCTTCTCCTGAAAGAGATCCCCAAAGGAAAACTCCTAGGAATATTGTAGCCAAATTCCAGAGGTCCCAGGTCAAGGAGAAAATATGACAAGCAGCCAGAAAGAAACAATTCAAGTATTGTGGAAACACAATCAGGATAACACAAGATTTAGCTGCTTCTACATTAAGGGACCGCAGGGCATGGAATAGAATATTCTGGAGAGCAAAGGAGATAGGATTATAACCAAGAATCACCTACTCAGCAAAACTGAGTATAATCCTGCAGGGGAAAAAATGGTCATTCAGTGAAATAGAGGACTTTCAAGCATTCTTGATGAAAAGACCAGAGTTGAATAGAAAATTTGATTTTCAAATACAAGACTCGAGTGGAACATGAAGAGGGAAACAGGAAAGAGAAAATCATAAGAGACTTATTAAAGTTGAACTGTTTACATTCCTACATGGAAAGATGATATTTGTAACTCATGAGACCTTTGTCAGTATTAGGGTAGTTGGCAGGGAAAAAATTATATGTACCTATATATAGATATAGATGGATGGATAGAGGGCACAGGGTGAGTTGAAAATGAAGGGGTCATATCTGGAGAATAAAATTAACGGGTCAGAGAGGAATATACTAGGAGAAGGAGAAAGGGAGAGGTAGAATGGGGTAAATTATCCCCCCAAAAAAACCAGAAAGAAAAGAAAAGGCTCTTACAGTGGAAGGGAAATGGGGGAAGTTGAGAGGGAATGAGTGAATCTTTTTCTCATAGGATTTGACTTAAGGAGGGAATAACATACACACTCAATTGGGTGTGGAAATCTGTTTTACCCTATAGGAAAATGGAGGGGGGGAAGGGGACAAGAGAGTAAGGGAATGACAGAGAGGAGGGCAGATTGGGAAAGGTAGTAATAAGCAGCAAATACTTCTGAGGAGGGACAGGGTCAAAAGAAAGAATAGAATTAATGGATGGGTGGGATAGGATTAAGGGAAATAGAGTTAGTTTTACACAGCATGTCTACTATGGGAGTGTTTTGCATAACTGCATATATATAACCTATATTTAGTTGCTTGCCTTATCAATGAGGGTGGATGGGGAGGGAGGAAGGGAGAAAATTTGGAACCCAAAGTTTTAAAAACACATGTTTAAGAAAAATGTTTTCACATGCAACTGGAAAATAAGAAATACAGGAAATGGGGTACAGAAATCCATCCTGCCCTACAGGAAAATTGAAGAGGAAGGGGATAAGAGAAGTGGGGAGAGATAGAAGGGAAGGCAGGCTAGGGGAAGGGGTATTTAGAATGCATGCCATCTTGGGGTGGGGGGAGGGGTGAGATGGGGTGAAAATTTGGAACTCAAAATCTTGTGGAAGTAAATGTTGAAAACCAAAAAATAAATAAATAAATTACCATTAAAAAAAAAGAAAAAAAAAGATGGAAGGGGAAGGATACTTAAAATGGAGTCTGACAATCTGGCATTCTCTCTAATATGTAATTTATTTCTCACTGAGTCTTTTGGTTTAGACTCATGACTGGTCTTCAGTGTTCTGGATCCCCTTGGTCCCAAAAAGGATCCAATTCCTAAGGAAGAAATGGTGCTATTAAAGTTGGAATATCCCTCCCCCCACCTCTGAAGGATCTTGTGGAACCCTATGAGAGCTCCAATCTGAAAAGGAAAGAGAAATGTAAGCCTTGAGTGGGCCTGGCTCTAGAAATAAAGGCAAAGAAGAAGGCAACAGATAAGTTCAAGATCATAGCATAGCCAAAACAAAATTTTTAGGAAGGACATTGGTTCTTCATTTCAGGACCTGCCAATTGTTAAGATTTCTGCTTTTAAAAGAAAATTAAACTATTATCTGTTTCCCTGCAATTACTAGAAGTAGAAATCCTAAAAATGATGGTAGATTGATTTCAAACCTAATTGGTTAATGGAGAGGTGGAAACCTTTCTTCTATCTCTCCTGAGGGACAAAAAATAAATTAAAAAAAAAACCAATAGGATATCCATTCCAAAGTAGAGGTCTGGAAGCTCAACTTGGATTGGAAGGAAGAAGAAAGTGGGGAAACAAATGATGGTGCCCAGATTAGAAAGCAGAAAGTATTTTCCTACCCTCCTGGTCCTATATCTCTACAGACTTTAATCTATCTTTTACCTCTCCTTAGAAAAGTTATGTGATCCAAATTAGCATTAGTTAAGAATTTTGCACAGGATTCTTATTCAAAGCCTAATGCAAAGTGAAAAGCACCATCATTCAGTTCAGATCCAGATTTTGAAAAAAAAAATTGTGTTGACTGTAATCTCTAAGTAGTCAGATTGTATGTCAATGCTACATAGAAGTAAGGTAACTTGTATATCACTGCCAAATGCAATCTTTATTCATCTAGGTACAATGTGTACAGCTACTGACTGACAAGGGAGTAAGGGCTATAAATCAATGGAGATAGTAATCTATGATGAGGACGATTTTACATCACTGCCAACTGAGACTTCTTGTCAGGCTAAAGGGATAGCACCTGGGCCTACCACTAAACAAACCGAGGAAGAATACAAAGTTTGCCTTGGCTACATCCACAAATTTCCTTAGTGACCACCCAATCCCCTTCAGTCATGCCCATCAATATCCAGTGCCCTGGCAGCAGAGGATCCAAAACTGTGCCCGCGAAGGCAATGAGAGCGCACATGGAATAGCAGAAAGAATGCTGAACTCATTGGGAGCCCAGAATGTTAGCCCTTAAAAAGATCTTAAACACCCTTAAATTCCGTCATCTTATTTTACAGGTGAGGCCCAGGTGAGTGGCTAAAGGTTATCCGATTGTTTCATAGCTTAGCTGAAACAGAACTCACTCATGCTCCTAGACTCCTAATCTGGCGGACTTTACACTTTACCACACTAACTTCGATCACTGTGTGATGTTAGGCTTTACCACTTAACTCCTGAGTCTCACTTTTTTATGTGTAAAATGAAGGTGATGTTATATCTCCCTGGTATCAGTCAGTGGTTCTACTACCAATTATTGTGGCTGATCTATTGCAAACCCTTCATTTACAGATTAGGAAACTGAGGCCACAAGAGGTCAAGTGATTTTCCAAGGTCGCATCAGTGATAAACAGTAAAGCAAAGTTGGAAACTAGATTTGACTACTGATGTAGCACTATTTCTACTAAACTATTGCCACACTTCTCCAAGGATTTGATCTATGTTCAGTAAATTACCGCCTCATCTTACTAATAGTGAGCCAGCACTTTTCAGTGGGTAAGTCATTGTCTAAATGTCCCTACCTGGATGTGTTTTTTTTAGATAGTGTCCAAAATCTTTTTTTTTATAGTGGTTAAATTTTGAAAGCAGGCTCAATTGATAATAGAAAGTTCCAAATTAATTATCTCAATAAATTGGATGCATACAATACTGTAAAAAATTCAAAACCATAATTTAGGGAAAAAAAAGGAAGACAGGAGATAGTTGGTATAGGGAACTTAGAGCCCAGAAAAGAGCTTGTGGAAAATGTACCAAATGCAATTCCTATGTTGAGTAGTGAGCCATATTGATATAGTCTTTCTGTTATAAATAATTCATTTGGGAAAGTTTATGAACTCTAGGAGTCTTCAGTTTGGCATTTGAAACTGTTAAAATAAACATTTCTGTGATTATTGCAATTTGAAATATTACTTTGTCAGACTGTTAAAGCTGAATTTATAGCACAGGTGTTAATGAGGCATGAAAGCTTTTCCAATGTAATTTGCAAGTGTAAGACTCTCATTTTTTATGACAGCACAATAGGATAAAGAAGTTTAGATAATGCCAAAGAAAAGTGTCTCATTGAGGTCTGGTTTATGCCCCGTCTTGTAATATCAAATTAATAAAAATTCAGTGACTGTTTGAGAATGGGAAATCAGCTCTGAAATAAATGGGATACATTGGGGAAAATTAAAACCTCGTGCCCTTTGAAACTTCTTTGCATAACCTGGCAAAGACAGGTGCTGCTTTAGAGTCTAAACTTCAGAGGTGCAGAGCACTCCCTCCATCATCAAGCAAGAATATAATATTTTACCAAGGCATTAAAAGATATTTTTCCCTGCATTATCACTAAATTTGTGGCAGAATTGCACAGGGGTGTGTACATCCCCAATTAAGCAATGAAAGTTAAGAACAGAGTAGCTTTTGGAGAGCTATTAAAGTCATTTTAATGTAGCCATTTGTCCCCAAACTTTCAGATTCAGCATAAATCTAACAGAAGTATACACCTTTAGAATGTGACTTGAATAAGACAATGAGGAGTATTTCCTCGGAGAAGTTTACAAATTGATTCATTTTTATTCATTGCAACTGAAAGTTCAGTCTTTTTACATATGCCCAAGTTTTCAAAATAGGTTGCTTACAAAGATGAATTTTCAAATGCGTTATTCTATTTAAAATACAAATATGTCTTATATACAGCTTATCATAAAATGCAACTTGGATGAATTAGCATATTTTGAGTAACTTAAAAATGTCGGTGCCAAGCTCATATCTTCTGAAAAGGTCAAGAGCCAAGTCAAAAGTAAAAATATAATAAAGGGCTACTTCCATAATAAAAGTCTTATGGTCTTCTATTTTTTACATGAAATTGTAATAGTGAAATATTGTTTTTTTGAGTAAAACACTGAGGTTATTATATGATATATTTTAACTAGTTCTCTTGACAGGCACATAAACAACAATCTTGAGTTGAGTCTATAAATTATTTGAAAGAAATCAGTACACAGTCAAATAGAACTGTTACCATCAGTGTCTCACCTCCAAATTCATTATATTCATTTCTCATATATATATATACATATATATCCCTTTACCCGATCAAGAAATACATATACATATATGTATATATATGTGTGTGTATGTATGTGTTTATATATATGTATGTATATATATGTATACATATATTATCCACACACGTATGTGTGTGTGTGTGTGTGTGTGTGTGTGTGTGTTTATCATCACCCCTTTGGCTTAGTAGCTGCCGAAGGGAAGAACACAGCAATGGTGAAATTTTGACATTAAATGTGTGACACCATAGGGACACAACACCACATAGCATTAACAAAAGATGGATCTGAGATCAGTGATTTGTTTTTGTTAGGCCATTTTTGCTCTGTGTATCTGGGGTATTGGCATAAGTATGAAGTGGATCATGAAAGTGTACCACAATGTCACAACATAACTTGATGCCACTGGGACTACTGATTTGAGAGTCCACTGAGGGAGAAAAGTAAAATAGTTTAAAAGATTATATAGATATCTGTAACTAGATAGATACAGATCCATCTATGGAGATATATCAATGTATCTATATCTAGATCAATATCTATCTTTATAAATACATCTCTCTCACTCTCTTGCTGTTTGTAAATGTGTTTGTGTGTGTATGTGTGTGTGTATATATCTCAAATGTTTCCATCCCCAGTAATGATCCAGAAACTTTATAGAGATAATGTAAAAACAATCCCTGGTCACACTAGCCATTGACTCCTTAATTCCATTATTTGTAGCTGAAACTTAAATTTCAAGCTCAGTGAAAAAGGAAAGGGTCTTCCTCCTCTATTCCCAGGAGCTATATGGCCCTTAGGAAGAGTGAAGATCTGCTGTTTTTATAGGCAAAATTTGCATTCTTCTTGTTGGAAGAATACAGTACATTTGGTACACTTAAGAAAAGATATGTGCCAGACAGGTACATCAATGCAACTTGTCCTCAAATCTGTATTTTATCTTAGATAAAAAAAAGCTCAAAGTGTTTGTTTCCATGTAGTTTAAAAAGTAAAATTGAAATGATATTAATTGCTATACATGTCTGACCTCTAATTATTATTTACCATATTTGTTATTTTATTATTATTTCTTAAAAATTCTTTGTTGGAAATAAAGCTCAAAAATTTCAATTACTATTCTTTATCCTCTACTCTCTAAATTGATTAAGTAATCTTTGGTCATATCTGGAAGGGTCCAATGTGGGAAGAGTGGCCCAATGCACTTTAAGCACTTAGTTTGTTCTTAGATTAGAGACCATAGTCAGTCTATGAGGGGCATGACACTAAAAACTGCCTCTGGGAGACACTAGTTCAAAATGGGTGGAGTACTGGACTGGAAGGAAAGAAACCTTTTAATTCTAAGGTCACATTTCATGATGATCCTATATGATTTTACTCAGAATTAACAAGTCCATTCTTCAGAGTAATTAAGACTATTGTATTTGTTCACTGAAGTCTAAAAAATAAAAAAGTCTTTCCACAGAAATACATTTCTGGTACTCTCCAGCTGATCTCTGAATTAAGAGAAATCATTTTAAAATATTCACATAGAATCAAAAAATTCAAAAGGATCTTTGTTGCTCATTCCAAAACCATTCTGAAGAGTGGATCCTTTGGTGGCAACTAGGTGGCACAGTGGATAGAGCACCGGCCCTGAAGTCAGGAGGACCTGAGTTCAAATGTGACCTCAGACCAAACACTTGACAGTTACTAGCTGTGTGGCCCTGGGCAAGTCACTTAACCCCAATTGCCTAAAAATGAAAAAAAAAATTAAAAAAAAAAAGAATGGATCCTTTTTACAGCATCCACAGTGGAAAACTATTCTCAGCTTTCCATTCAAAGTTTAACATCATATTTAAATGTTCGTACACAAACCTATTATATGTGTGGTATTTTAAAACAATTTTTGAGCCTATCAGGGTTAAGTGACTTCCTCAGAGTTACATAGCCAGTAAGTGTCAGAGGTCATATTTGAACTCAGGTCCTCCTGACTCCAGGGCCAGTGCTCTAGCCATTGAGCCACCTTGCTGCCCCAAAACAGTTTTTTAAACAAATTTTCTTTAAAGGTGGTACAGCGGGAAAAAAAGTAGTGCATTTGACAGTTAGGTGGCTCAGTGAGTAGAGTGCCAGACCTGAAGTCAGAGGATCTGAGTTCAAATCTAGCCTCAAACACTTACTAGCTGTGCAAGTGAGGAAGTCATTTAACCCTTTTTACCTCTGTTTTCTCATCTGTAAAATGAGCTGGAGAAGGCAATGGCAAACCACTCCATTATCTTTGCCAAGAAAAGTCCAAATGGTGTCACAAAGGGTAGGACATGACTGAATGACTAAACAACAGCCAGTGTATTTGGAATCAGAAGAAATGGGTTGACATTCTGACTCTGCTATGTAATACCTATGCAAACTTGGGTAAGTCATCTAAACTCATTAGGCCTCAGTTTCCTCAGCTATTAAAAGAGGGGTTTTGGACCAGATGATTTCTAATGTCCCTTCTGGGTCTAACTTATGATGCTATCAATTCTACATTTTGACTAAAATTTGAAAGATAATTTCTTTATTTTTTACTCTAGATACTGATGAAAAACTAACAATCCTTGTTTAAATGCATTTTATTATAAAAAAAGAGTTCGGGATTTTATATCAGCAAAAGTACATTTTACATTTGAGGTAAATGTAAATAGTTATGACACTCTTTGCATGATTAGCAATAAAAGGTAAACCATATTTGAAGTAAATTCAGTATTATGTCTCATTCATTTCTATATCCTGTGAATAACAAATAGGCAAATAAATTATTTTAAACCACTAGAAAAAAGTAACAATCTCTCCCTCATGTTTGAAACTTTGAAACAGAAGGCACTTTATTTTTATAGAGCTTCACTACTTTAAGCTGAATTTCTTGTGGCAAGCTTGCCTTTCATAATATTTTTCCATTTACATTCAAGATCAATTAATTTAGTAGGAAAGATATATTATACTCTTCTTTTTTCAGACTTCACGGTATTATTGTTATTCACTACCTACAAGTAAGCAGGAGACAGGTCAGTCAGTCTCTATAACAAGACATTTCATTATCCTGAGGTTCTTTTTAGAGAATTTTAAAAGTGATTTAGACAGGTACACAGAAATTTCACAAAATGCCTCAGCCAATATTGTCAAGCCCCTATTAAATATGCTACATTCTTGTTAGAGAAATACAAAGAACGCATGCTATAATTTCAACTTCTTTACAAGGTTCCTGCATTTAACACCTATAAAACCTCCAGAGTGAAAGCAAAATACAGTATTCAGTTTGCAATTATCTATATGCTTATAGAAACGAAAAAAAGAAGAAACACAACAGGCTATCTGATGATAAAACATTTTCTCAACTTAAACATTGCAATTGTCTCTACTCTAATTTCACACTGTTGATGGAGGTCAAAATAGCTTTTCAAGGCTTATTTTCTCACATGAAACTCAACAATTAGCCTATGATTGTAGTCTGGGAAATATTTTGAGTCAATACTCAGGGTGGTTTCCCAATATAAGTAAAGCATTAAAAAATAAAGATATTCTAAGCTTTTTTTTTACATTACCTTCATTTCCAAATGTAATTTTTTCCTCTCCAATCCATAAAGCCAGCCATAATATAAAAATGAATAAAAACAGAAAGAAAAAATGCAGTTCAGTATAAATGAGTCTAATATTATAAGCAGTTATAGGTGTAGACAAAGATATAGATGTAGATGTTTTTCACATTTGCAGAGAAATTCAAGGACATTTTCTCAACTCTTCTTTGATGTCAGTCCTGGCTATTTTAATTATATTGAATTCAGTTTCATTCCCTTTTCATTTATATTGTTTTAGGCATTGTATGTACGTGTCACTTTCCTGTTTTTGCTTTATTTATTTAGGGTCAGTTTATATATGGATTCCTATTTTCTGTATGTTACTCATATTCAGTTTTTCTTATGATATAAAATCTCTGCATCATAGAGAATAAAGCATTTTGTTTAGTTTTTTAGACTAATTCCACATTATTTTCTGAAACAATTAGGTCAATTCACAGACCAACCAACAGTGTATTAGTATAGCTAATTAATATAGAGTTAACTATTTTCATCATTTACCATATTTAAAATCAGAATTTTTAACTAAAGAATGCATTTTCAGCTAAAGAATGGCCAAAGATATTATTTCAAGATATCTCAGTCAAGTCTAAAAGAGCCCTTTGTGGGAATTTCATTAAAATTGAGGGCAACATTGATACTTCAGGAGGGTCTGTGAACTTGGAGTCGAAAGAAGTTGCATTTTTATTTTCATCAGCCAATAAGGGAAAATTTGCATTTACTTAAATTATTTAAAAAAAAATTTTTCTGAGAATGGGTCCATAGGTTTCACCAAACAACCAAAATGGTCCATGATGCAAAAATGGTTAAGAATCCCAGGTCTAAGGTCTTTGGGGTCCATTGTATCATAGCTCCTTGCTCTGATTAGAGTGAAACCTGCCACTGATAGTGCTTGACTTGTCCAATATTCTCTATAGGTCTGGGTCCCAGGAATGATGTGTCTGAAGACTGAAGGACTTATCACTAGATGATGAACCTCCAGTATTTTTAAGTAGTTCAGTTATAAGTGACTGGAACCTACAGATACCCTTGCTCAATAGAGATACTGTTTGATGTTTTATATTAAAAAAAAAATGATACCTGCTTTTCAACATATCACCTCCAGATCTTCTCTGGGAGCTATAATATGACTTACACTGGAATCCTTTTTGGTCAGAAGGCTCACAAAAGCATCTATTTTACCCCTGCTTCCTCTATACTATGGCAGATGAAGGATTGCATGTAAGACATGTGAAGATCCACAGCCTTCGTTGCCTTAACTTAAGGGGTTATTTTAGTCTCAAAAAATGGATAAAATATGACTAAGAAAGTCCCTTGTATGTTATATCTATGCCTTGGGACTCAGTTTCTTTTTGTCTGTAAAATGGAGGGGGAAGCAGAATTGCTTAATAGATGAGGACTTTGAGTTTATCTAGTCTGAACTCATTGTTTTAGATGTGATTGAAATGAGACCCTCAAAAATTAAGTGACTCCTCTAAGGATACAGAGATAGTAAATAGTACAGGTGGGACATCAATCTAGTTCTTCTAACTCAAAATTCATCCTCCTTTTTCATAAGCTACCATATTGAATGTCCTTACTAGCTCTGAAATTCTGTGCATATCTAGGTAAGTTTTCTAAAAACAAAACAAAATAAAACAAAACAATAACATCTCTGTTTCTCAGCCTAGTTCGAAACAGTGGCCCATAGGGATCAGAGGCCTAGGCCAATCCTCTCATTGTGCACATGAGAAAATTGAGATTCAGAGAGGTTATCTAATTCACCAAAAGTCATGTGGGTAACCAATGGCTAAGCCAGAAAGAAAATTTAATTGCTTTGACTCCAAATTGTGTTTCTTTCCACTAAATACTCTGTGAAAGATTCTATCCAGTTCATAAATTCCATGTAAATCAGTGTTTTGTTTTAAAACTCTGTTCCTCAATCTGATCTAAGCTTACTTGAACTCAAAGAAAACAACTAACTAAGCTTCCCTTCCTCCTCTGTATCCTTGACAGTTTCCTGTGCAATCAAGAGAGGACTAAACCTGAGACTTTGTGAAACACACTCCTTTGTTCTTCCTTGTTTCTTTTCTCCTATTTACTATCCTCCCTTATTTTGGAATGCAATGGGATATGAAAAGTGAGAGCAGGATGATCAGCAGAAACTATGTACCCCAAGCCTGGTGATAAGAAAAGGCCAAATAGATAAGTAAACTAACCAAGAATTTGTATCTCCTGTGTCACTATTGGTGTTTTCATCTGTTCATCATCATTTGTCAAGCTGCCTGTAAAAGTGAATTTTCTGGGGGGCATGCTAGGTATGACTTAGCACCCTGACACTTCCTCCTTCTAGTACTTTAGTGTTTTCTTTCTCTTTATTCTTTCTCTTCCCTTGCCTCCTTGCTCCTATTAGTCTTTTTCTTTTTCTTTTTTTTTCATTCTTGTTCTCTCCCTAAAATGGCCAAGAAAGAATACTGAAGTGTTAGGAAAGAGACTTGGGTTCATATTCTACCTCTGATACTTACTACCAATGAGGCAACTCATTTAGCTTCCCTCAACCTTAATTTCCTCATCAGTAAAATTCAGGGTTAGATGAGATAGCCACTGAGGTCTCATCCAATTCTATATCTATGACCCTATATTCTTAAATCATTTTCTAGTAGACTGTACTTTTCAGTTTATTTTTATTATTATTCTATTATGAAAGCATGAAAGATTTTTTAAATAAAAATAATATTATTTGTAATTTGCTTTCTACTTATGTAGGTCCTCAATTATTTTTTTCACCTCCTACAGGTTACTACTTCTTTTTAGAAATCATCCTATTCTTTCCCTAGGGAAGGGATGAGAATCTTCCTTTCATGTTTTATTTCTATAAAATGAACTAATATCACCTTCAGATATTCATCATTGTTAGAGTGGTAAATACTGACAGAATAGCACCATAGGCATAGCAGAATTAACTAAAGGCTCAGAATTGCAAAAATAACTGTGAACTACATATCCACACTGATTATACTAAGTAATGTTAATGTAATTGGGCCAGATCTAGTCAAGCACTTTAAACCTAAGTCCAGAGAAAACAGTAATGAGTTTGGCATAAAAAATCATCCAGTAAGAAGAGAAAAAGACCTCTGTCAATTAGTCTTTTCAGTCAGTTCTGTTTGCTCATTCTAATGTCTACTAAGAAACTTCCCCTTTGTCTTTCCTTTCAACTGACAATGGAAAATAACACTCTTGACATGAATTAAATACTACTACAATCTTGAATTAATTATAAGAATACTTTTATTATATTAGGATTTCATTGATTTCTAAATTCCCTTCAGTCTCTAAGATTCTGTGGTTCTACAAAGATTGATTTTCTTTTTTTTTTTAAAGTAGGGCATTATTGGGGGCTTGTTTTTTTTATTGTTAGAGACTTATGATTTGGGTGAATTAACTATGCATGGATGTGCCCTATAATATAATACCTTTTTTGGGTTGCTAACAGATTGTCTGGTTCTGGATGTCAAAACCACCTCAGAATGGAATGCCTAATTTTTGCACTTTCTCCTGGGAATGGCTTAACAGTGCCCATCAGGAAACTAACAGAACACCAGGCAACAAATTCTAAATCCTGATAAGAGTTGATCATATGAAAAATATGGGTCCTTAAAAAAAGTACTTTAATACATTTTCAAATAAAATTTCCCTTAATGGCTCAAACAAAATAAACAAAGAAATAAACTCTATGAGATAAAAAAAACTGGCTTAGAACTTTAAAAATTAGCTTTTCCTTTTGATAGAGTTCATGGATAATTAAGACATATTGAATGACAGGAGGCCAAATTTGTCTCTTCTATTTTACTTAGCATAAGATTAGCAGTTTGTTCCAAAATGACTGTCTCTCCATTGTTTAATTTTAACTAAAAGATGCCTTACCTTCAGTTTGTCAATATTTAAAAGGTTAATTTTGGGGGAGAGGGTGGTGATGAAAGGAGTAGTTGTGAAAATAGCTTCTCTAATTATCACAAATAGGCTCAGTGATTTGACCACAATAAATCAACCAATAAATATTTATTAAGAACCTCCTATCTACCAGATTCTGTGATAGGCACAGGAGATGGAATTAAAAAATTAAACCATTCCTATTTACAAAATGTGCTGAAATATGTCACTTCTGAAGCATAATACTATGGTTGATACCCAACTGAGCTTCCCTGATTTAAAGAGTATGGTTAGGATTGTTCAGTTAATTCTACCATAGACACATAAAAGAAAGAATTATTTTAAAGAAATCAGTCTATTAACTTAACTGATAATCTAACCAATGGGAGTTAGACCCTTCAAGGTTTCAGAAATCTGGGAGTGAAAAAGGAGGAGATATTAAAATGCATTTAAAAGCATTAGTTTTATCACTAATACAAAGCTTCAAAAAAAAACAAAACAAAAAATTATAGAAGATTGGCACTGAGGAATTGTTTTGGAAAATAATGAAAAGAATGAAGTTTCCTGACAATTTGGAGTAGAAAAAATCCACTGATGTGATATACAACCAGTGCTATTTACCTTGAAGTCCCACATCTTCAGTTCATGTAAGAGATTTATCGGTCCACTTCATTAAATGTCAGACTGTATTCATATTTCATAGTCATTATGTGAAGGACTTTCATTACTTCCTTTGGATTTTGAGCTGAATGTCAAATATAATTTGGGTAAGGAAGAAAGGAAAGATCAAGAGTTTCTTGAGTGCAAACTTAATGGCTAAGTTTCTGTGCTTCCATAAGCATTTACTAACTTTTGTAAGTTTTAACTGGCCATATGACAAAATGAAAATTACTTAGGATCATAAATTAAGAGCTAAAAGGGCCCTTATGTTGATATATATAGTTCAACACTCTCAATTTATAAGTGGGAAAACTAAGGCACAAAAATATTACAACAGTTATTGTATTCAAAGAAAACATGGGCTACTTCAGGCAGTAATTGTTCCCCTTGAGTGAAGGATTTCAGTTGAAGGCTGGAAGACCGTGTGTGAGCTGTGTTGTCTTCAATATTCTTTGTGGGTTTGAGGGTGGACTAGATGACTAGTGAAGTTCCTTTCCATACTAAATATCTGAGATTCTATAATAGGTAATTCTTGCCAGGTCACACAGAGAAGTTACTCTGAATCTCTTATGTTCTTTTGCTTTTATAGTTACCTCAAAGCCCAACACACAATTTTAAAAATACTTATCTCTTTAACACATAATCTATCAAAAACAAGACAAAACAAAACAAAACATCCTTGGCATTTTGTTACTATGTGTAATGCAATTAAATTCACAAAACCTCAAAAATTCAAATGATGAACAACTCACTTGGAGATATAGGCATTGTATATATACTCAACTATAGATCTGTCCTGTTGCAGTGTCCTATTAAAGTATGAATATAATAACTCTCCAGCAGAATGCAAGATTGGTAAATTCTACCATGGCAAAATGGATTGAAATGTAAATAAGAAAGTGGATGGCTATACCAGAAGCCAGCATGACTAAATTCGGAAAGGGTCGTACTTAGAAAGTTTTTGGCCACAACTGCTTACACAGCCTAGATGACCACAATATTCAATAAATATTTGGGTTTTGTTGTTTTGTTGGATTGACTGGTTTTCCTGCCTCCATTATTTTTCTCTCCCTCCAAATCATCTTATATTATGAATTCCAAATTCTTGAACTTTTCTCAATAATTTTGTCCAATATAACTTTTTCATATCTGTAGTCATCCTCTAGCTGTTTGGTTAATCTTGTTATCTACTACATATAATATACTTATCCACATCTCTGCGGACACTATTCCTTCAACCTAGAATGCCCTGTTCCTTCCAATTAGTCTAACCAATTCATAACCATCCTTGAAGTTCCAGCTTATCTTACCTCCTCAGCCTATAATGTCTTTTCTTTCCTTGGACTTGCATTATATTTGCTGATTTTGCGCTTTATTTGGCAGGAAACTCCTACTCTTGCACATCATATCTTTTTGAGCATCTCTCAGGGCTTAGCAATGTCCTCCCTGTTGTTGCTTAATAGATATTTATTGGTTTGGATTAAAACAGCTAATAAAGCGTTCTGCACACAGTAAATACTCAAATTTCTACATTTTTTCTAACGCTAACATATGATATGATGGAACAAAGATCGTGTCAACCAGACATCACCAAAAAGTGTTTAGAAGAAAGTTATTGACAAATTTAGACAGTCTTCCAATTGGTATCTCTAGCATGTAGATCAAGTGCCACGTATATTACGCCTGTCTAAGAAATATTGATTCACGAAAGTAGAAACAGTAAGACAAATGTTCTAGAAGCTCATAACTCTCCATGCTTACTACATTTCCATGAAATTCATCAATTTATGGAACTGCTTTTAATTTTATTGTTTTCTGAATAGTCCCAAAGACTATTCAGTTTCAGAATGGTTTTATCATACCAACCAAGGCACCAATAGGTGTCTCCCTTTCCAATTCAGAAAATACATTTATCATTCAAACTCATTTCAATATTAGGGTAGTGAAAAGGATTAAAAAAGACAATTCACATTCCAAATAGTCTTAGACTATGCCCCAGACTCTGAGGATAAAAAAAAATAGTTTCTGCACTCACAGAGCTTATAATCTACTGGAAGGAAGAAACATACATAGACAGGTAAATACAAATGTGTATGTATACCTATATGTATAGTAGCAAGTATGTGCATAGTACTTTAAGTTTTAAAAAGTGGTTTACTTATGTCATCTCATATGATTTTCATAGGAACCTTGGGGAGGCAGATGCTATTATTATTGCTATTTTACATATGAAGAGGCAAAGACAAATTAAATTACTTGCCTAGGTTCACACAACCAGTGAATATTCTGAGACAGGATCCGAACTTGGGAGGATGCATACCCTCCCTAATTCCAAGACCAATTTTCTATGCTCTTTGACATTGTGAGTACATTTTTTTTGGTTAGGCAATGGGGTTAAGTGACTTGCCCAGGGTCACATAGCTAGTGAGTGTTTTGTGTCTGAGGCTGCATTTGAACTCAGGTTCTCCTGAATCCAGGGCCGGTGCTCTATCCACTGCACCACCTAGCTGCCCTGCTCTTTGACATTGTATACAAAGTAAATTTCTTTGGGGAAGATAGAAAAACACATAGAATAGGAGATGACATTTGAACCTTGAAGCAACTGAGAGGTTCAAAGCAGCACAGGTGAGGAGAAAAAACATTTCAGGCCAAAAGGATAGTGCCTATGCAAAGGCATAGACACGGGAGAAGTCACAGCAGGTATGGGAAAGAATAACTAGGATACTGTAGCTGGTATGTAGCTGGTACCCAACTGCAGACGATCAAGAATAAACTATAATTTTTGTCCCATTGTTGCAGTATGTTCCTTTATTTCTTCTCTAATGGCAACTTGGTTCACTTTCTGTTAGAAGTCTTTCCTCTTTCCCCCTACTGCATCCCCCCTCCCCAATTAGGTCAGGAAGTTTTACTCACAGCATTTGATAAATATGGCCATCAAATCCAACCTTCTTGTCCACCATATCCAAAGAGTAACAAAATCTGGCAACTGAGTTTATGAAGCCTCTAGAATCAGAGCTTATTTCTGGACTTTCCAGACTAATGCTTAAATTGTTCCATTAGGCCACAGCCTCCCATCTCAAATGCATGCAAACATGATTGTCTAAGATTTTGCAAAGCCCCATTTTAAGCTGTAGTGATACTAATAAATAAGAAAACTAATAAGATTACCTCTTAGAATTCCAATACTAGTAGGATTCCGATTTTTATGTCACTTTATTGAGTAAACCAATCCAAATGTAACCTCACAGAATAATTCCTTTGTGAATAGCTCCTGCTGATTTAGATTGGAATGGTATCTGGCCATAAAAAAAGCAGTATAATGCTACGATGAACACAATTCACTAATCCTCGTGTATCATTTGTAAAATTCAGAGCCTGTTTGGCAAAAAAGAGATGGCCCCCTTGCTCTTAAATGCTTTCTCTATAAAGAAAGTCTAAAAATTAACCCAGGATTAGGTTGCTTCTGGCATAATGGGAACATTAGCTGAAATGGGCAAAAATACTGTTTTCATTGAAGCAAAACAAATGCAAATTAAGCTCCTAAAGGGATAAGGGGGAAGATATTTTTGAAAAGGTGGTTTGCTACACTTAAGTTTGTTATTGATTTTCGTCAGTGGGACCATACTTAGAATGACTGCATCTTTTGTGCAGAAATGCTGCAAATTAAAAACAATGCAACATAGTATCTTATAGCTGAAACAGAAATTTGAAATCAATTGAGTATACACTTGTCATTGTACAAATGAGACCTAAACAGGTGAAGTAATTGCTCTAAAGCCATACAAGGCAAAAGGTAATTATTGAGTCATTACACACACAAGAGACATGAACACCTGTAAACATATACATATTGGCAGTAGGGGCATGCCGCTAAGCAATTTAGCAGCGATCGTTAGAGGAGTTTTCATATTTTAAAATACAATATTATTTGGAGTTATAACTAGGGCAGGATAGATAGAGCATCATCTCAGGATGCATAAATTTAGAAGGTATAGACAATATTCATACTCCTCCAGCAGCACAGAAATAACTGATCTTCGTATTTAGTTAGTATATTTAGTTAAAATAGGAAGTCTCAGGAGCTGATCCCTTGGAGAGCTCCTATTTTTGCCCTCTGCCACTACTCTTGTTTTCTAGCTTAAAAAATTATATTTATGAGTCTGATGATAATTCACATGTTAATAGAATTTAAAGGCTGAAACAGCCTGTGGTGAAGGTAATTCAAGTATCCTAATCTTTGATTTGAGGTAAGGAAAGTATGACTCTGAGAATGTGGATTCACTCTTTCATTCCTTGACCAATACTGACTCTCTGGAATTCTTCTCTCTTCCCTCTCTCCTTCTTTCCCCTTTCACCCCCAACAATCATATCAGCTTCATTTTATGTGTTGTCTTAGATTGTAAGACAACTGTCAGAATGTAAGCTCCTTTAGGGCAGGGACTGTATTTCTTTTTGCTGACGTTTGTGTCTCCAGCACTGAATACAGTACTTGAAGCATAGTGAAACTTAATAAATGCTAGTTAGTTTGACTATAAGAGGTGAAACAACTTATTTTCTTACCTCTATGATCAAATATAAAACACTCTGCATATAAAACTTTCCATGACTTGGCTACAATCTAACTTTTCAGGCATATTATTTATTTATATTTGGCAAGGCAATGGGGTAAAATGACTTGCCCAGGGTCACACAGCTGGTAAATGTCAAGTGTCTAAGGCCAGATTTGAACTCATTATTTCCTGAATCCAGGGCCAGTGCTCCCACTGCACCATCTAGCTGCCCCTTTTCAGGCTTATTATGCATTGTTCGCCTTTATTCACTTTATAGTCTGATTATACTGTCCTTCTACCTGTTTCATATATACATCATTTTATTTCCCATCACTATGGCTTTATACCATCTGTGTTTATACCATCTGTGGAATGGAATCCACCATATCCACTCTTTGAACCCCTACTTTTCTTCATATCTCAGTTCAAATGTTACCTTCTATATGGGGACATTCCTAAGTCTCTCAGATGACTGTTCCTTTCCCATGCCCCCTGAAATTTGCATGTAACATATCAGAGACATGGGTTGTGCAAAGTCATGGTCACAGGAGTTGAAATGGAATGTATGAGGAATAGTTAGAAGGCCAGACTAGTCAGAATATATGTATGACATGTATACAGACAATGTATGCATGTATTTGTTTATGTATATTGCACACAAATTCTATAGGTATATTTATACATACATACATTTGTAAATATGTACATATGCATGTATCTGTGCATGCATGCATATACATGGAACTATTCTATTTTGTCTTTATACTAGCAGGGCCTAGGTCATTTTCACAGAGTTAATATTTTAGGTAAAAGAAATCAAGGTTCCTAAATCCAGGACCAACATGGTTTGAATTGTGTGATGCTACTTCTAAATTTTGTTATTCAATTCTTTTCCTTACTTATAAACATCCTAGTTGAAAACATTCCAGACCTAATTTAGCAGAGAGGGCTGGATAGTTGAGATCATTAATCACCCTACTTTCTAACACTGCCAAAAAGTTAGCAGTCAGAGCAAAAGCAATTATAAGAGTGTACTGATGACATTTCAAGATGTGACTTTGGGGGGGGTTTTGTTTTGTTTTTGTTTTTTTGTTTGTTTTTAATCAGGGGGAAAACCTAACAAGTCCAAATAGAACTTTCTTCAAGTCAATCTAAGCTCTCTTCTCCATACCATATTTCACTAGATGTTTTCTTTTTATGCTTTAAATAATGCTATTGTATTTTTTATAATTATAGTCCTTAAAATTCATTCAGCAAATAAAATATATTCAATTCCAAGCTGGATTTTTGAATTACTTTTTAAATAAACACATGAAGACTTTGTATGTGCTAGTCAATAAATTCTCTATTAAGTGAAACCCAACTAATTAAGATATTCTACCATTTTCTTTGCATTTTCTTTAAGAAAGGGGGTATATAACCACATATATGTATGTGTGCATGTATGTATATATGTATTTCCAAAAGCTAAGTCATAGGACTACTAAGCTGGGGCATCTTAAATATTATATAATAGATATCCCAAACATTACCAAAAAAAATGTTGTGGAAAGTACATTTAATTTTGAATAAGAATCAGAAGACAAAGATTTGAGAGCCAGATATTTATTTTTCTCTATATAACAATGGGCAGGTTATTTTCTAGTTGTACTTTACTCATCTGTGAAAGAGTGATAAAGAAATATTTAAAATACCTATCTCAGAGGGTCATCGAGACAAAAGCACTTTGTAAACACTGAAGTCCTAAGTGAATGTGAATTATTATTATTACAGAGAAAAATGTGTAAATAAAAATCCATGATTTGCATTTCAAAGGAGAAAACTGAGGCCCAGAAAAGTAAAGAAATTTCCCTAATGTCATGTATTCAATAGCACCTGACTCTGAGGCTAGTGCTCTATTACATAAAAATTCCTCTAATATTTTTTAAGAAAAAAAAGCCAACAAAATTATGTTGCGAGGTAATTCTTAGAGTAGAAACAGTGTAGTTCTATTTTTTTTATCTTCTGTATATCCTAAATCCATGTAAATATTCAATGAAAATCCATGTCCCACTAATGCACTGTTGGTAGAATTATGAAATGACCTAACCATTCTGGAAAGCAATTTGAACCTATGTCCAAAGGGCTATAAAACTGTTTATACTTTTTGACCAAGCAATACTACTACTAGGTCTGTATCCCATAGATATTAAAAAGGGAGAGGGAAGGGTACAAAAATATTTATAGCAACTCTTTTTGTGGTAGCAAAAAAAATGGAAATAGTAGAGATTCCTATAAAGTGGGGAATGGCTGAACAAGTTGTGGTATAAAATTATAATGGAACAATATTATGCTATAAGAAATGGCAAGCAGGATGATTTTAGAAAAAACATGGAAAGACTTACATGGGGTGACACAAAGTGGAGTGAGCAGAACCAGGAGAACATTGAACATAGTAACAACAATACTGTACAATGAACAACTGTGAATGACTCAGCTATTCTCAGCAATGTAAGGATCCAAAATAATCCCAAAGGACTCAGGAGGAAAAATGCTATTGCCTCAAAAGAAATAGCTGATAGAGTCTGAATACAGATTGAAGAATACTATTTTTCACTTTCTTTTGTTTTTTTTTTGGTTTGAGTTTTCTTCCACAAAATGACTAATATGGAAATGTTTTACATGATTGCACATAAATAGCCTATATTTCAGATTGCTTATTGTTTCAGGGAGGGAGAGAAGAGGAAGGGAGAGAAAAGGAAAGGAGAGAATTTAGAACTCAAATTTTTTTAAAGATGAATGCTGAATCGAAAAAGGGAAAAAAAAAGAACAAATTAAGTAACTATTATATATTTTAAAAGAATAGCAAGTTGTACATAATAGATCTGCAGTTTCATGTACAATCATATTTTTCATTATGCTATTATGGAAATGTTTGTTTTATAAAATAATTTTTAAAAATGAATGCTGAAAATTGTACATAATTGTAGAAAAATAATATTTTATTTTTAAAAATTCACATCTAAGAATATGGTCTTAATGTCACAAGACTCTGATTCATGGAAGATTGCTTCATGCTCATTCCACCAAACTAATGCTTTAGAAAATTCATCATACAAGATGTCAAAAAAGTCTTAGTTGGTTTTAATATTATTAGGTTTAAAACTACACTGAGACCCCTGAGATGCCCTTTGTGAAGTAGTAAACATAGGTTATAGAAATCAGTTTAACAGCAAAGATTAAAACAAAAGTTTTCTTCACAAACCCCAGTGAACTCAAACATGCATTAAATCAAAACAACTGACTGAACATCCCAATTATATAAAGCTTCATTGCATGTTCAGTTGTTCCATTTTCCTCTACTAGCCCCATAGGGTAGGATAGATAGATAGATGGATCGAGAGATAGATAGATAGATAGATAGATAGATAGATAGATAGATAGATAGA
>NW_020951427.1:3224794-3256600 GCF_900497805.2 Vombatus ursinus
GATAGATAGATAGATAGATAGATAGATAGATAGATAGATAGATAGATGGATGGATGGATGGATGGATGGATGGATGGATGGATGGATGGATGGATGGATAGATAGATAGATAGATAGACAGACAGACAGACAGACAGACAGACAGACAGACAGACAGACAGACAGATAGATAGATAGATAGATGAATGGATAGAGAGATAGAGAGATAGATAGATAAATAGATAGATAGACAGACAGATAGCCTACCCTTTATATACATACATGTATACGTACATACATATAGTGCATAAAGCATGTTTAATAGTTTTTTATTAAAGTAAATATTGATCTTTTCTATTACTGATGATTTAGGTTCATCCCAGTTCCAAGGAAAGAATTGGCTACAAAATCAAACTACTATAGATACCAGTTCCCTGACTAGATGAATTTCTAGTGATCTTGAAGGACACTAAGCACAAAGAAAGGAAGCAATAGGCTTAGTGAGAACTGTACCCTAAATATTAGAAAAGCTGATTTTTTTTTGTGAGGCAGTCAGGGTTAAGTGACTTGCCCAAGGTCACACAGCTAGTATTTGTCAAGTGTTTGGTCTGAGGCTGGATTTGAACTCAGGTCCTCCTGACTTCAAGTTTGGTGCTCTATCCACTGCGCCACCTAGCTGCCCCTAAGCTGATTTTTAAAAGCTCAGACAAAATAATAAGCATGGTTCCATAGCCAGGACTGTGAAAATGAAGGAAGAAGGAGGGAGAGAAGGAGGAAGGGAGGAAGAAAGGGAAAAATGAGAGAAGAAGGGGGAGAGAGAAAAAGACAGAGAAAGACAAAGACAGAGAAAGAGATAGAGAGAGCGTAAGGGTAGAGGAGGAGGAGGGGGACAGGGAGAGGGAGAGAGAGGAGAGGAAGAGGAAGAGGGTGAGGGGGAGAGGAAGAGAGGGAAAGACAAGGAAGAGAAAATAGGAAGGAGGGAAGGAAGGAAGGAAGGGAGGAAGGAAGGAAGGAAGGAATTGATTTCCTGATCCCCTGCCTCCAGAGATATTTGTCTCACTGAAGTTTGATCAATGGGCAGCTAGGTGCTGCAGTGGATAGAGCTCTGGCCTTGGAGTCAGGAGGACCTGAGTTCAAATCCGGCCTCAGACACTTGAAGCTTACTAGCTGTGTGACCTTGGACAAGTCACTTAACCCCAATTGCCTCACCAAAAAGCAAAAAAAAAAAAAAAAAAAAAAAAGCTTGATCGAGTACCTCTTACATTCAGAGATCTGAATATCAAAACTGAAACATTTACATTTGCCTGATGGCGGATGCCGCATTCTGGTCTATCCAAAAGAGGGAAGTCCATTTCATAACTTGTTTTTTTTTCCTTTTCTTTCTTTCTTTTCTTTTAGAACCAAGGTTGGTTATTACAATTAATCTGGATTTGACTACCTTTTAGTGTTGTTTTGTTTACATTACTATTGCTACATGTGTATCACTGTGCCGGTTCTGCTTATTTACTCAGTGTCAATTCATGTAAGCCTTTCAGTGTTTCTCTGAATTCCTGAGTCACCATTTCCTATGGGGAAATAGTAACCTATAATTTTATATGCCACAATCCATTGTCTTTCTCCAATCAATTGACACATTGTTTCATATTTTAACAGCTATAAAACTGTTGCTACGAATTTTTCAGTATATACAAGTCCTTTCTGTGTTTGAATTCATGGGACATATTTCCAGTTGCATGAATTGCTAGATTACAAAAGCATAAACAGCTAGATGACTTTTCTGGTAAAATTCCAGTTTAGTTTTTCGAAATGTTTGCACTCACTCCCATCTCCAAAAGAATTATATTAGTGAATCATTTTCCCATAACCCCTCTGGCATTGATTATTTTAACTGGAATTATTTAGTCAAAAAAATGGATGAACATCTATCCGTGATACTATAGAAGGCTTTCTTATACTGGAAAGACAATTAGTCTGATGAATTTAAAGGTCTTTTCCATGTCTAAGATTCAATAGTTCTATGAAATATTAAGGAACCATGAGAAACAGGTAATAGAATTATCACTATGGGAAATCAGATTACCCCCATCCTAATAGGAGCATCTATTACAGTCCCTAATGGAGTTATATGTTCTTCTCAGTCAGTCAACAAACATTTAATAATCAATCACTATGTGTCAGGCACTTCTGCTATAGGCTGGGAAAACAAAAAGGCATCCCATGAAAGTGAGTATTTTTCAATATCCATAATTATATCAGTAGAATGACTAATACTGAAAATTGGTTCTACTAATTCAAATTTAAATACATTCCTTCATTATGCTTGTTTATGGATTAAAAAAGGGTCGATATATATGAAGCACCTGGTATATGCAATGCAATATTTGAGCATTGAAGTATACCAAAATTTAAGCTATGATTCCCATACTTCAGGAAATTATAATTTAGTAATTAAAATGTGAGGGAGGAACAAATACAATACTATTCATAATATAAGTAGATTAGGGGAGTATGAAATGCCAAAAGTCCAAATAAGGGACAAATCACTTTCATCTGGGGGTGGTGACATGGACGTGGGGCTGGGGGAATTCAGTCAGTGAGTCAGTCAATAAGAAATTGTTAAAGACCTGTTTTTCACTAGGCACTGGGGATACATAGGTTCAGAAAAGGTTTCGTAGAGCTTATGCCAGAACATAAAAGAAAGTGCTCTAGGTTTAAAAAAGGGGAAAAAATTAGTGGGCAAAATAAATATTAATAAGAAAAAAAAGATCCACAATCAAATTACACTTTTCCATATTTATTTCACTATTGTGAGATTTTTTCCCCTTGATGTTGAAAAATAAAGAAAATGCTGGCAAAGATTTTTTGTGAGGTGTAATAGACTTTTTGACATTATTCTCAAGGCTGAGTAACAAGGTTAACAAAACAAGTTTGGGTTTTGCTGTATAATACCTGGGAAATGATAGGTGTAAGTGGAAAAAAAATATAGGATTTCATTGAATGTTTGCTTTTGTAAGGATGAATTCCCCCCCCCAAAAAAAAAAAGATTTCAGTGAGTTTTCTGCACCAAACCATATGGAATTCAGATCTAAAAGGAACCCTTGTAGCTCATTTAGATCAATCCCTTTTATTTTAAATTAGAAATCTCAGATTCAAAGAAGTTAAATGACTTGTAAAGACCACACATGTAGGCAATAGTAGAGTATAGATTTGAACTTAGGTCTACTGGTTGCACATCTAACACTATAATCTGGACTCAAGCTATTTACCTTCAAGAAAGGCATAAATATAATATTTCAAGTATACATACTCCATTATAATTTTTAAAATATGTATTGTTATCCTAGAATGTCACTATAGTGATATACTAAAATAGTATACATGAATATAATTGATTCTATTTAAGAAATAAATGAATTCTAAAAATGCCTGCATTGATGCTTTCAGCAATGGCTTTTAGAAAAGCACACCATTTGGGGACATATTTTTACCTTTAGATCACAGAAAGCTTTAAAAACATTTTTTTCTTTTGAGAATATGTGACCCTATTATCATTTCCTAACTTTTGAAATCATGCAGCAATACAGTATATACACAGCTGCTATTTGATCCAAAATATCTTTCGATTCCTCACAGGAAAGATGAAGGACAGAGAAAGCACCCAGAGTACAATTCATAATGGTATGGTGCATAAAAAAGAAAACTTTAAACTGTTACTTTCTATTAATAAATGTGTTATGACCATGGACTTAAAAAAATCTGTGAAACACTATTTTTTTTCCAAAATAAATTTTATTTTAACTAGCATCAATGTGTGTAAGTATTCAAATATATGAAACAGAACAAAAGGAAAAAATGATAGTAAAAAAATATTGTAAATGTATTTCTACACTTCTATAATTGACATTGTTATAACAAAAGAAAATAGGAAATAAAAAATGATTGTTACATTAAAATATGTAGCAACAAAATAATAGTTTTTGTTTCCATGATGTCTTTTGACCTTCTTTTCTTTCCATTCAACCTGATTTTAGCCTTGGTGTTATTTTTATTTCTCTGTTTGTAGTCATCATGTATATTATTCTTTTGGCTTTGCTGTCTTTAATCTGGCTAAATTACATGTTAGAGTCCTCCTTGTAGTCTTTCTCTAGACTATATTTGCCTTGATGATTTTTATTGCATTGCAGCCTGTAAAGCTAATAAATCATAAATCATAAATAATAAATGTTCAATTTTTTTTTCCTTTTCTGACTTCTTTAGAAGTTTGTTATGCCCTAAAACTAGGTAATTTCAGACAAAATTTACATGTGCATTTGAAAAATAAAGGAAATGTCTATCATTTAGTTCTTGCCACATAGCTATCAAATCTTGTTTTGATCAACATGCTCTTCAACACTGGTATTTCCTTTGTAATTTTTATTCAATTTGTCACATTCTACTAGCAAACTATTCAAGACTTCTGTAATCTTTTCTTTTCTGAAAAAAAAAACCTTTTTTTTTACAATTCAATTAATAATTTAAAATTGTGCTTCAATGGAATTATATGTAAATCATTTTAATATGAAAAGTCTCTCTGTATAAATGGTACTATTATATATAATATAGTTGCCATATTTATCTCTTAATATTTTCTTATTTAAAATCATCTACATCCAAATAGTGTCAATACGATTTCAAATTTTCTGGAGCAAACTAAAGGGAAATTATATTTGATTCCACAAAAGTTTTTTTATTATCTCTGTGTTACTGTCCTAATGCATTTTCCTTTTTTTTTATTTGTATGGTAATTTTTATTTTTTTTTTTGTTTTCAACATTTACTTCCACAAGATTTTGAGTTCCAAATTTTCACCCCATCTCACCCCTCCCCCCACCCCAAGATGGCATGCATTCTAAATACCCCTTCCCCTAGTCTGCCTTCCCTTCTATCTCTCCCCACTTCTCTTATCCCCTTCCCCTTCAATTTTCCTGTAGGGCAAGATGGATTTCTGTACCCCATTTCCTATATTTCTTATTTCCCAGTTGCATGTGAAAACTTTTTTTTAAACATATGTTTTTAAAACTTTGGGTTCCAAATTTTCTACTTTCCTCCTTCCCCACCCACCCTCATTGATAAAGCAAGCAACTAAATATAGGTTATATATGTGCAGTTATGCAAAACACTCCCATAGTAGACACTCAGTGAAAAACTAGCTCTATTTCCCTTAATCCTACCCCACCCATCCATTAATTCTATTCTTTCTTTTGACCCTGTCCCTCCTCAGAAGTATTTGCTGCTTATTACTACCTTTCCCAATCTGCCCTCCTCTCTATCATTCCCTTACTCTCTTGTCCCCTTCCCCCCCTCCATTTTCCTATAGGGTAAAACAGATTTCCACACCCAATTGAGTGTGTATGTTATTCCCTCCTTAAGTCAAATCCTATGAGAAAAAGATTCACTCATTCCCTCTCAACTTCCCCCATTTCCCTTCCACTGTAAGAGCCTTTTCTTTTCTTTCTGGTTTTTTTGGGGGGATAATTTACCCCATTCTACCTCTCCCTTTCTCCTTCTCCTAGTATATTCCTCTCTGACCCGTTAATTTTATTCTCCAGATATGACCCCTTCATTTTCAACTCACCCTGTGCCCTCTATCCATCCATCTATATCTATATATAGGTACATATAATTTTTTCCCTGCCAACTACCCAATACTGACAAAGGTCTCATGAGTTACAAATATCATCTTTCCATGTAGGAATGTAAACAGTTCAACTTTAATAAGTCTCATGATTTTCTCTTTCCTGTTTCCCTCTTCATGTTCCACTCGAGTCTTGTATTTGAAAATCAAATTTTCTATTCAACTCTGGCCTTTTCATTAAGAATGCTTGAAAGTCCTCTATTTCATTGAATGACCATTTTTTCCCCTGCAGGATTATACTCAGTTTTGCTGAGTAGGTGATTCTTGGTTATAATCCTATCTCCTTTGCTCTCCAGAATATTCTATTCCATGCCCTGCGGTCCCTTAATGTAGAAGCAGCTAAATCTTGTGTTATCCTGATTGTGTTTCCACAATACTTGAATTGTTTCTTTCTGGCTGCTTGTCATATTTTCTCCTTGACCTGGGACCTCTGGAATTTGGCTACAATATTCCTAGGAGTTTTCCTTTGGGGATTTCTTTCAGGAGGAGATCGGTGGATTCTTTCAATTTCTATTTTGCCCTCTGGTTCTAAAATATCAGGGCAGTTTTCTTTGATCATTTCTTGAAAGATGATGTCTAGGCTCTTTTTTTGATCACGGCTTTCAGATAGTCCAATAATTTTTAAATTCTCTCTCCTGGATCTATTTTCCAGGTCAGTTGTTTTTCCAATGAGATATTTCAGATTTTTTTCTAATTTTTCATTCTTTTGGATTTGTTTTACAGTGTCTTGATTTCTCATAAAGTCACTAGCTTCCAATTGCTCTATTCTAATTTTTAAGGAAGTATTTTCTTCAGTAATCTTTTGGACTTCCTTTTCCATTTGGCCAATTTTGCTTTTTAGGGCATTCTTCTCCTCATTGGCTTTTTGGACCTCTTTTGACATTTGGGTTAGGCTATTTTTTTAAGGTGTTATTTTTTTCAGTATTTTTTTGGGTCTCCTTTAGCAAGCTGTTGATTTGTTTTTCATGATTTTCTTGCATCACTCTCAGTTTTTCCTCTACTTCTCTTGCTTGCTTCTCAAAATCCCTTTTGAGTTCTTGCAAGGCCTGGGACTGATTCATATTTTTCTTAGAGGCTTTGAATGTAGGAGCTATGGCTTCATTGTCTTCTTCTGGTTGTATGTTTTGATCTTTGTCACCAAAGTAAGATAATACAGTCTGACTCTTTTTGTGCTGCTTACTCATGATCCTGGCCAATTACTTGAGTTTTAAACTCTTTGTTAAGGTAAAAGTCTGCTTCCAATGTGAAGAGTGTACTGTCCCAAGCTTCAGGGGTTTGTACAGCTGTTTTCAGAGGTACTTCTAGGGACCTGCAAATTTTCAGTTCTTCCAAGGTGGTATGATAAGGGGCGAGGTGTTTTCTCTCCACCACCACAACAAGTTCCACAGCACCAGGATTCCTCCTTGCCCCAGGACTGCCCATCAGAACTGTGACCCAGATCCAAGCATGGTCAAAGCAAGAGATTCCTGCCTCAGCACTGGCAAAGAGATCCCTGCAATCACCCTGTTCAGCCACTCGATTCCCCCTCAGTCTGTAGGCCAGAAGTTCAGGAAAAAGCTGTGGCCCCAGGCCGTGCTCAAGACTTGAGGCTGAGACCTAGCTCCTCTCTCCCCACAGTCACAGACTTTTCCCACTGACCTTCTAAGTTGTCTTTGGAATTCAGGGGTTGAGAAGTCTGGAAACCACCACAGCTGCCCACGATTCAGTCCTCTGAGGCCTGCTCCAGGGTCACTGCAGCTTGCACGCCCACATCGAACTGCGCTCCTCTCACCACCCAGCGCGATGTACCTTTCCGATCAGCCATCCAGGCTGTCTTTGGCTGGAAATTTGTTTTACTCTGTCTTTTTGTGGGTTCTGCTGCTTTAGAATTTGTTTAGAGCCATTTTTTTAGGTATTTGAAGGGGTTTGGGAGAGAGCTCAAGACAGTCACTGCTTTCCCTTCACCATCTTGTCTCCACCCCCCCAATGCATTTTCCATAGAGAAAATATCACTGTGTTGTGTTCTTTAATTCATTTTATAACTTTTTTTTTCTTTTTATGGGTGATTTCAATTCATTTTTGCTAGAAGTTAAATTTATTTTTTTTTCTACCACAAGTCTAACCTTTGAACACTCCTATTTTGGCTAATGGCTAAACTCAGGTGCATATTCAGATTCACAAGCTTAATTTTTTTAAGTCTTCCATTTTATTCAGTCAAGATAGCCAAGCGCTAGAGAAGTCTTATTTTCTAAATCCCTATAATCTCCCACTTCTGCCCCTTAATCTCCAAGCACACAACCACCACCCTGAAATAGAATATCATCACGTCTTGATTGAACAACTGTAATAGCTTTATAATTGGTTGTTTTGATTTTAATTTCTCATCATTCTTTCTCAGAATATGTCACTGTCCCTGTGTATAAACAACTTAATTCACCTGAGCATAGCATTTGAATTAGATGAAAATGATAAAAAATGCCTATTATTAATCTACTTCTATATGTCTTTATCCATGTAACTATAGAAGACATAGTGATCATTCATGAAAGATGTATCTAGATAATCATTACAATAAAGTTTCCCAGCAAATGGAAGGCAGGCAAGGGGCAGTGTTTACTCCATTTCATGGTTCTTCACTGCTAATAAACTCATGTCATATGTGAATTCAAGTATTTGAACAGAAAAAAGTCAAATATTTAAATACAAAAAGCAATTATAGAAAGCATGTGCAAATACAATATGCAGGAAATTCAATGAGTATATTCCTAGCATCTGGGGAAAATATCCTCCTCAGTCCCTCCCTTTCCCTAACCTTATCTCTTTCCTCTTTGGGACCATGCAATTTGATTTCTTTTATAACACATACATGCTTTGAATTTGCACATTTCTCAAGGAAGAATAAGGGTAAAAAATGCTTTTTATGTTCTCTTTTTACCCCCCTCCACTCCTGGTCCCTAAACCATGGAGAGTTCTCCCCTGTGACTTTATAACCACCCATTGTATTTTAAATCCTAGAATAAACAAATTATAATAACATAACCTCAAACCACAGACTTTTCTTAGGGATGAACTGTATTCATTTATCAGCTAAATTAAATTGAGTATATCAGACAAGTGAAAAACATTCAAAGTTAGGAGGAGTGGGGGCAGATTGAGTGAAAGCAATTAATGTGGATAGAATTTTATTTTTTAAAGGTGCAATTTTCATAGTATTATCTGATTTAGATATCCTTGTCTTTCATCCAGAGAGAGAGAATGAAGAAAATGACAATAAAAATAGAAGCTTATGAGATAAGACTGATAAAAAGAATGGACAAATGATATGGTAATTAAAAGTGCATTTAAAGAGTTTAATCAATGGAATTATATAACTAACGTCATGAGCACTATGTACAATGGGAAAATTATACTGTCAGTGCTATAAGATTATATTATGAAAAGTACTCAGAGTTATCTGCAATTGCTATATACAAGTGACCTTGATTTACAATCCATCCATTTCATTACACACTAAAAAGTAACAAATTTAGATATATTACATTCTAAACGGTAGCTTAAGACATGACTAAACTGACTTCTTTGTCAAATGGTAATATTACAACAACCTTGGAAAAAAGATCCATGCTAATGGGCTTTTTATTATGCAATATAGCACAATTTACTTTTATACACTACCCTTCAGATATCTTACCAAAAACACTTTGTAGAAAGCCAATCATAAGATAGAAGCAGAAGCGTGAGGTGCTAAATTTATGCCTCAGGATTGGTGGCATTGAGAAAAGCTAAAATAGAATAAAGGTCTTGAGTGAGGAGGCTAGACAAGACAGGTCAGAGGACAAGGCTGAGATTAAGGTATTAGTGGAACAGAATATTTAATTACAGGGGAAATGTGAATTGCCTTCACTGAGCTGTGAACATTTGAACTGATTTAAATAGATTCTGAGGTGAAGTTACTACATAGACTTTGAAGGTGTTGATAAAAATGTTGATTTGATTCTGTTTCATTGAGTAGCAGATGCCTGAGATAAGAAGGCCAAAGTGATCAGGACCTTTCAAAGTTCACAATGAGATGATTTAGTAAAACTCTTGAAAATCAAATGCAGAAGAAGATTGAAACTGGGAAAGTTTTAGAAAGAAGGTCATTTGCAGAGATCAAGGTAAGGGCTTTGGAAGTAATATGACAAGAGAATATAAATCTAGATAAAATTTTATTCTGGTTAATCTTTGGACAGTTTTCAAACTCCATTTGCATTGTGTTAGAAAAGAAGTATCCTGGAAGAGTAGATAGGAGACTAGATCTGGGTTTAAGACCTCCCTCTATCACATACTGAGGGAACACTGCCAAGCTATTCTCACTCAGGGACTCAAAATAACTCTCTGACTTTAAACCTCAGGTAAGTTGCTTGATTGTGAAAGTTTCTGCACTGGAGTTCTACTATACCAATGAATAATAGATCTGACCTGCCCCACTCCACACACACACACACACACACACACACACACACACACACACACACACAGACATTCAATCAATTGACTTGTATTACATGGGGAAGAGCATGTGAGGATTAAGTCTGGGTTTTGAAAAGTTAGTTTTAGTATGGAAAATCTATCAGCTGGATTAGGAATGGGTCAAGTCTGTTACTGAAACTTGTTTGGGTGTCCCTCGTCATTATCCAAAATCATTTTGATATGATTGTTTTCGGTTTTACAAGCATCCTTGCAATGTTAAAGCCACAGATAGAAGGGATATATAAAAGATTTGTATTTTCCCTTATATATCACAGTGGTGACCCTATTAAAGAGAGAAAATTAATGTAACCTAGCAGGACTTTTTTCTGAATGAACCCAAGGTTGACTTTTGGTGATCACTGCTTTTCTTTGAAATGCTCTCAAACCACTCCTTTAACAATATATTACAGAATTTTCCAAGGTTTCTCCCTGCTACATCTTAGGCCACAGGATTCTATTTTTCCCTCTGAATTGTTTGAAATATGCTCTACTTTACCTGACTGTCAGACTCTACCTAAGGCTTCCCTTTTAAGTAATAAGAAAATCTAAGATGATGTGGTACCTGCCTTCTAAGTCTATTATCAAATCTAATTCCTTAATTAATTTATAAGATTATGGTAGAATAGGATCTGGAATAGGAATTTTCCTTGTTACTTCCTCCACTTTTTAAAAATGAAATAATGATCACATACAAAAGTTATCAGCAATTCTATTTTTAGCAAAGTTCAAATTTAATAATTATAATTGATTGCTTCAATCAATCAAATCAATTAACAATTACTTATTAAACATTTGCTACAGTCTATGTTTTTGATAACCTTGACTTTAGAGAAGAAACAGACAAAATCTTGTTTTATTTTTATTTTTGAAGGGTAAAGAACCCTCCCCCCCAATAATGAGTTCACATCTTTATATTCTGATTATATTTGGACTCTTTCTACTGCTACCATGGTCCACCCACACCCCCTCATATTAGCAATATTCTGATATCATACACGAACAATTATTGCATGCAAGAAAATAGAATAGCAGGTCTAAATGTGTGGAAGGCAATTAAACTAATTTATTTTCCTTTTAATAAGCAGTTCTTTTATTACGTAGAATGTCATTTATAAACTGGCTATAACATTATACCAGTGAAGCTAGGAGGCTCAGTGGATAGTGAAGAGTCTGAAGTCAGGAAGATCAGTCTTCCTGAGTTTAAATCTGGACTCAGATACTAGCTACATAACCCTGAGAAAGTAACTTTACACAGTTTGTCTCAGTTTCCTTATCTGTAAAATGAGCTCGAAAATAAAATGGTAAACCACTCCAGTATCTTTGCAAAGAAAACCCAACGGGGTCATGGAGAGTCAGACACAGCTGTAACAACTGGACAACAAAAAAATAACATTATACAGAGCTATATCCAAATGTTCAGTATGCTTGGCAATGTCACACAAGAGATTATTTCCTGTGTTCTCAGTCCTTGCATAGAAGAGTAGGGCAAATAAAAGTGGAAAGTGGACTGCCCTCCTCTTTTTTCTTGACTACAAATAGAAAATCCCAATGAGATTCCAGAATGGGAAACACAACATCCTCCCAGTGAAATATTGGCATGTGAGTAGAATTTACAGTTTCCAGATAGTCATATTTATACTTTCTTTCTCTGTAATTTCTAATCTCCCCATGAGGAAGGGGAGAACAGTTGTACAGTAGGAATCTTCAGGAAAAGGTATGTCCAAACCTTTTTATAAAATAGAGATTTTTATAAAGTTTTATAAAATAGAGATTCCCTTTAATTAGTATGAAAGCAATCCATCAAGAGTTAACAACAGTAACTACAACAATAACAAAAACAATAATGATGACTTGTATTTATGTAGACCTTTAAAATTTGTGAAGCACTTTAAAATGTTATTCCATTTGATCCTCACATCAACCCACGAGGAAGATGTTATTATTTCCCCTATTTTATAAATGAGGAAACTGAGACAAAAAGAGGTTAAGTGATTTGTCCATGATCATACAGCTCGAAAGTGTCTGAGGCAGAAGTTGAACTCAGGTTGACTGCAAGCCTAGATCTCTATTCTCTATGCCACCTGATAGCATTTAAAGGTTTCAAAGCACTCTACATATGCCATCTTATTAAAGCCTTACCACAATACAGCTATCATTTCTTTGATTTTATGTTGTTGTACATCCTTCTGTTTTTTGAAGAGGACCAATGATATCATGTGGTGATGTCTTAACTCATAAACAAATTGGATTTAAGTGAGGTGAAATTGTACGAAGTTGCCAACCTCACACTCTCTTCCTGACTCATCAAAGTCTAGTGGTAAGACAAAAATCAAGACCAGTGGCAATGGCCTGGGATGCAGTGGATGAACTTGACATGTTAGATGTCTGAAAAAACTCTCAGCACTCTACACCTCCTGCTTCAGCCACCTTCATGGCTGTTGGAACAAATTGTTCTCATCTGCCTCACTGAGAGATATCTTCACATACTTGGAGTAGATATCCCCCTAACTCACTGATGGGTTCAAGGCTTGTTGGTTACCATCACTCTGGCTCAGTCAGTCTGCCATGTCAGTTTTACCAGGGTGTGAGCACAGGTGAGATTTGGGTGAAAAGTGGACACCAAAGGTAGATAAGCATTTCTTTCATATTATAGTCATATGTTTATGGTCATTTAACTAGTCAATGTTACAGTTAGAATTTGTAATCTCATCTTCCATAGGTCCTTCCCCAGGAGTGGCAAACCTGCTGCCTCCAGGCCACATGTGGCCTTCTAGGTCTTTGGGTGTGGCCTTTTGACTGAGTCCAAGTTTTACAGAACAAATCCTTTCATTAAGGGGATTTGTTCCGTGAAGTTCGGTTTCAGTCAAAGGGCCGCACTTGAGGACCTAGAGGGTCATATGTGGCCTGAAGGCTGCAGGTTCCCTACCCCTGGTAGCCAATAAATCATTCTGTCTCCCACAGAAAAATAAGGGAAACCTAAAACTCAGGAGCCAGCAACTAAGAATTTCAGGGAGTTAGTAGGGTTATACTTATCTATAATTTGGGGGTAAATTCAAATGATCAGTAGCTAATATAGGTCAGTGTTTAACATGTAGAAAAGAGAAGTGGCCTGAAATAAAAAAGTTAATTATATTAAAAGAGAAGAAATGCCAAGCTCTATATTGTCTAGTATGTTTAGATTTAATACATCCTCTTAATTCAGAATTGTATTGGATCCTTTTTGGTGGACCTGACATCAGTGTTTACCTGAGAAATCTTGGGTCTCAATCACCTATGAACTGGTTATTACCTATGTTAGTTCCCAATTAAAGTTAAACCATTTCTGAGTCTACCTCTGATCTTTTAGAAGGAACAGTGCTCTAATGTTAACAGAGGATTTATTGTTGTTTTTAGCGAATCCAGTTAAGTCCACAAATTTCTTTTAACTGACAGATCCTCCCTACTACTATTTTCCCCTCTACAATTGCCTGTCAAATGGCTTTTAAAACATACATTCACATACACTGTGGTAATTGCTGTATATGAGGATTATTACAAATATTAATGACTTTTATTTAAATAAAAACTATTAGATTTTTCTTAGTGTTTTTCTTTTATTATCTAGCAACTCAATTCCTGTAGCAGAAAGTGATGGATTAGACAGAGACCCTGGTGGAATTATGGGCAGAGGAGCCTATGTACAGTTGATAGGACCTCTGCACTACTAAGAAAGACTCCCAGACTAAGAGAACTCCCACGAAGCCCACTTAGAATCAAGGGGTCATACAGTTTTTGAGCTGGAAGGGACCTTGGAGATTATCTAATTCAACTACTCTGTGCTACATAAAAAAGTCCTGAGACCTTAAGAGGCTAAGGAGATTTTCCTCTAAACCACCTCATTGTACTTAATTAATGTTATAGTCAGCCTTCTGTCTTTGTGACCATTTTCTTCCCTATTTTATTGTAAATAGTATGTGATTAAAGGATTTCAGATCAGGCCCTTTTAGCAAGATGAGGGAAAGGGATCGAGAGAGAGAGAGAGACAAAGAGACAGAGAGACAGAGAGACAGAGAGAGAGAGAGAGAGAGAGAGAGAGACAGAGAGAGAGAGAGAAATTGATAAATATCTGTGTTTAATCTGTGCTTCCAAAGAATTCTGCATTTCCCTATGCTTGACCTAATCTGTTTATTCTAAGATGGGAAAGAAAGAAAGGAAGGAAGGAAGAAAGGAAAGAAGGAAGGAAGGAAGGGAAGGAGGGAGGAAGGAAGGAAAGAAGGAAAAGAAAAGACAAGACTCTAGCTCCTATTTTCTAACTCAGTATGAAACTCCATGACCCTCCAACGTCAGAGGACCATCTAGAAGCAGTGGCCTACCAGAAAGAGCTCTTTTAGTATTAGCTATATATGTTATGACTATTTTCTCTCACTAGGTCTCAGTAGAGTCAAACAGGTCATTAAGATAGAAGAGACACAGCATACATCTTGCTCCTTTTTTCAAGTTTGTCCATTACCTTGTTTTGTATTTTATCAGTAATCCCTATGATCAATCAACTTATTGTTTGTATATGCCTCAAATCTGCATGTATAAGTATGACCCAAAACTCCTGAACTCCGGCAATATAATTTAAAAGATACTCTATGCCATGATACCTTTATCAGGTGAGATTGTTTTCAGAAATTAACCAGAATAAACTAGGTATAAACTGAATAGAAGAAAATGATGCTACACAGGAAATGCAGCATGGGTTATTGAAGGGAATCAGTCATAATTTGTGGAACTTGGATACAACAACAAACCAGTATGGAATCTAGTATTTTATTTTATTTTTCCTTAATGTACTTTATTTTTGCCAATAACAATAAAGATAGTTTTCAACATTCATTTTTGTAAAATTTTGAGTTACAAATGTTTCTCCCTCCCTTCCTTCCTCCCCTCTCCCCAAGACAGCAAGCAATCTTTTATAAGTTATACATGCACAATCACGTCAAACATATTTCCACATTAGTCATGTTGTGAAAGAAGAATCGGAACAAAAGGGAAAAAAGCATGAAAAAAAGTGAAAATAGTAGGCTACAAACTGCATTCAGACTCCATAGTTCTTTCTCTGAATGTGGTTAACATTTTCCATCAGGAGTCTTTTGGAATTGACTTGGATCATTGCATCCCTGAGAAGAGCTAAGTTCGTGATAGTCAATCATCATACAATGTTGCTATTGCTGTGTACAATGTTCTCCTGGTTCGGCTCACTGCACTCAGCATCAGTGTATGCAAGTCTTTCCAGGTTTTTCTAAAATCTGCCTGCTTATCATTCTTTAGAGAATAATAGTATTCCATTACATTCATATATGACAACATGTTCAGCCATTCCCCAGTTGATAAGCATTCCTTCAATTTCCAACAGTTTGCCAACTCTTATATCAGAGAGCTGCTATAAATATTTTTGTACATGTGGGTCTTTTTCCCTTTTTTAATTAATTAATTAATTTTTAGTTTTCAACATTCACTTCCATAAGCTTTGCAGTTTTAAATTTTCCCCCTCTCCAAGATAGTGTACAATCTGATATAGGTTCTACATGTACATTCCTATTAAACATATTTTCACATTAGTCATGTTGTAAAGAAGGTAGGAGGAACCACAAGAAAGAAGAAACAAAACAAAACAGAATTTTTAAAAAAGAGCAAATAGTAAGCTTCAATCTGCATTTAGACTCCACAGTTCTTTCTCTGCATGTGAATAGCATTTTTCATCAAGATACTTTTGGAGATGTCTTAGATCCTTGCATTGTTGAGAAAAGCTGAGTCTTTCAAAGTTAGTCATCACACAATGTGACTGATTCTGTGTACAACGTTCTCCTGACTTATCTCAGCATCAGTCCATACAAGTCATTCTAGGTTTCTCTGAAGTCCCCTTGCTCATCATTTCTTATAGCACAATAGTATACCATTACATTCATGTATCACAACTTGTTCAGCCATTCCCTAATTGATGGGCATCCCCTTAATTTCCAATTCTTTGACACCACAGAAAGAGTTGCTATAAATATTTTTGTATGTTGGGTCGTTTTCCCTTTTTTATGATCTCTTTGGTATACAGACCTAGTAGTGGTATTGCTGGATCAAAGGGTATGCAGTTTTATAGCCCTTTGGGCATAGTTCCAAATTATTCTCTAGAATGTTTGGATCAGTTCACAACTCCACCAATAATACATTAGTGTGGAATATGGCATTTTAAGAGAAAACTAGCCTACTGATAAAATGGCTCTAGTCAAGATTCTGATAGGGAATTTTTAGGGGAGGGGAGAAAAATAAGGGAGTCTGTTTCTTCACTGTATTCTTTTGATGAGTAGAAAAATTTGTGATCTTCAAAAAGTTAAAAGATTTTGACTTCCCACCAGCATTTTTAGCAGTGTATCCAGAATTTGTGGTCAAAGGCAACAGTTACATGGGGAACTGAAAGATATGCTAAAAATGAGTCTGACCAAGGAAAAGTAGCTTTAAAGGACCCTACAACTCTTAGAGCCCAGAAGAGGGCTACACTCATAAAGAGAACTGCATGAGAACCCCACAAAGGGAGTGTGCCCCAGACTTGGGGAAAAATATTTTTACAATAATTGTTCTTACTACATCTCATTAGTAAATACCTCTATCTCTTATGAATTTATTAACTCTAGCATGTCAATTAAAAATTAGTGGGTGGAAGAATGCTGTATGGGTGGTTGAGAGCAATGGTATAGACACCTGCTTATGTTTATGGAGAAGTAGTCAACTATCTCTGTGCATATGGTTAGCCAGTGGGAATGGGGGTTGGAAGAAGAGGGCTAGAAAGGGTATGATACTTGAAATTTCCTAACCTTACTGGTAGAGTTAGTATATGGAACCATTTGAAGTCAGCAAAAACCTGACATCTGGAGGAGATAATGAGATATTAAGACATAAAACAGTTTTTTATATAGAAAAAAATGTTAAATTTATAGGCATAGCTAACATTCAAGTATCCCTTATAAAATCTGGGGAGTAAGAGATGGAAGAAATTAAAGATATCGCCCAGAGATCAGAATAGTAGGGTCTTTGGGTAATAAATTATTAGTAAATTTTGCTAAGCAAAGCACTAGTTTCAACATTTTTGCCTACCAAATGAAGATAATACTTGTACTTCCTAGCTTATAAAAACATTTGGGACAAAAGGGTTTTCTTTTAAAATTTTTTGGGGGGGTTATATATATGGGAGACATTATTGTCAGAGAGAAGAGTAGAACTTCACATAAAGTTAAACTTTTTAATGACTAGAGATTGTCAAAGATGGAAGAGACTTCCCTGAGAGGCACTGAGTTCAATGTCAATGAAATTCTTCAAGTCGATACTGGTTGACCTCTTATTAAGGATAGTATAATGAGATTTATGCTTCTGTACTGGTTTCTTCATGATAAAAGCATCATAGATACTGAGTAAGAAGACACTTTAAATCAGGTCATATAAAACACCTGTGATCATTCAATTTTTGTCTTTTAAAATGAATTTTATTAATAGATTTTGTTTTTATATCACCTACATTTTCTACTCTTACATATCCTCCTCCCCTGCTCCTTCTAAAGAGCCATCCTTATAACAAGGGAGACAGAGAGAGAGAGAGAGAGAGAGAGAGAGAGAGAGAGAGAGAGAGATGCATAAGGGAAAGAGGAGAGGAGAGAAGAGGGGAAGAGTTAGTTCAATAAAACTAGTCAACATTTTAAAAGTCTGACGTTATGTGCAATATTTAACCTCTGTAGGCTCCAATTCTGTAAAGCAGTGGGGGAAGGTCCCTTCTATCTTCCCCATCTTTTTTTAAAAAAATGAGGAAACTGAGATTCATACACATTACCTAGGTACGTCATTTCATCTGCCTAAGTTCATGGAGAAAGAAAGTAGCAGAAGAAGTAGAGGGAAACAAAATAAATGACCTCTGAGATCCCTTTCAGTTCTGGGTTTCTATGATTCTATGATCCTCACACTGCTATATCTCTATGTTTTCTAATACGCTGTTTGTAGTTTGCTAAAAGCTCCAAATCTTTTTTTTTTTTGCACTCTCATCCAGCCATGCCTTCCACATCCTAAACTTGAATAGCTGATTTATTTCCTGAGTTCAGTTGTATGATTTTACATTTATAGCTTGTAAATTTCACATTACATCCAGAGTATTTAAACAACCTTATTCAATAGAGTGGGTATTACCATCATCATTTTACAGGTGAGAAAATGAGGCCCAAGAGATTCAAAGGCTCGTCCAAGGTTACCTAGCTAGGAAGCAAGAGAGTGTGGATCAGAACACAGGTGTAATGACTCCTAGTACGATTTTCTTTCCAATATGTGCTGCCTTTTACCTTATTTTTTACATTGTTTTCATTTGAACATAGGTAAAAGGGATATACTGTATTATAAACAACTATATAACATGCTTAAATATAGGTTTTGTCTTGGTGGCTTTTTAAGGTCTCCTCTAACCATGTGGCTTTTTCTTTTTCTCTAGGGATGAATTTCCTCTCGTAAAATAACAGGAACTAATTGGAAATCTGCTGAGTGGGCAAATTGGGAATGATTGAGAGTGTTGTCAGATTATCCCACTAATAGCCTTCAACGACAGAAGACAACCCCAATGGCAGCTAAAAGGCATGATCCATATTTGACTTAAGACAGAGATCTAAAATGATCTGTGTGTTTAACTTGGGCCTGCTTTAGCGTTCCCATTTAAACACAAATGGCAGCATAAACATGCTGTCTTTGAGAGCTACTCTTACCAGTGAGGCACTTAACATGCAAATCTATGACATAAATTTAGTTTACAAATGGCATTGTGCAAAGATTACTGCTACATCTCATACTCTAGTCAGAATCTATGTGAAAAGGATAACTAGTTGGAGAAATAACTGTAATTCATGAAGAAAACTGACAAAATCCCATAAGCTTAGCAGAGTTGCTTTACTTTTTTGAGAGTACAGAGCACTTTATACAGATATATTCTTTGGATGGGTGACAGTTTTACTGGAGTAAAGGATGGACAAAAAACAAAGGGCCTTAGGGAAGCTAAACAGAACCAGACACAGTTAAGAATTCTTCCCTTTCTGCTATCCAGATAAGAGCCTAGAGTCAAGAAGACCTGAGGCTCAGATATTTAGTAGATGTGTTACCTTGGGCAAGTCACTTAACCTGTGCCTCAGTTTCCTCAAATATAAAATAGGGATTTTAATAGCTCCTTTCTCCCATGGTTATTATGAGGATCAAATGAGATAATATTTGTAAAAAGAACCTAGCATAGTGCCTGACACACATAGTAGCTGCTTACTAAATGCTTGTTTCCTCCCTTCCTCCCTCCTTTCTTTCTTCCATCTTCCTTCCTTTCTCCCTCCCTCTTTTCCTTCTCTACCATCTTTCTTCTCTCCTTCCCTCCCTTACTTCTCTTATTTCATCCCTCTTTCCTTCTTTCCTGCTTGTATATCTGCCTTCTTGCTTTCCTTCTGTCTTCCTCCCTTACTTCTCTCCCTCCCTCTCTCCTTTCTTCTTCCCTTCCTTTCTATTCTCAAATTCCTGTAAAGGTAAACAAACTATGTACAGAAAGATGTTGTACAGAGGAAATGACTGGACTTGTGATTGTATTAATGCAGAAAACTCCCTCAACTAATGCAGGCAGGTTATCTTCTCTGCAATTTATAGTAAGTGACTTGTTCAGGGTCACACAGTCAGTATGTGCCAGAAGTGGGACTTGCACACAGCTCTTTTTGGATTTGAGACCAGCTCTCTATATGCAATACTGCACAGCCTCTGTTCTGCTTGATAATTCAGGAATGACTCCAAGTTATCATCACTTAGCTCTTCTAAAACACAGGGAGAAAAATGCAACACTATATAAAGAAATCATTTCTCCTATGTTAAAAATGCCTGGAGAGACATTTTAACACATCACCTCTTTTGGATTACACTTTGTATGTTTTTAAAATGGACTATAAATTGTTTGGATATGCCTGAATTGTGATAAGGAAAAAGAAAATCACTGTAAGTGGACAGCATTTCAACTACCCAAGTAGAAAGACAATCAGATCAGAACAAAAACAACCCATAGAATAACTGTGAAAAGTACTTAAACACAACAGGGCAAGGAAAGCTTCCAATACTCATTATTTCCCATTTTTCTGGAAGCAATGACAAATAACCCTGAGGGGTCAGCAGTGATGAATTCATTCTTGCAAAAAGATTTTTGTAGCTAAGAATTCTGTACATATTGAAAATTCCTTGAAAACTGAGTTTGTTAAAAAAAATCTAAAAATAAACAATGTGAAACTATGCTTCCTCTTCACAAAATTTATTAAAATTTTGAGATAATATCTAATCATGGAATTCCAGAACTGAAAGGGACCCTATAGTTTTAGTCCATTCTTCTGATGAGTTAAAAAAAAAAGTTGTTTATTTGTTGTTGTTGTTGTTGTTGTTGTTGTGTGTGTGTGTGTGTGTGTGTTATTTTTGAGTCTTAGGAGTGAGAGAATGAAGTTATGTTATTAGACACTTATTTTATGTAGTCTTCATGAATAAGCACAACTTTAAGATGATGTTTACTTTATATCTCTTTCCAGGCAACACAAAATGAAGCTAATTTCCCTTATGAAACTTAGCATAAAACAAAAAGGAGCTCCTTGGAATCAAATACTGTGACAATTATTATTTCAGAGAAACCTTTAGTTATTTGTTTCTGGGATTTCATCTTTGTAGGAAAATCATTTTGAAGAAAATTCCTCATCTATTGCAGATTAGCAACAATTCTGCAACTTAAAGATTTTGAAAGATGCCTGGGACATTGGTAGTTAAGAGACTTAATCAGGGTAACACAGCTAATAAGTATCAGGGTAGGCACTGAACCCGGGTACTGTCACCCAACCAAACATAATGGTGCAAAGTTCTATGTATTAAGGCTGGTTTTCCAGCCATCATGCCATACTGTTGTATACCTTCTCATGGCATGGCTTCTTCCACCTCCCAATTCTCACTCTGGGAACTGTTACCAAATCAACCCTACAATTACTAAAAAGATCATGTCAATTATTTGCCTTAAGAATTTACTCATCATTCTTTTCCTACCCGGATCAAAACACTTCTCCCTAACCATGACCCCAGGGATGTAGCTTTTCTCTAATTAGATTGTAAACCTCTTGATGGCAGTGTCTGTTTGCTTTTTGCACTTATATTTCCAGAACATAGCACAGTACATCACACAAAGTACATGATAATTGTTTTATTCATTTAATTCACTCATCAGCATATCATTTTAAAATGGATCTAAAACTGTATTGCTTATAGAAATTAACTAAAGATATGATATTAAATGATCCCTCACTATTATGTTTCATTAGGTCATAGACTAATATTCTGATAAACTACATTTTCAAAGCTGGCTACACACACACACACACACACACACACACACCTCAAAACAAAATGAACTAGACATTTCCTAGTTTTTATCATTTTTATCATGCTGAAAATAATATGCCTACTTTCTATCCTTTTTTATCTTAATGTAACAAGGTATCTGAGAGATTTTGATTTGGCAAAGGATAGTAATTATTTAAAGACTGGGTCTCTAAAAGAAGAAAAAAAGTACATCTAACTTTTAAGTTTAAATTTTTAAATTTAATCAGCACTATTAACATTTTCTCCATCAGTTTCTTAAGTCTAGACAATCAACAAAAATAAAGTAAGCCTTCGTTTGTAGCATTTGCCATTTTCTAAGGTATACATGCTCACACTAAAAAAAATATAATGAGCTTTTGTACACAATACTTTAACTTACACACGAAACATGTTTCTGTTGGTCTGTTGCAAGAAGGGAGGGGTTACTCATTTCCTTTCCTCTGGTTTCCATCTTTGAAATGGGAACATCAACAAATTTGTTTGGCCACTCCTCTCCTCCTTCCACCAGGCATATTTATATAGGTTTTTCCCAGCTCCATCTCTAATGAGAGATTAGTCTAATTATGAACAGAGTGAAATAATGGAAAAGAGTAACCCAAAAGTCCAGTCCTCCCAAGACTCCCTATCTCAACCCATAACCCACAACCAATTGCTTTTTAAAATTGATGTTTCCCTTAACCTAGGAAAGCACAAAAGAACTGAATCCATGCTTTATTTACCCAATTTTGGGGAGTTTACAAAACATATAATTAAGATTCTAATAGAGATAAATTCTGATGATTTAGACCGAGAATCTGTGCTTACTGTCTTTTCACTTTCATCTGTTTGGTTTGCCACACTGTCCCTTTCTCTAAGTTCTTATTCACAAATAATTAAATGTATAGATCAGAAGCAATTATCATTCAATAAACTTTAGTTGTCATTCAAATCAATTAAAGAGAAATTATAAAGGTAATTACAAAAAGAAATAAATTTTGTCACAGTAACTCTGTGAAAGGAGAAGAGAAAGAAGAAGAAAGAGAGGAAGTTTTATTATGTTCCTTTTCAGTAACTTCAGGGAGTTCTATCATCTCTTATCTTAGCAGTGAGAACCCCCTTTATTTCTCTAATTCCATGAAAACTGAAAAGCAAACACTGAAATGAAAGCATGCGCTGATACAGTGATACTTTGTCCAACATCACCTTTTTTGCTCATATTGCACACAGTCCATGGAATTTTTGTCCGCCAGAGTGAGAGAAAAACAACCTGTCTCTTTAACACTGCCAGCCCCACCTCCACCTGTGGAACACAGCAAACTGATGAATTTCCACCCTTACTACCAGAACTTCATTTCCCAGCCTGTATATGTCCTTGGCAGAGGGAGGTGAGAGAGGTTTTAGGGATAGATAGATAGATAGATAGATAGATAGATAGATAGATAGATAGATAGATAGATAGATAGATAGATAGATAGGTAGGTAGGTAGATAGATAGATAGATAGATAGACAGACAGATACATAGATACATAGATAGATACATAGATAGATATAGATATACAATATTAAAGACAGAATGTATTAAAAAGCAGAATATTATCCTGGGCCTGATGAAGGAAATAAAAAGAATGTCTTTCTAGGTTTCTTGACAATTATAAAAGTTCATATGAGAAGTAATAAAATCAGGATTTTTCTATGCTTTTTTTTAAAGGTCTACTAATTTTGTTGTTCCACTATGTCCAACTTTTTCCGACCCAATTTGAGATTTTCTTGGCAAAGATACTGGAATAGTTTGCCACTTCCTTCTCCAGCTCATTTTAGAGAGGAAGAAAGTGAGGTAAATAGGATTATTCTACTTGTGCAGGGTCTCACAGCTAATGAGTGTCTGAAGCCAAATTGAACTCAGGAAGATGTCTTCCTGACCCCAGGATAGGCACTCTATCCATTGTGCTCATAGTCTACTAATGCATGGGTTTAAATCAGATAGTAAAAAACAAAAGGCGATAGAAATCTGAACAAATTTCATTAATGTTATTTTTTTTCCTTCAAGGAGGTCCTGTAGTGTAAATGTAGCAAATGTTTCCAATGTTATAAAAAGGTCTCATGCAATAACTTGCAACATTTTAATATGTTTATTATAGTCCAACTTTGGGACTGAATAGACTCCAAGGATAGCTTTGAATGAGGGAGGGAGGGACAGAGGATGAGGGCAGGAAGTAAGAAAAAGGGAAGAAGAGAGGAAAGTAAGGGAGGGAGGGAGAGGAGAGAAGAAAGGAGAGAGAATATGTAAATATGTTCATGGGCATATGTGTGTGTGTGTGTGTGTGTGTGTGTGTGTGTGTGTGTGTGGTTCTGGCACCCAGGCAAATGATCCTGGGTTCTTGAAAGCTAGACTAGAGAAACAGAAGCTAACCTCAATCCCAGTAGAACGTTAGTTCCTTCAGAGACTGTTTCATTTTTGTCTTTGTATCCATACCACTTAGCACATTGGTTCCTGGTACATAATAGGTGTTTAATAAATGTCTTTTAAACTGAAATGAATCAAAGCCAGTGTTGCTAAACTTGAAAGCCTTTGAAGATGGGCTGGGAAACAGACTGACCACTAAAAATCATCCAAGTGAAGTTCAGAGATGCTCATCAATGGTGTATTGACTTGGTTATTTTTTTTCCAATGTGGTAATTCCATTAACCAACTATTTAGTCAAAACCAAGAAGGGGGCAGGAGGGTGGATATCAGTAGATGGAACACCCACAGGCAAGGAGGTATAAAACATTTTACTAATGAAGCAATATTTATATAAATAGTATTGACAGAATGTCATTCATTAAGAGACTTTCTTCATTTCTTTGAAGTAATATTACCATGTTTTTTCTTTTGATTTGTAAGTACAGAATAGGAAAGATGAAATTACCATGTGTAATTGTTAAAAAAAAAACATACTGAAAGAGTATTGGCTGGTCTGGAGTAACATCTGAAGGCAAATTTCCTGAAATTTCATTATAGATTCCTGCTTTGTGATGATCTTTTTTTTTTCCTGGTGTTTCTCCTTAAAGAGACAGTGTGGCATAATTGAAAGACTTGGAGTCAAGGAAGCCTGGCTTTCAATTCTGTCTCAGACATTCACTATTTAGGTGACTGGGAAAATCATTAAATGACTCTCAACCTCAGTTCACTGACCTACAAAATGAAGATAATAAAAGCAAACATCTCAGAGGTTTGTTATGTTGATCAAGTGGGATAATGTACATTAAGCAAACTTCAAAGCCTATATAAATATTAATCAATTGGCAAGCATTTATTAAGAACCTACTATGTGGTTGTACACAATAACAGCCATGTTGTGTGATGACCAATATTGATAAACTTAACCCTTCTCAGCAATACAAGGATCTAAGACATCTCCAAAGGTCTCATGATGGAAAATGATATCCACATCCAAAGAAAGAACTATGGAATTTGAATTGCTGATTTTTTTCTCTTCTGTTGAGTTTTGTTTCCTCTTTCTGGTGGTTCCTTCTATTGGTTCTAATTTTTACTTACAACATCACTAATGTGAAAATATGTTTAATAGGAATGTATATGTATAGCCTATATCAGATTGTGTGCCATCTTGGGGAGGATAGTGGGGAGGAAGGGGGAGAAAAATTTTAAACTCAAAAACATATGGAAGTGATTGTTGATAAATCAAAATAATTTGATAAAAATTTTTAGAAAGAACCTACTATGTGCCAAGAACTATGCTCAATAAAAGTAATATGAAGAATGGCAAAAATATTCCCTGTTCTTATGTAATTCATTTTCTAATGGATTCAGATAATATGCAAAGAACTGTACATACATGATACTTATAGAGTAGATGGAAGATGATGTAAATGTAAGTTGCTAAGGTGACAGTGATGATGGTTTATATTTCCTCAGGCAGTTAATTTCATCATCAATATTATGGTTTTTTTATGCTCCAACAAATATAACTAACTAGTTTGATTCCTCTTCTTGAACTTCTCTTTCCAGCCAACCTCCTTCAATGGATTCAGGGAACTTAAAATATTTTGCTGCCTGCCTGCATTCTTTGGTGCCAAAATACACTAAGTCTTAACAGAATCATTTAAAACTAACAGACATTCTAAAACACTGCCTGAGACACTTTCAGAATTATTCCTTCCTCCTTGTCTCATTGTCTTTCTTATTCTACCCTTAATCCTCCCCCTCCCCATCCCCTACTCCTGGAAAAAAAAAAAAACTATAATTTACACAGTCAATTTTTCCAAATCCATAGAACCTGGTGTAGTTTTCTATAGAAGGGAAAATTGTCCTTTTCTTAGTTTATGCTTGTTGATCATTCAGCACCATGAGACAAAAGGGCAAACATGGCTCTATTCATGTTTGGGTTAAGTAGTCAGGGCAAGTCTGGCAGGCAAGACTTGATTATTCATCCCAAGAAAAAGCTAGTTTCCATGTACCACTTCTGATAACTGTATATTCACTTCTGTATTGCTAAGAAACTTTAGTTGACCATGGTGGCCACTGACTACAGGTAAACTATTCTTGTCAGAAAAGCTGATAAGGAGGTGAGGGGTGGAGAGGTAAGAGCTTTTTCCCACCTCCAAGGCTTCGCTGGGAAAGATGTGCTCCAGAGCCAAAGGAAAGAAAACCAATTAAACCTTGCATCTGCTTTGTTAAGTTGTAGCAGGAGTTTCTGTTTGTGGAAGATCTAAGTCTTCTTTCTCCAGATAGATGTAATCCTTAGGCTACAAATATGCAGAATGCTAGGAGGAAAGAGCAGGGTGAAAGTAAATGAGATATTCTTACATACTTCAAAAAATACAAACCTGCCAACATCGATAATTTATTGTAGGTTTTTGATTATATAGTATCTTTCCATAGATGCTGTAGACGGAGCTAGAAGTGGTCTTAGAAATCAACTAGTGCAGTTTTTGTTTGTTTGCTTGTTTTTAACCTTTTTTGTGTCATGGATTCCTTTGGTAAGCTATTCAAGCTGATGGACCCCCTCCTCTGAATGTTTTAAATGTATAAAATAAAATACATAAAATTGCAAAGGAAAAAAGTTATCTTGAAATATATTTATCAATTTTTGGAGGGAAAAAACCCAGCCGAGTTCAGTGAAATAAGGTTCAATTTGGTCTAATCTAGTTCAATTCCTTCCCTTTAACAATAAGGAATATGAGACACAAAGAAGTTAAGGTTTTTGTTTGGTTGGTTGTTTTTTGTCCAAGATCAGACACCTAATGAGTTTCTCCACTTAGAAAACTAAACTGTTTCCAACAGTGTGAACTTCTCGACCTCTTCAGATTTATTTCAAAAATGCTCGAGTGTTACCTCTTTTCCAGAGGTTAGCGATAGGCACTAGATCTGTGATTTCATTGCTACATTATTCCCAAATGAAGAAATTCCTTATGCCAATTTAGATAGCACCTTATCTGCTAGTTATAGCACTTGGTCTTAAGTGATTTAGTCCATAATGCCAACCATTCTGCCATGGTTTAGCACCTCCCTCCTTACAGACATCCATTCCCTAAAACAACAAACAAAACAGATGCAAATAATGGCTGCTCTGAGATCCTATGATAGTCAGTCAGGAAGCCTTTAGTAAGCTTCTAGTATGAGCTCAGTAATTTGTAAAGTGCTCAGGATACAAAAAGAAGCAAAAGGCAGGTCCCGATCTCAAGGAGCTCAGAAGTGAATGAGTTAGATAAGAAGCAAACAAAGAGAACCCTCAACATTCCCTCCTTTAACTATGGCAACATCAAGCCTTTGCATGATTTGATTAGTAATCTCATTTTCACTTTCGAGTTAGCAACCTTGCACATTTGGGACTATGTGCAGTAGAGAAAAAAAAATAAGAGGTATAATACACAAGTTTATAACTGCTAAAAAGAAGAAAGTATTCATAAATCATAAAATGTTCCTGAATGTGCTCCAGGATGAGTTAAAGTGACTTCACAAGGGTGTGATGAAAAATTTTAAAAAATGGAAAAGCAGCTAAGTTTGTGGGTAGATAAAGTGGTGGTCACCCCCACTCTCTTACTGGCCTACTGCTTGTGCCACCAGGCTCCTGAGCATCCCAGCTGATGAGGCCCTGAGAGGTGGGGCAGCATGGAGCAGAGCAACCTCCACGTCCAGGCCAGGGAGAGCTCCAATCTGCCAGGACCAGTCGTGCTAGGCTGAGCTACCCTGGTAGGAGTTCTGAACTAGGACCAGGGTCAGGCATTCACTCTGAGACTCTCCTTTAACAGTTCGACCTTGGAGCCAAAGAGAGATTTGAGGTGGTAGATTCCACCTTTTCCTGTTTTACCCCAGAGTTCTTCTGACATGATCATTCCTGGCCTTCCCCATCCCTCCAGTGCGGCCTCTCTTCTTCCCTGGCATTGTATGGGTTATTTCATAGTTACTCTTGTAGGAAAAGTGCATATTATCATAATTAATTCTTTGTTATAAAGAATTATATGCAGAAAAAGCATATTTTCAGCAATCTCTAGCAAAAGATTAAAATTTTTGGTGGTTGCAGAAATCTAAGCCTCTATTTCCCATAGGTTCAATGTATCAACATTCTTGTTTTTTACTTTCCTGCTGCTTTCTAGGAACATTACCCCTGGGAAAGTTTAAGATTGACTGTACTTACAAACAAACTATATATACAACAAAATGAAATGATCAACAGCAGGAAGGCACTAGAATTAAGAGAAGTACCTATTATAATAACATTTTCAAGGAGTTTAGCTACAAAGCACAGAAGAGATATGAGGCATAAAAGAGATTTAGAATGATGAATGGTACAGAAAGATCAAGTGTTTTTTTTTTCTGTTTTTGTTTTTGTTGTTTTAGCATGGGGGAGACATGGGCTTATTTGTAGGCAGTTGAATTAAGAGGCAGAGGTACTGGGAGGATGGCATTGCCCTTGACAGCAATAGGGAAGTTAGAAGGGAAGAAACAATTTATGGGGAAAGATTATGAGTTCAGTTTTGGACATGTTGAATTTAAGATGTTGACTAGACATCTAATTCCAGATGTCTGAAAGGAAAATGGAGGTCTGAGGTTTGAAGCCAACATTGAGGTTAGGGCAAGATAAGTAGTTGAATCATCAACATAGAAATGGTAATAAAATCCATGGGAGCTAAAGAGATTGCCAAGTGAAGAAGTAAAGAGGGAGAAGGGGACCAAGACAGACCCCTGTAGGATATCTACACCAGGTGCGGGATCTGGAGGAGGAACCAGTAAAGAATACTAAGAAGGGATGATCTGAGAAAGTCTAGAGAAAAGAGTACAAATAAGAAGGGGCTGATTAACACTGTCAAAGGTTGCAGAGAGTTCAAGGAGTATGAGGATTGAAAAAAGGCCAATGGATTTGGCAATTAAGTCATCATTGGGAATTGATTTTCAAACATCATTGATTAAGAAAGAGCACTTTCCTTAGAATGATAAGGTCTGAAGTCAGATTGCAAGGTGTTAAGGAGATAGTTAGAAGAGAGAAAATGGAAGCACTGATTATAGATGGCCTTTTCAAGGAATTTAACTGCGAAGGGTAGAAGAGATATAGGAAATCTATAGGATTTAGGATGATAGAGGGATGGAAAGATCAAATGAGGGTTTTTTTTTTTTTTTAGTATGGGGGAGACATGGACATGTTTCCAGACAGTAGAGATGAAGTCAATAGAAAGGGAGAGCATGAGGAATTTACAGGGTAGGGATGACAGAGGGGAAAATCTGTTGGAGAAGATGAGATGAAATGAATAGAATTCTTGTTTAGTGTGTCTCCCATTCCTTTTGTTTTCATGGGTTAATGTCCTACTGCTTTCACTTCTCCTAGTAATGGGCATTTGTACTTTAAAATATCATTCATGCTACTGGAAAGGATTGACTCATTAGTAGCAGACAAAACACAGGTGTCCACAGGCATTGTGTTTCAGATTGGTGAGATTTGAAGATTAATTATCCTCCTCAGGATATAGGAAATCATCCTATTTCTATGAGTTTCATAAAAAAAAGTTCTGCATTCACAAAAAAAAAATTCAGTTTATTCTGTAGCTAACCTGAAATACTTTGCATTAATGTATTCAGGTTTCACAGTAAGGAAGAACTATCAATACTTCAGAGCACGTAAGGGCACTATTCCATTTAGGTGTGATCCAGGTCAAGCTGAAAGAGCTTCTTGGGTTAAATAAGTATAGGGAAGGGTGAGGATGATTTCCCAATTTCCATGTCTAGTAGCCCAGGTTCACTGCCCTCTATCATCCCTGAGTCCCCTGTGACGAGTTGCTCAACATTTCAATCAGCATCAGGTTACTAATGATAGCATTATTGATGGTAGACATGATGCTGACAGAGAGCTTAGGCCACAGTGGCCTTGAGGCTGCAGGTTCCCCACCTCTAGCTTAGACAATAAGAAATACTGGTGAAGGAGAGAGAATATGACCTGTCTACTCTTTACTTTTTTAAGTTTCTTAAATAACTGAGGGTCCCAAAATTACATAAGATTCTACTTCTAGACTTGTAATAATTTAAGATAAGGGCAGGTCGTCCAGTGGATAGAATATAGGCCCTGGAGTCAGGAGGACCTCAGTTCAAATCCAGCCTCAGATACTTACTATCTATGTGACCCTGAGCAAGTCACTTAACCCCATTACCTCCAAAAAAATAATAATTTAGGATCATCTCTACATTTTTTACACACCAATTGTAAGGAACTAGTGAATTAGTTGATGAATATTTATGAAGCAAAAATATTTCTTAAGCAACTACTGTGTGTCAAACCCTGTGCTAAGTGCTGGTAATACAGGACAGTCCAGGCTCTCAAGGATCTTACTCTAATGAAAGAAAGAAAAGCACCAAGGGCTTTATTTCCAACTATGTTGCACAGACATGGTTCTGTTCTGTTAATGTCCATCTTAAAGAAATGAAGTTAGTATCAACCTCTCTGTGAAGCATCTTTTGTTCTCTGGAGGAAAGAAAAATATATGAATTTAACAAATACAATAATAAACACATTACTGTCATTCCCAACATAAAGAGACACATATTGGGCCTTCAGGCAATCCAACTAAATTTGCTTCAGAGTACTTAGCTTTGGGAAGTAGGCCCTCACTCAGCAGGATGACAATACCCATAGAAACTGTCTCCCAACCTGAGAATACCTCCTATTCTTTGAATAAGAATAATTATTTTTATTGCAAAATAAAGCCATGAACATGGTAGCCACTTAAAAATGATGACTAAATTAAAATGAATAATATTCTGAATTCCTAGAGTGTATTATACTTTCCAAAGTGGTTTCACACATTTAGTCTCAAAATATTTTCTTTGGTGAGGCAAAGAAGGGAGGTATAAATATTGTCCTTTTGCAAATGTCAGGAAACTGGGCTTCAGAGAAGTTGGGGCAGTTACTTAAGGTCTGAGAGCAAGGCTATGATAGAACTGACTGAGATTAGGAAAAAAAAAAACACATCTCTTGACTTGTTAATGACTTTCTTTTTGAAGATTTTTCCCAGTCTAGGCTAAAATGGACAATTCCCAATAGAAGGGGGCTAAAAGGCCCTAATCTTTTCCTCACACTTTCAAAAGAGATATCACATTTAAGCCTGGACAAATAAATCCAAATCAATAATCATTTTTGAAATGCCTATGTATAAAGCTCCAGAAGGAAGTGTTCATAGATTAGACAATTTCTTAAAACATACTTCTTTGTTTTTTTTCCCTAATGAGGCTCTATTCAAAATAACTCCAATTACTTGCATAGCCTGCAAACAAGGACACAGCTTGATTGGCACACTGAATGTATGATGAAATTATTGAAAGATGAACTGTAATACAGCCTAAACAAATGCCATAAAAGGAATATATCTAGGGTTCCAAAGACACCCACTCACAATCTGCACACTGATCTGAAGCTCAAAGATTTGTCATAAACATGCATCAAATTTGGCTGATGGGCCATTCGGGTTTCTCTAGGGAATAGAATGGAAGCCTAAAAGACTAGGAGGAAAGTAAGTGTGGATAGACTGTAAAGGGCAGATAGGAGAAAATGGAAATATGAGGGGAAAGAGCAGGGTAGGATGAGAGAAGTCTGAGGAATGGAATATAACAACAAGAATAAAGATAATAGCAATGACAATAACTGGCATTTATGCAGCACTTTAAAGTTCGTAAAGTACTGTTTGTATGTTTATACATGTATATAAAACTGTGTGTATCTGTGTAGATAGATGACAGACAGATAGATAGATAGATAGATAGATAGATAGATAGATAGATAGATAGA
>NW_020951427.1:3256610-3319350 GCF_900497805.2 Vombatus ursinus
AGATAGATAGATAGATAGATAGATAGATAGATAGATAGATAGATAGATAGATAACGTTTTCTCATTTGAGCCTCACAACAATGCTGTGAGGGAGATGCTAAGCACAATTTAGGAACTTGTTAAAGGTCACATACCTAGTAAATATCTGAGGCAGAATTCTAACTCAGAGCTTCTTAAATTCAAGTCTAGCACTCCATCTACTGAACCATCTAGCTGCTTGAATATGAGACTGAACATCAGTGTGGCTAGAAAAACAGAATGTCATTGTACAGTGCTTAAGAAAGTATACAGAGTCATTGTTGAGAAGATTAACTCAAAACTACTCACAAGGCTTATTCATGGAGGGTAGTTCTCAGGCTACTAAGAAGAAGTTGAAATGATGTGTTCAAAACATGATTTGGAGATAAATTCTAAGAATAAAAAAGAACACTAGGAACCATAAACTTCTGAATTTTCTTTACTTCTTCTTTTAAAATTACAACTTCACCTTACCACAATTGATACTTTAAGAAGAAATGTCACTGGAACATTATACCCCAATTTTTTTTTTTTAATCTTCAAATGTTGCAGTTCTATCTCCTGAATTCTTCAATTACTTGATTATGCTGGTCTGCAAGGACTATGCATGGCCAACTGTTGATTTTTCATTTATTGGATTTTTAGCCCCAAGTACAAGTTACTGATTATTATGAATTGAAATAGCTAGTACATGTAGTGAAATTATATTTTCTTTCTGTCATATGTTGCAAGAACCCAATTAATTTGAAAACTCTAGCAGTAATTGTGTTTAACGGAATTCCACTTTGGGGTTTGCTTCAGGGGGTCTGGGGGATTCTGATCAATGGGCATAGTGATCAAAGAGTCTTTCAAAGAATGATAGTTTCATAGGGGAGAGGGACATGAGAGATTAGCTAGTCTAACCCATTTGTTTCAAAAATGAAGAAACTGAGACCCAGAAGTGAAAGTGACTTCCTTAAGGTCAGAGGGACCTTAAGGAAACCAGAGCCATTACCTAGCCTTTGGACTACAAATTCAGTGCGATCTTCACTGTACTGTACTGTACTGCCTCCTTGGGACTATTTCATAATATTTAACAAAAGTATCTCAAAATAGTGGGAAGAGTTATAGATTTGGACCTCAGTGAGCCTGAGTTCAAATTCTGGCTCTGATATCCTTTTTCATCTTTATGCAAGTAATTTAATCTCAATTTTCTCATCTCGAAAATGAGGTCATTGTAATAGATGGCCTTTTGAGTCACTACTAGCTCTAAATCCATCATTTTATGTTGTTTCTTATTGTAGAACTATAAAAAAAAGAGTTTGTGTAGCTGATTCTTTTGTTATGGTTGGGAATCAAGTTAAACTTCACTGCTCATTGTCTAATAAGTGGATTTTCGAGTCTGTAAATCCATCTCAGCAAGTCTGTGCTTTATGAGTTTGTTTTGAAAAGGTCCATTGGATTCTATCCAGTTCATCTTAAAGTCTCAAAATATCATCTTGGCTTTTTTTTTTTTACATTTGATACAGTTCAGATGGGCCAGCTGAACTGATGAAAGCCATATGTCTATGATGCTGACACTTGCCATTATTTCTCCTTAGCAGGCTTCAAATTACGAACCTAGGAAAAAGCTTTCTAAGCAAGGCATATTGGTCCTATGTCTAGTTTCCAGTGAGACTCTATATAGAAGATTCAAAGGTACAATAAAAGATTCCTCATACTTGGGTTTTGTGCCAGTAACGGTATAAATAAGGCAAACGTTTTTGAAACCCAGAGGAGAATTTGAAGAAAATGAACAAAATACAAAGGACCTACAATATAAATTTAGTATTCCCTGCCCTCAACTCTGATTGCTTCTCATGTCCAAGTCAAAACCAGGCTTTTTTCTTCTCACCTTATAGATTCATTTCAGTATGGATCCCTTCCCCTTTATTTCATTGTGGCTTTCCCCCAAGCCTTCACTTTACCCATGCTGAGCTTGGCTGATGGGACTCTAACATTGGATTGTAAATTTAGAAAACATGACTGGTTAAAGGACATGGGCAGAATTTGTTTTTAAACTCTTCATCATAATGCTGATTAATAAATCAAGAAACTTTTATTAAGCACACACTATGTGCTAGGTACTTTGCTACCTGGAGATGTTTATTGTTCATCCTTCATTCTCAAATAGGACCAATGACATCAGGAGGGTGATGACTTGATTTGCAAGTGAATTTGATTTAAGTGATGGAAGGCTGTGTAAAGTCACTAGCCTCACCCCCTCCTCCAGAGTTATCCCAGTACAGTGGCAACATATAGGTCAGGAGGAATGGTGATGGTCTGGATGCAATGGGAGGCCTTGACCTTTTTAAACTAAGGTCTTTCCCAGGTATCAGTTTGTCTGCAGCAATGCCCATTAAGTAATTAAAGGCTAGATAAGAACTGAGGCAAAAGATGACCTGGTTTTATTCATAAAAAAATCAGTCTTGGGGCAGCTAGGTGGTGAAATGGATAGAACTACGAGCTGTGGAGTCAGAAGGACCTAAGTTCAAATCTGATCTCAGACACTTGACACTTACTAGCTATGTGACCCTGGGCAAGTCACTTAACTCCGACTGCCTCACCAAAAAGTAAGGGAAAAAAAAAAGAATCTGTCTGGGAGGGGTAAGACCCTCAGAGTTTCTAGCCAGAATAGAAACAATTGCTTTTTACACTCTCTCTGAGTCATCAAAACCCAAACAATGAGCTATCTGGAGATATAATTACAAGGAATGAATCAAACCCAACTTTTAAGGAACCTTATATTCTTTTCAATGCATTGAACCTACTGAAGGATCTATTACATGTTACAATTTTTAATGAGTGTAGATGATCACTAATCAAACCTCCTCATTTTACAGATGAGGAAACAAACACCTAAGAGAAATTAAGTGACTTACCCAAGTTCACATAGCTAAATAGTATCATAGATATTTGAACTCAATTCTTCCTTTAAGGTGAGTACATTATCTACTATACCATGCAATAGTATAAGGAATGATAAACATGATGGAAACAGATAAACATGGAAAGACTTTTAAGAGCTGAGGCAGTTAGTCAATCAGCTAGTTGAGTTACTGATTGATGTATAATAAAATGGAGCAAACCAGGAAAATGATACAGATAATACTACAACATGGTAAATGGAACTTATTTTATTTTAAAAAAGGAAGGTAAAGGTCATGCTCTAAGCAGGAAATGACCCTAGTGAAAAGGTATCTCCTTTACTTCCTTGCTTTTCCTTCATTCTTAAATGAAATTTTGGTTAGTTTTGCTTAACTGCTTTTTATTATTTTATTATTATTTTACCCTTTGTTACAAGGTATACTTCACTAAATAGAGAAAGGGAAAGAAAGATATTTGAAAATGAAGGTGATATAAAAACAAAAGGCATCAATAATTTGACAAATCTAATTGATAGATTCACACTAATTCTAACGGACTGATAAGCAAACAGTGCTATCTTAAGCCCTGGAAGATGTTACAACCAGTCAATGATTTGAAGGAATTAGACACTAGGCTTAGAAGTCTCTCTTAGAAGTGTCCAGGAGACTCCTATATCCTGAGGATCAGACATAGTTCATTTCAAGTCGATTCAATAGATATTGAGTGTCAACTATATGTGAGACACTGTATTGGGTGCTATGGACACAAACGTTTAAAAAGAAAATTCCAGCAACAAAGGCACTTACATTCTCCTGAGAGAGGAAGAGGAGACCATAATCTGAGACAAAAGTTAAGCAGGAAGTGATGGGAAGAATGAAGAGATTTGGAAAAAGTATTCTCAGTAAATTGGAAGACACAAATATCTTGAGATGAACGTCAGAGACATCAAAACCATCCCATGTCCTATGGAAATATTGTGAGTGTTTGATGATGAACCACCAGATGAATGACACTAGCCTGGCTATAACTGTTACTTTCACATAATTTAAAAGGCAGTAGTAGTCATTTAAATCCTGAAATCTCAATATCAGAGAAAGCAGGGTGAACCTCAGGGCCTATTTTCAAGTCCCTAGGTTCTAAAGCTTCACCCTATCTTCCTGGTTGTTGTTTTAACTTTTTTTCCAGTCAACAATTTCTGAAATTTTGAATCTATCTCTTGGCCTGATTTTCTTTAAACAATCTTCCAAGAATCATAGCCTGCCCACTATTATCTCTCCCCTCAATCACTATTTTTAATATTAAAATTAAGAGGTTAATTATGTAAACTCTAGCACCTCCTACCACTTGACCAGCTGAGTTGTCTTACTTCAGTGAAAGGTGTTATACAACTCTACTGTAGCATGGATCCATGTGTTGACTCTCCCAGAGGTATTTTTTTAAAAAGTATAGTAATAACCCAAAGGATGGGATTTTAGGTAGTACGGTAAAAAGTTTAAAGCTACTTTTGGCCAATTTGGTGAGAATATTTCTTTTCCGAGTATTTCTTTTCCTAATGAGCTGCAAACAACAATAATAAGTAGGTTAAGTAAAAGTACAAGTGGTACTTATTCCCTTTCCTATGTGAGTTTGACTTTGAAAGTTATCATAATGTCAAGAGAAGAAAGTAAAAAAAAAAAAAAAGTGAGGCTTTCTTTCTACAGGCAGAGTGGGTAGAAATCATTTTAGCCCTGAGGTTGCCTCATGATTTTCCCCAATTTTATGCGACTGTGATTTGTATGGCTTAGGCTCCACAACTGAAATTTTATTTTAGAGCCCAGTGGGAGAAATAACAAAATTAAAAATAAGAAAAACTCCTGAAAAACAGTCAAAGTTATTTTGAACTTTTTCTCAAATTGAATATAAATTGAATCTGGAGCTCCAGTAAAATTTCATTTTTTTCAAAGAGTATTATGTACTATGCTATAAAGAACTCTGGATTCTGAATCTAGAGAAATTAGTTCAGATCTCACTTCTGACACTAGCTGTGTGATCATGAGCAAGTCAAATAAACTCTTATTCTTCATATGACGATTTTACTATGTTCCTCTTAAGACTGTTTTTAAGCTAAAGAAAACTTAAAGGGCTATGTAGAGGTGATTACATGGTAAATAATATCCTAATTTCATTCCTTTTTTTAAAGAAAAATTATAAATACATACTGATGATTACTCTCTGACCTGTGGTACAGAAAAATGACAGAAGGAGTTGGTGGGAGGGAATCACAGATCCTACAGTATATACTTTTATTTTTGAGTATGTAATATATACAATGTACAATTAATTATGTTATATACACATATATAACATATATATAATACACAGAGATATGTATATGCAATGTATTTTTAGCTAAGAATATAATGGTATTTACATATATGTCTGTATGTGTGTATATATACATATATGTATATAGTTGCATATGTATATAAACACTTATTTTTTTTTCCTGAAGCAAAGCAAAAGTCTTGTCTCTATTTGCCAGAAAGCTGGGGAAAAAAAAACAAAGAAATCAAGCAAAATCCCTATTTCTATCAACTCATAGATGGCTTGGGTAGCATTATCAGGATAATAACTGCAGCATGTCATATCTGGTGCCCTAAGGGTAACTTGTTTTGTAGATGTGGAAATGGAAATTAGCAAAGTTAATGACTTCTCCAAGATCGCAAAGGTCATTAGTGACAGAATCATTCAGAAGGCTCACATTCCCTAGATCTTGTACTGGACTGGGGAGTGAAAGAAGTGATATTCAATCCCAGATATTCCCTTACTTATTAGAACCAAAATGTTTGAACTGATTGTGGCTGTTCAGGGACTCTCCCCTCCCCTTTTCAAATGCCATTTTTCATCAGGGTCAGGAAAACCTACCCCAGTGATTTTGCTGCCCTGGTTTCTGAAAGTCCTACACTTGGAAAACTAAAGATAACCTTTTTCACTCCAATCTCTAAGGCTCTGAGCCTATACTCATAGAATGGAGCTTGGAGGTCTCAGGGACAGAGCAGTTTCCCAGGATACTTCTCATACTGTTGATGTTAATTTCTTTTTTTATTTTAAATAATACTTTTTTCCCAATTGCATGTAAAAACAATTTTAACTTTCATTTTAAAATAAAATTTGAGTTCAAAAATTTTTCCCTCCTTCTCTTACCTCCCCCACACCTGAGATGCATCTCAGTGTAGGGGGTGTCCAGGCAACAAGGACCCTAGCCCCAGCACAGGTCAGTCACCAAAGCCCCATGGCCTGGTGCAGCAGGCCAGTGGCACAGCTGGGAGGTTCTGAGGCCCCCAGTCATCCAGTAGAGCACACTAGTGGTCAGGCTCCTGGGTCCTAGGGCAAGAAGTTTGGAACAGTGCCCTTTATATCCCAGGAGCAGAGCTCAACTTGAAAGTCATAAATAAGATAGGCTAGAAGATAAGCAAAAACAGACACAAACAAATAAACAAAAGACATGACCATAGAAAATTACTATGGTGATAGGGAAGATCAAAAAACAAACTCAGAAGAAGACAACAATGTCAAAATATCTACATGTGAAACATGTAAAACCTCAAAGAAAAATGTACATTTTTCTCAGGCCCAAAAAGAACTCTTGGAAGGGCTCAAAAAGAATGTTAAAAATCAAATGAGAGGTAGGTAAAAGAAAAATTGGGAAAAGAAATGAGAGTGATGCAAGAGAATCATGAAAAAAGAGTCAACAGCTTGGTAAAGGAAGCATAAAAAAAATAGAAAAAAAATCACTGAAGAAAACAAGCCCTTAAAAAGTAGAATATGGAAAAGGAGGTAAAAATGTCACTGAAAAAAAATAATTCCTTAAAAACAGAATTGGGGAAGTAGAAGATGACTCTATGAGACATCAAGAATGAAACAAAATAAAAAGGATTAATAAAATGGAAGAAAATGTGAAATATCTCATTGGGAAAAAAATTGACCTTGAAAATTTTCATCAGTTTCATGTAAAGACAATTTTTAACATTCATTAAAAAAATTGAAAAAATTCCAAATTCTCTTACAATAAGCAATTTAATATAGATTTTACATGTTCAATCACACAGAGCATATCGTGAAAGAAGACATAGACCCAAAGGAAAAAATAGCACAACAAATACAGAAAATAAAAAATAGCATGAGTTGATCTGCATTCAGACTCCATCAGTTCTTTCTTTGGAGGTGGATAGCGTTTTGTTTCATCATGAGCCTTTGCAATTGTCTTGAATCACTGTGTTGCTGAGAATAGCTAAGTCATTCACAGTCTATTATCATACATTATTTCTGTTACTGTGTACAATGTCCTTTTGGTTCTGTTTATTGCACTTTGCATCAGATCATAAAAGTCTTGCCTTTGTTCTTTTTTTGAAATTAGACTGCTTATCATTTCTTATAACAGTAATATTTCATTATAATCATTTACTGCATCTACTACTACTTCATATCCTAGAACAAGAGGGTAAAATGGACATTGAAAGAATCCACTGATCACCTCTTGAAAGAGATCCCAAAATGAAAACTCCAAGCTATATTGTAGCCAAATTCCAGAACAATCAGGTCAAGGAGAAAAAACTGCAAGCAGCCAGAAAGAAACAATTCATATTGTGGAGCCACCGTCAGGATTACAAAGAATTTAGCAACTTCTATATTAAAGGATTAGAGGGCTTGAAACATGATATTCTGGATGGCAAAGGAGCTAAGATTACAACCAAGAATCACCCACCCAGAGAAACACTTCAGGGGACAAAATGGATACTCAATGAAATAGAAGATTTCCAAGAATTTCTGATAAACATATCAGAGCTGAACAGAAAATCTGATTTGCAAATACTAGACTCGAGAAGCATAAAAAAAATAAACAGGAAAGAGAAAACATAAGAGATTCCAAAAGGTTAAACTACTTATATCCCTATACAGAAAGATGGTATTTGTAACTCTTAAGAATTGTATCACTTAGAAGAAGTACACATAGATAGAGGGTGTGTATAGTTTGACTCTGATGGGATGATATAAAAAATTAAGGGGTGAGAAAAAGGATTATACTAATTTCTAATGTAAGTAGACAATAGTCAGGGAGATAACACAAAGCATTGTTTAAACAGTATAAATTGTTCTTAAATCACTGCTATACACATTCTTTTTTAGAACCAATTGAAATAGAACCTAATCATTAAATATCTGGCAATATAGTGATTTTATTATTTTCCCAGTGTTTAATAAGGCTCTAACAAATTTAAAATATGGCATACAAGTGATTCTATAAGCAGATATTTACCTTCTAAAGAACATTTAATTCCCAGATAAATTTATAATAATAATTATAAGTTATGCCATAATTTGATAACACAAAATAGAAAATCTCTGCCTCCTGGCACTTTTTCCTTTTACACATTATTTTTCTAAAAACCAGGAGTATTTTCCCCAAATCCTATTTTCTATCAGATGCTTAATTCATTGAACTACAAAAACTATTAATGAATTTATTAACTATGAAGTAGTACTGAAAGGAGATGTTTATTAGCATCCATACAACAAAATATTAAGATATTTTGGACTAAGGAGCAACAATTGGACAAATTGAGTACCCTATTTTCCCCCAAGATGGATTTCTTGTGGGAAGGAGAATTAAAGGGCCAGAAGGAAAGAGACTTTCATATGAAGTATTTTGTGGAGAATAAATAATAAATCCAAACCAAAAAAAAAAAAACAAGAAAATACTGCATATGCAAATCATTTTTCAGGATAAAAATTATATCAAAGTCCATTAATTGAATCTTAGCTCAAACTACAAGCTATAAAGATACTATTAGGGTCCTCTACTCAGTTCCCTGAGAAATAAATGCATTTTCAATTCTACCAACTGCACTAAAAAATATCTATAGGAAACAATGTCAAGTGCAAGATTTATAAGAAATCAAATTAATGGGCTAATTATAAATTGCCCCATAGGTTAAATCATTGTCTTTTCATATTTTCTTCATCCATCTGTTTGACAGAAGAAAGTTTCTTGAATTCTCTTCTTCTAGAAAGAAAAAAAAAGATGCCCAAGAGTTAGAGTTTCTTAACTTGGGGGCCCATGAACTTGCTATTAAAATCTATTGAAACATAATTGATTTCCTTTATAGTGTTTTATAATGTTATTTTGTGCATTGAAAAACATTATTTTGCAAAGGGATCCATAGGCTTCACCAGAGTGCAACAGGGGTTCCTGACACAGATAAAAAGGCTAAAGATCCCTGTTATAATATCACACAAGAAAACAAAGAAAAAATAAAATGTTTCTGCTCTACTCCCAGATTCTCAGTTTAAGGACAGAGCAGAGAATAGTTTGCCTATCAAAGGACAGCTTTTACCCCTTTTAAACAATATTATTTAACAAAATGCTCTAAAAACATTATGTCATAGTGGTCCCAGTAAGCGATGCTTCTCAGGTATGGAGGAATAAGTGGACTTAACTGAAACAGTCAGATTTATGGCTCTTAGCTGAATTGGGTACATAGGTTATCACAGTCCAGCTCTCTCCAAATAATAATCTGTGTCTGAATTCTACTGTCAGTCAATCTGTGTTCCCTCTGTTATGTGCTTCTTTATGTTATGTGGGTTGCTCACAGAAACATAGTATTTGAGCTTGAGATGAAATGTCAAAGGCTATCTAGTCTAATCCATACAAAAAGAGAATCTCTTTGATAATCCTTCCAGGTGGCCATCCAGCTTGTGCTTCAATATCTGGAAGAATGAGGGGGAATCCAATACTTCCTGAAGCAGCCCTTAGTACTTATTGATAGTGTTAGATATCAGGATGCTGGGGCTTTTGGACATCAATCCTATATTGCCTCTTTGAAACTTCTCCTTATTGATTCTGGTACTAATAAGAGCAAATAGCATTAATATAGTGCTTTAAGATTTGGTAAGTGCTTTGCAAATATATCATTTTATCTTCCTAACAATCTTCTAGGGAGGTAGGAGTTATTATATTCCCTATCTTTTATTTGAGGATACTGAATCAGAGAGACGATAAGTGATATTCCCAGGTTTACACAGCTAGTGTCTATGACTGAATTTTAATTCAGGTCTTCCTAATTCCAAGGTCAGTACTATATGCAATGTGGCATCTAGCTGCTAAACAGAAATACGTAGAGACAAACAGAAATGAGGGGAATTCTTCACATATTTGAATAAAATCCTTCACATATTTGAAAATAGCTAAGATGTTTGCCTCTTCAGGTTAAATATATTCTGCTCACCCTTGTATGCTATAGATTCAAGGCTCTGTATAATGATCATTAAATTGTTTGAAATTAAAGTAAAGTGATACACAGACTGATGTAGAGCAGCAGTTCTCAGAGTGTGATCCAAGGATGCTGGGAGGTCCCTGACAGTCTTCCAGGTGGAATGTGAGATCACTTTCCATAATAATACAAAGATTTTGAAATTTCTAAATATCCATAGACATAGCATCCATAAACAAAAGCTCTTTGGGACATCTTCAATATGTTTTAGGAGTATAAAGAGGCCCTAAGACCCAAAAGTTCAAGATGCATTGATTTCAAGGAATTTTTAATTTCCTAATAGTTTGGATTTAGATTGAAATAATATTTTAATAGCATTAATAGATCAATTAAAATAAAGGGAATGACAGTATATGTAAATTTTAACATGTCATTTTTGAGGGGTTATCCATGTCAACAAGATGGGAAAATGTAGGATGCATGAGAATACAGTTAAATGGATTTTGAACTTCTTGGATGACTTACCTAGGTGAGATTGGATTGGACCAAGGAGTAGTTATTAATAAATAAAAGTCTAGAGAAAAATCTCAAGTTGAGCATCTCAAGGACCTGTCCTTGGTCTTGTGATGCTCCAGATTTTTATCAGTGACTCTGAGGAACTTATTTATGACATACTGATAAAACTGTAAATGACATGGAGACAAGAGGGAGAATTAACACTATGGATAACAGTTAGGATACAAATAGCTCTTTATGGGATAAAATGATAAATGAAAAATCTCTGTTTTCTATGGAGTAAGAAACAAGTGCAGAGATATTAAGTGATTTCCCTAAGGTCAAACAGGTAATAAGAATCAGAGCTGGGATTCAGGTCTAGTTTTTCTGATTGCAAATCCAGAATGATGAATACTGCACTCAATTTGCTCAAAAACAAAAGCCTGAGATTTAGTTCTCATCTATAAAACAAGTGGTAGAACAAAATGAACTTTAAGGCAACTCTAATTCTGAAAGTTTCTGCTATTTAGTCCACTAGAATCTAAGCTCTTTGAGGTCAGGGATTATTTTAGGGTTTTTTTGTGTTTATATTTCCAGTGTTTAGCACAAGGACTGCTATAGAGTAAGTGCTCGATCAATGCTGAACAAATATATGCATGGATGGATGGATGCATGGTTGGATTCTGTTTCATTTACACATCTTTTTCTCAGCTAGGCTATCACACTTATAATCATTGGCATTTAAAAGCAAAATTGTAATAGTAACTGAACCATTTCAAGATAAATGAAAAATAAAAGCAAGAAATCTAATGCCTGCTATTCACAGTTTAGTGAAAAATAAACCAAAACAATAAAACAGCTATGAAATGTCCCACTGATATCATAAAAGCATATTGTCAAAGAAGAAATGAGATAAAATAAATTTCATTCTTTTCTCTTATGGTATGTACTTAGAAAAGAAAAGTAAAATTAGGGAAAAACAACAGCCAGGCAAATTTTGAACTTAGAGAATTAAAAGAAATCATAAAAAAAAAAATGAATTGCCCTTAGAAACACAACCAAATTCATTAATTTGTGGCCTTCATATTTTCCATAGGAAATACTTTTTACAATATCTTAAAATTACTGGGAAAATATAACTTTTTAACTTGATGGTTTCTGCCGGCCATTGTAGCAAAATTCCTCTAAAATAATTTTTGGTCAAGCTAATCAGTGTGATGAGGTAATTGGCCAAAACCAACAGGGGAGAGAACTCAGAAAATTAGGAGATTTTCAAGCACAGCTCAGCCATGATACAAGAGCCCTAGGATAGATATGTTCTCAGTTGCTATTTACTTATCAAAGCAAGCTTTAGGCTTCCCAACTTTTGCCCTGAAAAATGGTACTATAAGATTATAGTATATTAAAAACAAACCAAAGCAAAACAACTAAACTCAACCTTGGTGTGATGTTAAATCTAATTCCCTTAGAGGTCAAAATTCACCCTCAAACTGAATTATTGTTTTTCTTTTCCCCTAGGGGTTTATATATTAGGATTGAAGTCTAAAACTCTAGGCTATTTCTGCCCCAGAAAAGTAAATCATATTATATTTTGACAGAAATGTTTTCCTATCCCAGAATCAGAGATTTAAAACCAAAATGTCAGTGTTTTCTCAGGTGTTTTTATAAATGAAGCTATTTCCAGTTATTAACAGTGTTAGAAGTAGGGAAAGTATAGATACACAGAACCCCTAAACCTCCTAGTCTGACCAGTAGTTTCAATGTTATTTGCCTTTCATTGGAGCAGTTCCTAAAGAACTTTTGAACTTGACTCACAATGTGCTACTGCAAGGTGAATTGTCTGGTTTTTTTTTAATTCACAAAATTCAATGCTACACAAAGAATTAAACAGTTATTACATAGAAGACCCTATACTGACATACACACTTTCCAGATAGAAACAATACAGATTTCAGTTCTCAAGGAGTTTACCTCCTAGGAACAGGGCTAAGTGATCAAGATGAGGAAAAGATACAGCATCAACACAAACACAATTATGATAAAAGTAGAATGCAGCAGAGGTTAAGAAGGGGATGAGGGTCTACACAAAATGTGTTAAGAAATATGAAGAGAACACCTTCAATTGCGAATTCAATAAAGAAGAGAGCGCTTGATTTGGTCTGAAAGGCAAAAAGACAGGTGTGGCAGGAGTTTATTTGAGGCAGAGAACAGTCTGCATAAATGTAGAGATGTGAAAGAGGTCTGAATGGTATCAGGGAAAGACTAGTAGTATACTTTGACTGAAAAGTAGAATAAATGAAGCAGACAAATTCAAAACATTTTGAAAGGTGGGTTGGAATCAAATTGTAGAATGATTTAAAATATATTGAAAGGGTTTGTATTTTATCCAGTAGGTAAGAAGCCAGTGAGATACATGGTCAGTTCTGTATATTAGGACAATTATTTTAGTGAGAATAATAATAATAGTAACAATGATAATGACAACAATAATAATAACTAGCATGTATATAACATTTAAAAGTCTGTAAATCAGTTTATGATTAATTGGGGCAGCAGGGTAGCTGAGTGGATAAAATGCCAAGCCTGGAGTCAAGAAGACATCTTTCTGAGTTCAAATCTAGACTCAGATACTTACTATCAATGTGACCCTGGGCAAGTCACTAAGCCCTGTTTACCTCAGTTTCCTTATTTGTAAAATGAGATGGAGAAGGAAATGGCAAACCATTTCAGTATCTTTGCCAGAAAACCCCAAATGGGGTCATGAAGAGTCAGACACGACCGAAAAAAAGATGACAATCAATTTATAAATATTTTAATTTATCCTTACAAAAACCTTGAGAGTTAGATATTATTATTATGTCCATTACATAGATGAGGAAACTGAGGCAGATAAAGATCAAGAGACTTGCCCAGCATCACACAGCTAATAAGCGTCTGAGGCCGGATTTGAATTCCAGTCTTCCTAATTCCAAGTTAACACTATCCTGTGCATCAACCAGCTACTCTCCTGAACTGGAAAGAATGGAAGCAGGGAGGTGAGTTAAAAATTATAGCTATCCCTTCTACACTGCAACTTTCCCCATCATAATTTTGATATATTGCTGATGAGCATAAATAATTAAATGGGAATTTTGAGGGAGTTTTGCAGAAGCTACAGATGACATACAAAGGCCAGCAGATGACACAAAAAAGTTGAGAAACTGAGCAATGCACAAAATATATGCATATAATTGTATAATATCAATCCAAAATTTACAATAAGGTACAGTAAACACTCCATAAAAGAAAAAGAAAAAAGTCAGACTTCTCTGCTGCAAGGAGAGGGCAAAAAATTTATGCGGATTTTCCAGATTGATGGGACACCACACACCTACCTCTCATGATTTGGGAAGGATATCTGTTCTACAATAATCTAATCAAAAGGTGATGAGAGTCTAAATTAGAATGTTATCAACATGAGTCAAAATAAGTAAACAGATATATGATGTGACATTTGGTAGAAGGAGAGAGAATACTTAGAACTTGGGCATCAAGAAATGTTTCTCGGCAGCTAGGTGGCGCAGTGGATAGAGCACTGGGCATAGAGTCAGGAGGACCTGAGTTCAAATTCAGCCTCAGACCAAACACCTGACACTTACTAGCTGTGTGATCCTGGGCAAGTCACTTAACCACAATTGCCTAAAAATTTTTTTTAAAAATTAAAAAAAAAGAAATGTTTCTCAGAGAAAATTACATTTGTTAAGGCTTGAGGAAAGGTAGAGACTCTAAAAGTGTGTGCTAATCCAAAAAAGATGTAGACATTAGTTTGCCATTATTATTACTATTGTTATTAAAAGAGAAAAAAATGCCATCTCCCCCATATTTACATATTAAAATAACACCATCCAAATTAAAACACCATTATTCGTCAATAATTTAACAAGCAAATGAAGTGTACTTATTATTTGTCTCCCTCTAAGAAACAGCACTAAGCTAAATGACTCTGAAGAATCCCAACTATCATCTTGTCCCACCATTTAGACATGTCTATGTTGAATTATTGACTTAAGACGATTTAAATAGATGTTAATTTACGATTTACCTCTTTTCTAATAGTGAAATCAACTGAATCAAGACTGAGGAAAGGATGTTAATAAAATACAAAGTTTTAAAACTAAACTATTTTTGCAAAATAAATGTGCTAATCTTTCTTCAGTGATTCTTTTTATCACGTTTGTTCCACAAACTGGTTTATTTGACTTCATTGTTCACACACATCCAAAACCTGTTCATCTATTAATAATTGCCTAATCAAGTGAATCTTAATTGCATTATACTATGAGAGCTGTTGATGAAGCCTAATAACTCTGAATTAGAACTGATAATGTGAGAACTCTAATTAATATTTGAAATAAAAATCATGAGGTTTTTTTTACATGAACAGCATATGTTATGATCTCATCTCAGCAACTTTATTTGAAAATCAAATATCAAAGTTTAATTTTCTTATTTTATGTAAAATAGTTGAAAAAAATAAAATTAAAATTTTGGGTTGCTTAAGAAAGTTGTGGTAATAATCATAACCTACAATACAATTTTGTGGCATTTTGAAACAATATCCATAGACATCCTTGATTTTTTTAAGCACACAAGAGAACATGGCATAGGATAATTTAAAGCATCCTAGTTGAGAGTATTGAGGCAGAGGGTAAAGAGTACAAATCCAGAGGGCGGTGAAAATGTAGTGTAGGGTTTTTTTGAATTTAATTTATTTATTTTTAGTTTTCAACATTCACTTCCATAAGATTTTGAGACTTAAATTTTCTCCTCCTCCCACTTCTTATCCCCCCAAGACAGCATACAATCCAATATAAGCTCTATGTACACATTCATGTCAAGCATATTTTCCCATTACTCCTGATATAATGAACAATTAGAACTAATGGGAGGAACCACAAGAATGAAGCAATAAAACAAAACAACAATGGAAAAAGAGAGCAAATAGTATACTTCCATCTGCATTCAGACTCCATATTTCTTTCCCTGGATGTGGTTAGCAATTTCCATCATAAGTCTTTTGGAGTTGTCTTAGATGCTTGCGTTGCTTCAAAGAGCCAAGTCTATCAAACTCAGTCATCCCATAATTGACTGTTACTGTGTACAGTGTTCTCCTGGTTCTGCTCATTTCACTCTGCATCAGTTCATGTAAGTCTTTCCAAGTTTTTTGAAGTTTGCCTGCTCATCATTTCTTATAGCACAATAGCATTCCATTACACTTATATACAATAACTTGTTCAGCCATTCCCCCATTCCCTCAATTTCCAATTCTTTGCCACCACAAAAAGAGCTGCTATAAATATTTTTGTACATGCAGGTCCTTTTCCCATTTTAATGATCTCTTTGGGTTACAGACCTAGAAGTGCTATTGCTGGGTCAAAGAGTATGAACAATTTTATAGCCCTTTGGGCATAGTTCCAAATTGCTCTCCAGAATGGCTGTATCAGTTCACAACTCCACCAACAATATATTAGTGTACCATTTTTCCCACATCTTCTCCAACATTTATCATTGTCCTGTTTTGTCACATTAGCCAATCTGATAGGTGTGATGTGGTACCTCAGAGTCATTTTGATTTGCATTTCTCTAATCAATAGTGATTTAGAACATTTTTTCATATGACTATAGATAGCTTTAGTTTCTTCCTCTGAAAACTGCCTGTTCATATCCTTTAACCATTTATAAATTGGGGAATGAATTGTATTCTTATAAATTTGACTCAGTTCTCTATATATTATAGAACTGAGGCCTTTATCAGAGACACTGGTTGTAAAATGTCTTTCCTAGTTTTTTGTTTCCCTCCTAATCTTGGATGCATTGGCTTTATATGTGCAAAAAACTTTTCAATTTAATGTAATCAAAATTGTCCATTTTGCATTTCATAATGTTCTCTATCTCTTGTTTGGTCATAAATTCTTCCCTTCTCCATAGATCTGAAAGGTAAACTATTCCTTGCTCTTCTAATTTGCTTATAGCATCAGTCTTTATATCTAAATCGTGTATCCATTTTTACTTTATCTTGGTATAGGGTGTAAGATGTTGGTCTATGCCCAGTTTTTGCCGTACATTTTCCAGTTTTCCCAGCAGTTTTTGCTAAATAGTGATTTCTTATCCCTGAAACTGGAGTCTTTGGATTTATCAAATAGTAGATTAATATAGTCGTTGCCTGTTGTGTCTTGAATACCTATCCTATTTCACTGATTCACCACTGTATTTCTTAGCTAGTACCAAGTAGTTTTGATGAGTGCTGCTTTATAATACAATTAAAGATCAGGTACAGCTAGGCCACCTTCCCTTGCATTTCTTTTCATTAGTTTCTTTGATATTCTGGACTCTTTGTTCTTCCAGATGAATTTTGTTACTGTTTTTTCTAGCTCTATAAAATAGGTTTTCTGGTAGTTTTATTGGTATAGCACTGAATAAGTAAATTAATTTAGGTAGAATTGTCACTTTTGTTATATTAGTTTGGCCTACTCATGAGCAACTGATATTTTTCCAATTATTTAGATCTGACTTCATTTTTGTGAAAAATGTTTTGTAATTGTGTTCATGTAAGTCAAGGGCTTTGAAAATGTAAGACACAAGGTCATGGGAGTAAGTGAAAAAAATCAATCAGTCAATTAACTTTGCTCATGTAACTTTATTTAGGAAGCTAATTATTAGATAAATTACTAGTTACAGAAACTAAGGCCAGTATATACAAAAAAAAATGAGACTAGAAGGTAATCTATGATGATTCCTTTGGATTTGAACATCCTCTATTCAAAGTTTGGAAATTGAAATAATTTTGCTTGGAATTCATGCAAATTCATCTTGCTCTTTTGAGGACATATCATTATTTACTAAAACCCTGGTCCAAGCTCTGTGTCTGCCACTAGTAATTCTCTCACCTTTGTCCCAGATTCTCCACTGCTTGGACAATAGTATGTTCAACTGAAGCTGTTTGAAGTACAACTTCTGTTGTCCCTGTGACAATTACCTATTCTAATTGACTGTAACATTACCCTATTGGTAATAAAGCCAAATTCAAATGGAGAATTGTATCTTTGCAAGTTTATACCTTTATTACCTCTCTGAATAAAAGTTTACTCTAAGATACCTTCTCAATGAATGCATCAATCAATTATTATTATGTATTTATTAAGTACCTACTGTATGCCAGGCATATATGGTTTTATACCTCCTCTGTACATGATACATAAGTTTATATTTATGTGGCTAGTTTACACACTTGGCTGTCTCCTTGAGCCTTCATATTTTATTCAGTGTCTCTTACTCAAGGTATCCTAGCCATCACTTGCTATTAGTATGAGGTTTAAAATGATAATATGGCTAAATTACTTTGTATATTTTCAACTCCATCTATGTGAATAAGTCCTCCAGAGAACCAAGTGGTCCACAACAGAATTTGTAGTTCTCTTAATAACCTGAGACCTTAAGATGTACTGGAGTGTTGCAGTGAACAGTGGCGACAGCAGCCCCAGATGACTAAGATAAGAGGTGACTCTGTCAGGGGAATTTCCCAAGTGAAAGAATACATTTCTGGACAACTCCAAAGACAAATTGAGTATGACATAGCTGGATGGTCATGCATGCCTCACTCTTACTGATACATTCTTTGATTTGCTTCAGTGTTCCTCTCATGGGAAGATAGCCATCAAAAATATGTTGACAGATTCTTTATCAAGGTCCCTCATTCCAGAAGAGAATCCTTCAACTTAGCTAGCTATTTTCTCCAAAAAAGAAATTTTCTTTTGACACTGTCTCTCCCCCATGTGCTTGGTATAAGACATCAGCTATAACAGAGGTGTCAAATATGTGAACCACCTACACACTGCAACACTTCCAAGTGTAGTCTGAATCATATTAAATTAAGACTGGGAAATATTTAGCAAGACAAATTAAAAAATGCAATAAAATAGATAATATTAGTATGTGGTTTTCCAACTCAATATGCAGCTCACAAGAATAAATATATACAGTTTAGTGGCCTTCATTTCTATTTGAGTTTGACACCACTGATCTATACCACGCAAAACTCATAATTAGAATGCAGAGATCAATGTAAAGAACTCTTCCTAATATCATTGTCTATGACTTGGTAATTAAGCCCCAAGGAATTGCTTGAGGAACAAAATAAGTGATTTGTTGACACTCACATAGCTACTAAGTTTCACAGATGGGATTTGAACCCATGTCTTCCTGGTTCTAAGCCCAACTGTCTATCCACCACAGTATGTTGCCTCTATATAGAACATTTATGGAATGGAAACATTCAATGAAAAGAAAAAATAAAAGATGGTAGGGAGGAAAGGTTAATAGAGGGCCTCTTTCTGGCATTTTGTAAGCCTTACACAATCTGATTCCAACTTTCATTTCCCAACATATCGCATATAATTCTACTTCATGTGCACATAGGTCCAACCAGGTTGATATTCCTCAGACACAGCACTCCATTACCATCTCCTTCCCTTTGCACTGGTGTTCTCCCATGCCTGGCATGTACTCTCTCCTTATTTCTTCCAATTAGACTCACTAGTTCCTTCAAAGCTCAGATCACGTGCTTTCTGCTAATATCTATAACCCTGGGACAGACCCTCCTTATTTCATACCTGATTACTGCAATAGTTTTTTTTTTGGTCTTCCTTATCTCACCCCACATCAGTCCATCCTCCAACCTACTACTAAAGTGATTTTCCTAAATGAAGGTTAGACTATGTCACTCTACTACTCAATAAACTCCAGTGGCTCCCTGTTATTTTAGGATCAAATATAAAATTCTACTTCACAAATCTCTTACCTTGTTTAAGAGATTCAGTAGCAATGACTTCCTTTCCAAAGTCAATTACAAGAGATTGTCCTGACCTAAAAACAATTACTGAATATCTCTGAGCAAAGTCACAAGTTAGTCTATTTTCACTCCAAAATGTTTATTTCTCAATTGAAGACATGGCAAACAAGTTTCACATACAATATTAGTGAGGAAGTTGTGCTGAAAAAAGGTAATAAAGACTACAAGTATTACATTGAAGAAGAAGCTTGAGAACAGAAAAATTTTTATCACTGCAAGAGACATCCTCCCAGCCCCTTTGAATGAACATCTTGCACAATCCAAGTTGACCCATTTACCTAGAAATTCCCAAGAAATTTTAAAGATTTTCTCCTTTATTTTCTATACTTCTATGTTACTAATATTTTATAAAAATAATTTTCTTTTGTTTTACTTTGGTGAGGGAAAGAGTAGAATCTTTAATGGGTCAAAGCAAATTTAATGTAAATTAAGTTACACTAAGCCATTTATTGCTCACATTTTCATTTAAATTTATTTTCCTTTTTTCCCTATTTGGGTATCGTATGTTAAGTTGTGCTATGTACAAGATAGTGGTTTAAATATAATAAATACATTATATATTTTAATGATGAACTATGTTTAAGAAGTGGTATGAAGGATTTCACTGAAGAAAAGTATGATTAGAAAAGAATGTTTGGACATTTATATGGTGAAAAACATAGATAAGAAATGGATAAGGAGAGTATTGACCTACTACTTACACAATATAAGAAAACTTAGAAAAAGGCTTTCCATATTTTGGGTGGTTTATTTGTGGAACATATGGAAGAACATAGAAAAGACTCAAATGGGATGAGAAGATATGGATGGGTTTTAGTTTTTACTAATGTGGATTAAAAGTACCTGTGGTGATAAGATCATGGATTCTTTGAAGTATTATAATGTTTCACATAAATAAATGTTATATGTATATATATATATAGTATAATTTATGCATACACACATATATACATATATATATACATATACATATGTGTGTATATATATACATATATATATATACACATATGTATATATATATAAGGTACTTACTTTGTGCCAAGCACTAGGTTAAGCAATGCTGGCATTTTCCTAATTTTTAAATACCAATCTTAAGGCTGAAAATTATACTGCCTCTAACTGGCAACATCAACTTACATATCACTGGTGACAGTAAATAAGGAAAATGATATACTGTGAAGAGATTTTCCAAAGTTCCCAACTTACAAAAAAAAATAAAAGTAATGGAAACATCATATAATCATTTTAACATTTGGAATTGTCAAAGTGATGTACTTCTAAAAAACAGACAAGTGAAAGAAAAATACATTTAATTCTGCATGTCTGAAAGAGGTAAGTGGTAGTGTAGGTTCCCATATCTTAAATGAGGTTTTCCTTATTCTAGGCAGTTTTGTGGACTAACCCAATATGTTAATTAAGTGGTTCCAACCATAATGACTAACCACAATATTACTGTAACTATCAGTTGGCTATTAGTTGTTTCTAGTACTATCCACAGAAGAACAAGCAACCTATTTAACTGTGTACCTTTCTCTTCACTGTTGGTGAACCTTGCAATAAAAATTGATGCAAATGAAAACTGTCAGTAGAGTAATGAAATATGGTGACCAAGTGATAGGAGTGAGTTTGGGGAATCAGAGATCACCAGGTTCAAGTGCAGTATTTAAACTGCTGGTTTTACCATTTACAAGGAGTTAATGAAATGGAAACTGATAAGACATTTATCAAAACAAAATTGATAGGAAGTGCTATGCATTTCACAGTCTTTTTACTAAGTGTTTGTTGCCCTTAACGACTTAGAGAATGGGAAATCAGGGGTCCCACTCAGCTCGGTTTATGCTTCTGCTTTCAAGTGTTTTAGCTATGTCAAGGCTGCTAGACCAAGTATTTTCATGGAGACAGGTTTTGCTTCAATGAGCTTACCTCTTTTTACCTCAATAAGCAGAAATTATTTCTATATTGTATCACACTCTATTAGCATGGGTTTAAAAGGGAATTAACTCCCTGTTAATTAGCCCAGGAGGAAAAGGGACAATTAACTTTAAATGCAATGCTTGCAGTGTTTTACCATACAAAAATATAAATATGTATACATGTATAATATTTCTTGGTTGTTTTCCTCAAAGAAGCTCAAGTAATTTTTAAAAGTTCAGCAGGAGAATTCACATGCTTTGGCTTCTCCCTGCAGACCACCTCGGTAAACCATCTGGCCTCAAGCCAAACCTTTATTTTAAAACACTCAACCTCTCTTCTTTGCCAACTAAAAAACAGAAAGGTAACCAGGGTTTCTCCATTATTTACTAGAAGGATATGTACATTTTATTGGTTATTCCCACTATATCCTCAAACTTGAGTAAAATTAAGTAGATATTGATGTCCATTAACGCAGGTATGGGAACCTGTGGCCTCAGGGCCACATGCGGCCTTCTAGGTCCTTGGGTACAGTTTTGACTGAGTTCAAGTTTTACAAAACAAATCCTTTTATGAAGGGGATTTGTTCTGTAAAGTTTGGATTCAAAGGACCACACTTGAGGACCTAGAGGGCCACATGTGGCCTCGAGGCCACAGGTTCCCCACCCCTGAGTGGCCCAGCATCACAACACATTAAATTTAATGTATTAATAAATTACCAAATAAGTCTGAGGCTTCAAAGTCTGCATCGAGGTCCTAACTCCAGATCTATAGCTCTGGTTACCACATACTATCCTGCTTTTCTACAATTGAAGAAATGGTATTATACAATGCATAATAATAACACTAATTTGACAAAATTCATAATTAGAACTTAGATGTGTACTTTCCTCCCAAAAGTGAGGGACTTGAGAAGTAGTCAGAGTAGGAGTAGTAGGAGTAGTAGTAGGAGGAGGAGGAGTTTAGAATAAAATAGAATAGAATTTGTCTGCTTGAGATCGTGAAGGATAAAAAATAACATTAATAACACATGATTCTTGTTCTCAAGCAGCTTGTGATGTAATTGGATGTATATGGTAAGGCATTTGACAGACCATTTTTTTAAATTGCGGAAAGGTAAGAGCACTTTAAGTGGACTGTCAATTAAATAAAAGTTATTGCTATGACATGAAGAGACAAAAAAGTTAACATTAGGCTGAAGTAAATGAAGACAGTGTTCAGAAAGAGGGAGGTAACAGTTTTGCCATATTCTGTCTTCCTTCAACCTCACCTGAAGCATCATATCCAAATCTAGGCACTACATTTTGAGAAGACCGCTCAAGAAGTGATAGGCAAGGATACATATAGGGGGTTTTATGTCTCTGGTGGTCTTCAAGTAGAGGCTGGAAGATCATTTGTCTGTGATGTGATAGGAGTGATTACTATTCATATTTGGGTTTGCTTAAATAACCCATGAGATTCCTTCTAAACTCTGAGGCTCTGTAAAACTATATAATATTCATTTAGGCTGTCTAAGTCTCTGGGATAAGCATAAGTCTTCAGGAAACTTCTTTAGAACTCAATCATTATGGGATTGGGTATAAATTCTCTTCCTTCACTGAGCAAAGTTTACTAAATCCTCTCACAGCGTGGGAGAACTTTACTCACATGCTGCCTCTGTTCATATAAAACCAAAGTTGTGAGTGCATCAAATCCATTTTTAAGCAGTCTTTTTATACAACCTTAGCTGGGACCCTGAAGAAGAGATTTGAGTAAGAATTTTTAAAAATGAGATAGGGACTAAGTGGCATACATAAACTACATGTTTAAACTAAAAGAAGAATAAATATTGTATTATGCCTCTACTGAAATTTCCCACAGCTTACTTGTGCCAGAATTGTGATTCATCAGTGGTCAAGATCACCTTGTGAAAAGATTCTTCCATCCATGCAAATTTACCTCCTCCACTAAAACTTCTAAATTTAGAAATTTGACTAGGAAACTGAGAGATGCAATTGTCCAAGGTCCACACATTCAGCATGTGTCAGGGATGAGACTTGAACCCTGAGCCAAGAGCTCTATCCTCTATAGTACACACTCTCTAATTATATTTCAAATGCTCAGTGCCATAAAGAGGATAGGGTTGCTTGCTATTTGTCCTTTATTCTTGAAGAGAACCACATCAGGAAGGTGATGCCATGTCATGCAAGTGAATTGGATTTAAATGAGGAAGGGCTGTGCAAAGTCACCAGCCTTAATTTCACCCCCACAACTGTGTGGGTCCAGTGGCCAGATATAGATTCGGACAACTGGAGATGGTCCTGGATTTAATAAAGAATCTTGGCCTTTTCAAGCTAAGTGATTGCCCCTGGAATACGGGTGAATAGCCTAAAGCAGAATCCTGAGGCCTATGTGTACCCCAGGTATTCTACTCCCTCCAGTGGTCTCTGAAGTGTCTGATCATACACCATTCTGAGGTTTCCTACACCAAAGGTCTCAGTATCTCAAACTTTCTCCCTTGTCCATTTTTCCTAGGTCCTGGAATTATTAGAAGATGGATAGAAGCCTTTGTCATAATTTTAGAATACATTCTAACTTTGAAGTGATATTATACAGTAGATATTCCTATATTCCCCAAAATCCATGGAAGCTAAGTAGGATGTTTCTTAAAATATCTAATTCTACCACACTGACGAAAATTCTCAAATTCATTCCTTCAATCAAGGCCTAATATGGAGACTGACACCTTGTGGATTCCTTAGTTAATTTCTATTTGGGAGGATTAAATACAGAAGCTATTTCCATAGCCAATATGACTCTCACACACCTAAATGTCACCCAGTTGTTATATTTATCAAATTACTAGGTAGGGAAGTATGATAAAGCAACAAAATTTTGTAGTTCATTTCCCCAGTGAAAAAAAATATATCTATCATTTAAATTTCAAGCAAACATATAAACATTGAAAAGTTCATTAAGGAAGGTAAGAATGTTGCCTTGGATTCAAGAGGTTAGGTTACATATATTTATTTACTCAATAAATATTTATTGTGTACCTACTGTGAGGCACTGTTTTAGATGCTATGTGGGAAATGTTTTTTTATAAACATCATTTTATGTTTACAGAGCCCTTCACATGAATGTTACAATAAGAATATGATAAAATTCAACAAATTCATTTTGTTTCTAGGAGACAGATGAGTGGATTTTGAAAGAAGTGGAGGGGAGGAGAGGGAAAGAGAGAGGAATGGAAGGGAAGAAAGGGGTAGAGATGGGTAATATTTCTTAGATGAAGGTTTCCAACTTCAAACTGAAGTCCAAACAAGGGTCTACACAAGACTTTGAAGCTTTCTTTGCCAACAGCACTTCCTGTCCCTCTTGGCAAAATGTAGAGTGTACCAGGAAATAAGGCAAGTGAAGACTAATCTCTGTCTCTGTCTCTGTCTCTGTCTCTCTGTCTCTGTCTCTGTCTCTCTCGCACACACATACACACACACACACACACACACACACACACACACACACACACCCCACCCACAAACATCCCCATTATGGCATCTACAGAATGGCAGAATGGTACTGAGGTATGGAGTGATATAATTTTCTTTTTCTTTCAATTTTTGATAGTCAAATCAATTCTTTTTAATATGCCCTGGTGAGAGGATGTTTGTTTCTGTAGTAACAGGTAAACTTTACCAAAATTACCAGATATCATGAGGATTTCAAAAAGCCTTGGATTTGTTTTACCCTATAATAAAATGCTCTTACCTTCAGGAAACTATGTCTTATAGATGGTTTTGTGGATATTTACTTTACATATTATATCAATATTATTGTAAAGAAAATTAAGGCAATGGAAAAAAATTTTCTTTAGTTTTACTTTCATTTAGATTAGTTTGTCTAATATATAGGAAATTCATACTCACTAAAATATTGTCATTCAATTTGATAAGCATATACTAAGTGCCTATGACTATGCTTACAAATTCAAGAATGAAACATACCCTGCAAAAAAAACTTACATTCTACCTGGAATATATCATGTATATACAAAGTAATTAAAAAGCAAATATTAAAATTAAAATTAAAACAAAAATTAAATAAGATTTATAGCTAGTAGAAGTCTATAACTAACTAATCCCAGAATCATCAAACAGGATTGGAAGAAACTTGCAGAGGCAATTTTCTGCATTTCTCTCTTTTTAGAAGAGACATTACCCAAGAGATTATTATTTTATTATTATACATTTTCCAAGAGATAGAGGCATCTTGCCTATTCTGATCTGAAACTCCATTACGCTACTCACATTTACCTATATCTTGCTTAGCTCTTTTGCAGAATTGAGAATGATAGCAAATATTTACAAATACTTTTAAAACAGATAAAAAGCCTTACTAAATAGTAATTAAGTGCAGTGCATCATTATTTTTTTATTGCAGCTATAGGCAGTTCACATGCATTATCTGTAAGATACAGGGATATACTTCACTTAAAAAGCAAAGTCATTGTAATACTGATTAGACTAACTTTTTTTCTTTCTAAGCTAGAATTTAATACTTTTTCTTTCATGCTAGAGGTTTGCATTCTCAGGAAACCCATTAAGTAAAATATATTCTGCTATTTTAAAATGATCTGCAATGTGAAAAGAATGCATTTTTGCATTCTACAAAAATTGCAAACATTCTCTACGATTCAAAAAAAGCTTACATTTATATATATATTATATATATATCTGTATGTATGTATGTATGTATGTATTATGTATGTATATAGAAGGACTAGAAGTATTCTTAGAAAAAGATTCTCCAAAATCCTGATCAGACATGGAGAGAAACAAGAGAAAGAAACATCCTATCCATGTGGGGAGTGGACAACCCAGAAGAAAAGCCAGCTTGAGAACCCCACCCCCAACCTTACTCTTAATACTACTGCCAATACTACACAATATTTTAGCTTACCCAGTAAGTCTAGTCAATAAATATTTTTTATTCTCAAAATTGTTTAATATTTTATTAAAATGAATCTAATTGAGAGGAAACTGTGTTAGAGTAGAAAGAATGCTGGTGTCAGTGACAGGAAGATGTATGTTTCAATTCAACTTTTGACACACCCTGGCTATGTAACCTTGGGAAAGTAATTTAAACTCTTAGTGCCCGATGAAACTTTGTAATACTATAAGTTACATAGTAGATACCAATTTAGATCGATAGAGTTTGCTAACCAAAAGTATTCTATATCAATGAAATCTTACATCTAATCCAGAAAACTTTCCATCCCAAAACATAATTAGAATTGGATATAACCATACTAATATATATATTAGTTCTTATAAAAAACCTGTATTAATAGATCATTATTAAAATACTTCATCAAGAGCGAAGATCTCCACTATTCTCCTTCATCAATATCATTTCTACCCTTCCTTCCTCCCCCCCCAACTTAAATACTCTCCACCATTCTCAAGTTCCTTAATTTCCACATAGGTATGCATCGTTGTTATAGATGCTGTTGTTTTCTCACCTACTTTATAAGTTTAGTTTCTTTTGAATTAAATATGCTCTTCAAATAATATATTCTTGCAATATGTTTGTAGTGGTCAGGAATATGTAAGTAGCATAGGTTTCTGAGGTCTGTGCAACTTGTTTTCCACCAACTCTTTTGCATCTCAAAAAAAGACACACCTCCCTCACCTTATATCACTAGAATTGTTTCTTTCTGTATTTGAAGAATTCAAATCATCCTTACTTTGATTAGACAAGGTCTTATTCTTCTGTTGTAATTGGCTATGTCTTAATGTTTACCTAGAACTGGTGTTTCATCTTCAATGACCATTTTTTTGGTGCTATGAGCTGTTTAAGCATAGTTGGTTTTTTATTCTTATTATTCTTATTATTGTTTATTTGTTTTTGTTGTTAATGTTGTTATTACTTGTTTCTTATTGTATTAGCCCATATACACAATAACCCTTAGGACACACTAACCAGGGCAGTGGTATCAAAGTATATCTAGCAATCTGCTAAGGACTTTGCTGAATGTTTCAGTAATTGTGTCATTACATGTCCCAGAGTTCTGGAATTCTGGGATCTACAAGTGGCATTTTTCTTCCTCTTCTTCTTCTTCTTCTTTTGGCTCACAACCTACCACTTGAATTAATGTATTAACAAATGAATGAATAATTAAATTTATTAATGGAAAGACATTTATTAAGCACATAGTGAGTGCCAGACATTGTGTTGAACAATGGGAATACAAATAGAAAAACACCTATACAAATAGAAAAGCCTCAAAAGGCTTACTTCCCATAACAGAGGAAAATGCTACATATAGGGGAGTGGTGGCCAAGAAAGACGATTTGATCAGAGCAGTAAATGGTGAATTCAGTCAGAGCAACTGAATAAAACATCCTTTTCCAGGAGTGATAGTGTAGACTGTATTATTTTAATGAGCAAGAGCTTTTTGTGTGTGGTGGGGAGGGGAGGAGGTGGGGAGGCATTACACTCTCAATGATGATTGCCAGAAATAGCAGTGTTGCAACCTGAATCAGTCTAGAAAAGGTGAAGTTTCACCAATCAAAAGTCCAGGAACCTATGTGGTTTGATGGATGGAAGGGAAAACCTGGAACAAAGAAATATTTGCTTGAAGATGGCTGGAGAAAAGCTAGACTGGAAAAGCATCCCAATTAGCAATACCTGCAAAATAATGTTTATCTTCTTGTGTTAACATTTCTAGTTCAATGAATTTGTTTTGCACACCAGTATCTCAACATCTGAGGTTAAAATTATACTGTCTAATCAATTTTCCTTTTGAGAGATCACTGGATACCACCTCAGCCATGTATCTTCTTTCAATGCAACCTACTTTGCCCCATATATTATTTGTCAGTTGTTTTAACTTTTCCTTTCAATTTTATCTGGGCTTTTTTTTAAACCATCCTATTCCTTCAAAATTCTAATTAAAGTTAGCTTGATCAGACCAGCCCCTTTCCAAAAAAATTTCCTCCTAGTTTTCATGAAATTCACTCCATCCCTCAATAGGAGTCCATTTTTATTGTATCACAGATGATATATTTTTATTCAGTATACATCTTAGTCCTCAAATTGAATGACACAGAAGTCTTGCAGGTCACGCAAGAGATTTCAGTTCTTTTGTTGCCATGTAAATGTCCAGTGACATCACAACATGCTCCAAACAAGATCCCTATGCCCCTAATAGGACTGCAGTAACATTTATTACAGTCTGCAAAACCACCCCATGCTGACAGCAGCTGGCTCACTAAACTGCCACTAGAAACCTCCTATGCCACAGGCTTGAGCTGCCCTTACCCTATGCTACATTACAAGAGTCACTTGCCTCAGGCTTCCCTCAGGCATCACCAGGGAGCATTTTGGCGGTGAGCCACAAATCTGGGGAGCACAAATGGTGCCTAAATCAAAAACAAAACAGAGGATCTCCTTTAGAAAAGGGGAAGTCAGATCAATAGTCTAACAGAATCCTTAGGAGCTAGCCCATGGTCTGTACTATTAAAAAAAAAAAAAGGAGAAACAATGCTATTAAAACCCTTTTTTCCTCCCCAAAAGGTTTGAGATGTAGACCTAGTCCTGTTTTTTTTTCTTATTTCACCTTAAGAAATTATCCAAAAAACAATTGATTTTATGTCTTTGTGATTCTGTCTGTTGAGAGAAGAATGAGTTTCATTTATTTGTGATGCTTCTAAAATAGTCAAACTGTTTCTATTCGATTACACAGTTTGACATGTTTGCCATAAGACCAAGCATTTTTGGTCAACAAATAAAGATACACATCTGTTAGTGAAGGCTTCATAAGGCTTAAGGATGAACAAGAAAAGATGGGAAGAAATGAGACATTATTTAAAACACATACACATACACACACCTTTAAAGGGATTTGGATATATAAAAAAGAAGGAAACAGTTTACATAAAGATTTGGTCCAGACATTCTTAATTAGACTATTAATCCATTCAAACAGCACTGCTTTGAAAAGGAATTTTGAAAGTTGCCCTTGTCTGATCATTTTTATTCTTTTAAAACAAAAGCAAAACTAGAAACCAGACATTATTGCATTCCCCACCTCTCCATGTGACTGCCTAAAAGAAGTTCATCTCATCTGTCTTTTTTTGTAAGCATGAATTTAAAAGATTCAGGTGACATTAATTATAGCCTTATCTGGATTCATCAAAGGCTTCATACTAACTACATGCTCTTCTCTAAAATCCTTCCTTGAAGCTATGATGAATTTTTAATGATAAGATGGCCTCTTTTGTTCATCATTCATGTGATCCCTTTTGGATAACATTTGTGAAAGTTAATGGGTCATTTGGTCTTTTGAAAAGAAAGCAGAAATAATAATTTTATTCCTCCATCCCTTAGAATTTAAGCTAGTAGTGCTGACATTCTATTTTGATTAATGCATTAGAGAAGAGATATTAATGAATATTTTGTATACATTTTATAATTTAGGGCCAGATTATTCTAAAACAAATGGAAAATATCCTAAATATTAGGTGCCTTCTTTCTGTCAAGTAAATGGAGAGATACATTGGCACCATAACAATCTCAAACACTGATTATCCAAATGTATATAAATGCTGTTTCTCTATGTATGTATAAAATGTAGAAAAATCAATATGACTCAATTGGAACATACTGGATAGGGATCTGACTTTAAAGCCAATATACCTTGGTTCAAGTCCTGTCTCTGACAGACAGAGGCTGGATGAGAACCTAGGCAAGTCACACACTTTCAGTGTAACAGGCAGCTCCCTAAGACTTTTAGTTGAAGAGCAGGTGCTGGTCTGCATTGACAAATGGAGTTTCTTCTCCATAAATTCTCAGTCTAACAAAATCATAGGTCCAGATCCCTTCAAAAAAAAAAGTCTGTCTGTGTACGTAGGTACACAGATTCAGAATAATCAACACATAAGTATTTATTAAGAGCCTATCACGTGGTAGGTATTCTGTTAAATGCTGAAGATTTGAAGGAATTTCCATTTGGGCAGCTAGGTGGCACAGTATATACAGTGCCAGGATAAGTTACTTAACCTTGTTTGCCTCAATTTCCTCATCTGTAAAACTGAGAAGACTGGACTCATTGTTATCCAGTTCAGTAACCATTTATTTAGCACCTACTATGAGGTACAGTTAGGTGGCTCAGTGGAAAGAGTGCCAGGGATGGAGTCAGGAAGACTCATCTTCCTGAGTTCAAATCTGGTCTCAGACACTTACTAGCAGTGTGACCATGGGCAAGTCACTTAACTCTGTTTGCTGCCTCAGTTTCCTCATCTATGAAATGAGTGGGAGAAGGAAATGCAAACCACTGCAGTATCTTTGCCAAGAATACCCTAAATGGAGTCACAATGAGTTGAACATGACTGAAAAATGACTGAACGACTGAAAAACAATGAAAAGATGTTCCACTGGGGGAAGACAACAGTTTGTGTGTGTATGAGTGTGTGTCTTTGTGTGTATGTGTGTATGTACACAAATACACATATAAATATATCTAGGTAGATATAGATATACACATTTACATATATACATACATACATACATACAGATAGATAGATAGATATACTGTATAAATATGAGAAAATAAAAGTTAGTTTTAAAAAAGATAGTACCAGTAGCTAGGGAATAGAGATCAGAAAACCAGTTTTATACAGAAGGTGGTACTTCAGATGAGTCTTAAAGGAAATGAGAAATTATAAGTGGCATGTTAATATCATAGCACCCTTTAAAGCTGATGCTGCTAATAATGCCTGATTTTTTAAATGTTTGTTGCATAGATCATTTCATTTGATAGTAACAGCAACCCAATAAGATAATTGATACAGATATTATTATCTCTATTTTCTACATAAGAAAACAGAGGCTAAGGTTCTAAGTGAACTATAGGGTCATTCACCTAGTAAGTAAATGGAGGCAGAATTCAAATAGACATGACTCCCAATTCTAAATACTTTCCACTAAACACAACTTTACACTTGAGCTATTCTTCCTTGAAAACAATTGCATTCTAGCAAACTTTACTAACATTTATAATAATCATTTTACCTTTGAATAGTTTCATTTCATGTTACCCTGGATGTTTAGTCATCAATATTTCTTAAAATTATCTTCCTTCCAGTCCTAGGTTAACTTAAATTAGTATGTAGTTTTCAAAGCTACCTTTTTCCTCCATTTTCCCCCTACAGAACATTAGTAAGAGAGAAGGAACAAAGGATAAACAAGGCAATACTTACTAGTTGGAAGACCCTGGGAAAGTTATTTAATGTCTATCTGCCTCAGGTTCTTGATATATAAAATGTAGATAATAATAGCAATTACCTCCAGGGTTATTGTGAGAATAAAATGAGATATGTGTTAATTGCTTTGGAAATTTTAAAGAGCCACATAAATGTAATTAAAAAAATAAACATGAAATTGTTTATGCCAGAAAATGTCACTCTTCAAAAGGTATAGGTATTCATTCTGTGGCAAGTCAAGTTCCATCTACTATAATAAAGTCCCAAAGCCTCTGATTGGAAATAGGACATCTATTCTTTTCAGAATTAAATCTGTATTCACACATTCAATGGGGGTAGGATGAAGGGTACAATGCTAAAATGCTAATCCTTTACTAGGCTGCAACTTTCAAAGAGGTTTTTTATGGAAATTATATTTATATAGAAATATACATACTTCAGTAATCTAAAAATAAAAAAAACTTGAATGATGGGGGATCTCCTTCATTTGATAAAGATCACAGCCCTTTTGTAAATTAGTACATGTTCTTCAAGAGTTGTAACAGTAGAAGATATTGTTGTCCTGAAGCCTACTTTGGTGATGATCTTTTCTGATTTTAGCTAAGCTGATCCTCAGATAACAAAATTATTAAATGAGCTCATATTCAAATCCTGTTCAAGATAGTAGGGTCTGCCAGAAGTGATAGCGTACAGCAAAAGCCAGGATCACCTTCTTGTTGAGTTACCCAAGTGAACAATAATACCCTTAATAAAAAAAAATGTATTAACTGAGTCTCTTAATGAGAAAACTTTTATATGTGTATATATAATTTTCCCCTTTGGAAGATTGGGGGCAGAGGGGCTTACATTTGGATGTGTCTACTTTTTGGAACAATGTAGTATGAGAATTTCTTGGAGGTGGAGCGAAGATGGCAGAGTAGAGGAAGTAATAAGCTGGGCCTTCTTAACATTCCTCTCCAAACAATTTTAAACTACTGTCTCAAATCAAATTCTGGAGTGTCAGAGCCAACAAAAGGTAACAGTGAGATATTCTTCCAATCCAAAACAATAGAAAAAGTCTGAAAAAGAAGATTTGTGACACAGAGGTGGGGACTGACTGAGAGCTTGTATAGATGAAACACCAGTGGTGGCACCAGGTGGTGATGAGAGAAACAGCAGCAACTTCAGGAGCTCTAAAACCAAAAATAGGAAGTGGATGTATAAAATAGTCAGAAAGAGATTGCAGAGGACCACTGTTCTAGCCCTGGATGCAGGATCAGATACTGATTGGCAATTCAGTTGCCTACACCCAGTTCTACTTCATAGCTGAAGGACTGAGAGGGGTACTTTAACTCAAAAGGGAGCAGAAGTTCTGAGGGACATTATCACTTTTGGTCACAAGGGATCAGGGACACCAAGGAAGAGTATCTTTTCCATTTTCAGGGAATTAGGGGCCTTTCTTGGGTAAATACCAAAGTACAGAAAAGGAGAGCAATTACTACACTTCTCTCCAGACTATTCCACCTTGGAAGCACCAAAAACTTCCAAATGCCTGGAACTGTCTGTGAAAAAAAATGAGAAAAAGCTTGAAGCTTAAGACAATGCCCCTCCCCATTATGTTGGGAACAGAGTTCAACATTATCATAAAGTTTAAAATTGAAAAAAAAAACAGGGTGGAAAATTAGCAAAATAAATGAATGAATGAAGAAAGAAAGAAAGAAAGAAAGAAAGAAAGAAAGAAAGAAAGAAAGAAAGAAAGAAAGAAAAAGAAAGAAATGAAATGAAATAATCTGACAATAAAAAACTACTATGGTGACAGGGAAGATCAAGTCACAAATTCAGAAGAAGACAATGAAGTCAAAAAAGCCACAAGCAAAGCCTCAAAGGAAAAAAAAAGTGAATTGGACACAAGTCTAACAAATTCCTGAAAGAGATTTAAAAAAAGATTTTCAAAATTAAATTAATGTAGAGGAAAAATTAGGCAAATACATGAGATCAAAGGAGGAATATTATGAAAAGGCAATTAACAGTTTGGTAAAAAAGAGGCACAAAAATACTGAAGAAAATAACACCTTAATAACAGAATTGGCCAAGTGAAAAAGAGGTACAAAAACTCACTGAAGAAAATCATACCTTAAAAATTAGAACTGGGCAAGTGGAAGCTAATGTCTGCATGAAACATCAAGAAACAATAAAACAAAGTCAAAATAATGAAAAAAAGATGAAAATGTGAAATATCTCTTCATAAAAATAACCTGGAAGATACATTGAGGAGAAATGATTTAAGAATTATTGGACTACCTCAAAGTCATGATCAAAGATATAGTCTAGACATCATGTTTCAAGAAATTATCAAAGAAAACTGTCCCAATATCCTAGAACCAGAGGGTAGGATATAATTTGAAAGAATCCACCGATCACCACCTAAAAGAGATTCCCAAATGAAACCCCCAGTAATATTATAGCCAAATTCCAGAGCTCCCACATCAAAGAAAAAATACTGCAGGCAGCCAGAAAGAAACTATTCAAATATTGTGGAGTAACTACCTCATTAAAGGAGTGGATGGCTTGGAATATATTCTGGAAGACAAAAAAGCTAGGATTAAGGCCTAGAATAACCTACCCAGCAAAACTGAGTACAATACTTCAAAGGGAAAAATGTAAATTAAATGGTTAAAAAAATAGATTTACAGACACTCCTGATGAAAAGACTAGAGCTAAATAGAAAATTTGACTTTCAAATACAAGACTCAAGAGAAGCATAAAAAGGCAAATATGAAAAAGGAATCACAAGGGATCCAATAAGTTTAAACTGTTTTATCTTTCTGTATGGGAAGGTGATACATATAAGTTCTAAGAACGTTATCATTACTAGGGCAGTAAGAAGAATTCTATAAGAAAAGATATTCAGGGATGAAGTGAAGATATTGTGATGATGTAAAAAAAAATTGGTGAGGCAACAGATAGGGATGCCCTGTGAGAAAGGGAAAGGAGAGGAAGAATGGAGAAATTACCTCACATAAAAGTACATAAAGTAGAGCCCTTACAGTAAAGGAAAAAAAAAAATTGGGGGTGAAGGGGCAGGTAAAGCTTGAACCTCATTCATATCTAAACTGGTCCAAAGGAAAGAAAATACACACACACACACACACAAGATATATACATATATATACACCTATATGCATATATACATACACACCCACATATATATGTACACACACACACACACTATATATATGTACATATACCTTTCATGAATATACATGCACACACAAGCATACTCAGTTGTTAGTAGAACTCTATGTTACCCAAAAGGAAAATATAAGGAGAAGGAGAGGTGATAAAAAGGAAGGCAGTTAAAGAAGGCATTGGCCAGTAGCAAAAGAGACCTTAGAGGAGGGACAGGGCAAAAAGAGAGAGAAAATGACAAACAGAAGAAAATTTGATAAAGGGAAATGCGCAGTTAGTAATCACAAGCATGAATGTGAATAGGATGAATTCATCCATAAAATGGAAGGTGATAGTCAAATGGATTAGGACACAGAATCCAACAATATGTTGTTTATAAGAAACACACTTGAAACAGAGATATACACAGTTAAAATAAGGGCCTAGACCAGAATCTATTTTGTTTCACATGAAGTAAAAAAAAGGTAGGGGTAGCAATCATGATCTCATACAAAGCAAAGGCAAAACTAGACATGATTAAAATAAACAAGTAGGAAATAACATCTAGTTAAAAGGCATCATAGAGAACATAGTAATAATAATATAAAATATGTATACACCAAATGGTATAGCATACAAATTCTTCCATGAAAAGTTAAATGAATTATAAAAGGAAATATTCAGTAAAACTATACTAATGGGAGACCTCAACTTTCCCATCTCAAAACTAGATAAATATAACCAAATAAATTAGGAAGAGGTCAAGGAAATTAATAGAAATTAATAGAAAAGTTAGATATGATAGACTTCTGGAGAAAACTGAATGAGAAGAGAGGAGTGTACCTTTTTGGAGCTTCACATGCCAACTCCTAAAAAATTAACCATGTAGTAAAATGTTAAAACCTCACAACCAAAATGCAGAAAAACAGAAATATTAAATGCACTCTTTTCAGACTATAATGCAATACATGAGATAAAGGGCAATGGAAGGGCAGATTAACTATTAATGGAAAACTAAATAATGAAATCCTAATGAGTGGGTCAAAGAAAACTAAATAATGAAATCCTAATGAGTGGGTCAAAGAAAAAAATCATAGAAACAATCAATAATTTCGTTAAAGAGAATGATAACAATGAGACAACATTCCAAAATTTGTGGGATGCAGTCAATACAGTATTTAGGAGAAATTCTATATCTCTAAATGTTTAAATCAATATAAGAGAGAAAGAACAGATCATTGAATTGTATGCACAACTAAAAAAAAAAACCTAGAAAAAAAGATTAAAATAAAAATCCCCAATTAAACACCAAAACGGAAATCCTGAAAATCAAAGGAGAGATTAATAAAATGAAAATATAAAAAAAAACAAGCTAAGAAATAAAATTTGGAGCTAGTGTAATGAAAAAATATCAATAATTTGATTAAACAAAGAATAATATGAAGTAATTGATATCAAAAGAGAAAAGGATAAATGCACTACCAATGTAGATGAAATTAAGGTGATTATTAGGAGTTGTTTTGACCAACTATATGCCAGGAAAACTAAAAATCTAAGTGAAATACATAAATGTTTACAAAAAATAAACTACCCACATTAACAAAAGATGAAGCAGAACACTTAAGCAATCTTATCTTACTAAATAAATAAGTAAACAAACAAACAAATAAATAAATAAAAAGACAAGTGATCGATGAACTCCCTAAGGGAGAAAAAAATATCCCCATAACCCCATGAATTTACAAGTTAATGCTATCAAACATTTAAGGAATAATTAATCCTGAAAAAATATAATTTATTTGAACAAACAGGTAAAGAAGGAATTCTATGAAATTCCTTTTATGAAACAAATATGTTTTTGATACCTACACTGGGGAGAATAAAAACAGACAAAGAATACTATTGATAAATTTGCCTAATGAATGCTGATTCAAAAATTTTAAATAAAATACTAGCCAAGAGATTATAGCAGTATATCACAAAGATCATACATTATCACCAGGTAATATTTATAACAGGAATGCAGCACTGGTTCAATATTCAGAAAATTATAAGCAAAATTGAGCAAGTGAATAACAAAAAATAAAAGCATATGATTATATCAATAGATGCAGAAAAAACATTTGACAAAATATAACACCCATTCCTATTAAAAATGCTAGAAAGTATAGGAATTAATGGAGTAGTAGTATCTATCTGAAACTAAGAGTAAATATTATGTGTAATGGGGATAAACTTGAAGCCTTTCCAGTAAGATCAGTGGTGAAGTAAGGATGTCCACTATCACCACTACTTTTAATATTGTATTAGAAAGGCTAATGATAGCAATAAAATAAACAAACAAACAAATAAATAAATAAAATAGCTAATGAGAAAATGAACTATCACTCTTTGCAGATGATATGGTGGTATACTTAGAGAACCCCTGAGAATCAACTAAAAAACTAGTTGAAACAACAAATTAAGCAAAGTAACAGAATATAAAATAAACTCACATAAAGCATGAGCATTTCTATATACTCCTAACAAAATCTAGCAGTAAGAGATAGAAAGATAAATCCCATTCAAAGTAACTGCAGATAATATGAAATACTTGGTAGTCTACCTGCTCAGTCAATTGTTCATCAGTTGGCTGAGCCAATATAACAAAATTATAATTCTACCTAAATTAATTTATTTGTTCAGTGCTGTAACAATCAGACTATGAGGAAAGTATTTGATAGAGTTAGAAAAAATAATAACAGAATTCATCTGGAACAACAAAAAGTCAAGAATATCAAGGGAATCAATGAAAAAAAATGTTAGGAAAGGCAGCCTAACAATAAGAGATTTAAAACTATATTACAAAGTAGTAGTTATCAAAATAATCTTCTATTGACTAAGAAATAGATTGGTGAATCAGTGGAATGAAAATCCATAATAATCTAATGTTGGATAAATCCAAAGATACAAGCATGTGGGGTGTGAACTCAATATTTCACCAAAAAAATTGCTTGAAAAACTGGAAAGCACTTTGGCAGAAAGTAGGAATACATCAACTTGTCATACCATAAGCCAAGATAAGGTCAAAATGGATAAAAAATTTAGACATAAAGAGTGATATCATGAATAAATTAGAAGAGCATGTCAATTCTATGAATAAGGGAAGAACTTATAATCAAATAAGAGATAAAGGGGATTACTGGAAGTAAAATAGAAAATCTGATTACAAGAAATTTAAAAAGCATTAGTACAAACAAAACTAACATAGTTAAAATTAGAAAGAATACAGAAAACTGGGGAGAAATTTTAGAGCAAGTTTCACTGATAAAAGACTTATTTCTCAAATACATAGAGATCCAAACAAAATTTATGACAAAGAGAACCATTTCCCATGGCCGAAGGATATGAAAAGTCATTTTTCAGAAGAAATTAAAACTGTCAATAGTCACACACACACACACACACACACACACACACAATGCTCTAAATAACTACTGATTAGAGAAATTCAAATGAAAAGAACTTCATGATACTACTTCGTACTCGTTGGATTGACTAACATGATAGAAAAAAATAAATGCTGGAAGGGATTTTGAAAAATTGGGACACTAATACAACACTGGTTTAATTTTCAACTTCTCCAACTATTTTGGAGAACAATTTAAAACTATGTCTAAAGAGCTATAAAGCTGTGCATATCCGTTGACCCAACATTACCTAGGTCTGTATCTCAAAGAGATAAAAGACAAGGGAAAGGGACCTACTTAAACAAAAATATTTATAGTAGCACTTTTTGTGGTGGCAAAGAATTGGAAATTGGGGGGAGTACTCATCAATTGAGAAATGGCTGAGCAAGTTGTCGTATATGATTGTGATGGAATACTATTGTGTTATAAGAAATGATGGGCAGGATAGTTTCAGAAGAAACAAAAGAAAGAAAGAAAAAAAACTGATACAGCTTAGATGAATTCATGCACAGTGAAGTGAGCAGAACCAAGAGAACATTGTACACAGCAGCAGCAATATTGTAAGGATGATTAATTGTAAAAGACTTAGCTACTCAGTTCAAGACAATGATCCAAGATACTTCCAAATGACCCATCATGAAAAATGCCATCTACCTTCAGAAAGAAAACTGATAAATTCTGAATGCAAATTAAAGCATACTTTTAATTTTTTCTTTATTTTTTCTCGTAAAATTTTGTCTGTTTTCTTTTTCAATATGGCTAATATGGAAATATGTTTTGCATGACTTCACATGTAGAATCAATATGAATTTGTTTTTTTTTTCTCAAGGGGCAAGGAACATGAGGGAGTGAGAGAACACAAAGCTCAATATCTTATAAAATTATTGTTAAATTTTTACATGTAATTAGGAAATATTTAATGAAATAAATAAAAATACATTTTTTAAATTTAATTAATTTTGATTTATCAACAATCATTTCCATAAGCTTTTGAGTTTTAAATTTTTCTCCCTCCTGACCTCCCTCCCCAAGACATCTGATATAGGCTATACATATACATTCCTGTTAAACATAGTTTCACATTAATAATGTTGTAAGAATTAGAACCAATAGAAGGAACCACCAGAAAAAGGAAACAAAATACAACAGAAGAAAAAAATAGCAAATAGTATGCTTTGATCTGCATTCAAACTCCATAGTTCTTTCTTTGGATGTGGATAGCGCTTTCCACCATGAGGCCTTTGGAGATGTCTTAGATGTCTTGCTGAAAAGGGTTAAGTCTATCAGTATTAGTCATTGCACAACATGGCTATTACTGTGTACAACGTTTTCTTGGTTCTGCTCACTTCACTGAGCATCAGACCATACAAGTCTTTACAGGTGTTTCTGAAGTCTGCCTATTCATCATTTCTTATAGCACAGTAGTATTCCATTACATTCATATACCACAATTTATTCAGACATTCCCCAACTGATGGGCATCCTCTCAATTTCCAATTCTTTGCCACCACAAAAAGAACTGCTATAAATATTTTTGTACATGGAGGTCTTTTTCCCATTTGAATGATCTCTTTGGGATATAGTCCTACAAGTGCTATTGCTAGGTCAAAGGATATGTACATTTTTATAGCCCTTTGGGCATAGTTCCAAATTGTTCTCCAAAATGGCTGGATCAATTCACAACTCCACCAACAATGGATTAGTGTTCCAATTTTCCCACATCTTTCCCAACATTTATCATTTTCCTGTTTTGTCGTATTGGCCAATCTGATAGGTGTGATGTGGTACCTCAGAGGTTTTTTGATTTGCATTTCTCTAATCAACAGTGATTTAGAGAATTTTTTCATATGACTATAGATGGCTTTAATTTCTTCATCTGAGAACCGCCTGTTCATATCCTCTGACCATTTATCAATTGCGGAAAAAATATATTTTTAAAAAAGTAAATTTATCATGAAACAATGAAGCTACATGAAGATCTATATGACTTAGAGGTAGGAATTTTGCAAGTTTATGGCTCACAATGTACTATGCAAATCTCATTTCAAGATATGTCTTAGCAAAAAAAAAAAAGATGTATCTTAGCTTTGTAACCATAGGCATATCATTTTAACCTCTCAGACTCTCAGTTGTCCACATATATAATAGGGAGTGAAAATCATATTATCTACTTTATATGGTTGTTAGTAAATGCTTTGCAACCTTAATATATCATATAAAAAGGAGTTATTATCTAATTCAATATTAAGATATTCTCTATTGACAAAACTTCACATCTGGAAGAGACTTCAAAGGTCACCAGATTTTGTTTAAAAACTCTTAGTAAGGGACAATTTTCCTACCATTCAATGCTACCATTGATTCATTTATATTTCATTGAACTTGATTATATTGAATTAAAAGGTTTTGTACAAATTAAATCAATATAGACAAGAATGCAAGGAAAGAAGAAAGTTAGGGGAAATTTTTATAGGCAGTTCCTTAAAAATGGGCCTCACATCTCAAATATATGGAAAACTGAATGAAATTTATAAGAATGGGAGTCATACCCTAAATGATAAATGATCAAAGAATATTAATGGAAAGTTTTGGGAAGAAATCAAAGCTATATGTAGTTATAAAAATGCCCTAAATCACTACTGATTAGACAACACAAATTAAAACAGCTTTGAGGTACCATCACATGCCTATCAGATGATTGGCTAAAATTGTAGAAGGGGAAAATGATGAATGTTGGAGGGGATGTGTTAAAAATGGGACAGTAGTACAATGTTGGTGGAATTGTAAACTGATCTAATCCTTTTGGAGAGCAATTTGGAATTATGACCAAAGAGTTATGAAACTGTGTATACCCTTTGAACCAGCAATACCACTATTAGTTCTGATTCACAAGGTGAACAGGAAAAAAGGAAAAGACCTATATGTTCTGAAATATTTATAGCAACTTTCTTTTTTGTAGCAAGGAACTGGAAAATGAGGATATTTATCAATTGGAGAATCACTGAATAAGTTGTGGTATATGATTGTGATGGAATATTACTGTGCTTTAAGAAATGATTAGCAGGTTCATTTTAGAAAAAAAAAACAAGAAAGCACTGTATACTATAACAGCAATATTGTTCAAAGGGTAACTGTGGATGACTAAGCTATTCTTACAAAATGAACATTCAAATCAGCTATGAAGGACTTACGAAGGAAAATGATATCCACCTCCAGAGAAAGAACTAATATATGGAAGTATGTATTGCATTGTGTGTGTGTGTGTGTCTGTGTGTGTCTGTGTGTGTAATGTTGGTCTTATCTAATGCAGGGTTGGGAGGGAGATACACAAAACAAAGTATTAAAAAAAAGTATCCTAGTTTATTGTGATCTTTTTGGATCCTGATTTTGTCATACAACATGTTAATTAACCTGTATAGCTTTTTGTCAGCTATAAACTTGCTAAGCATTTTACCTATGGCTTTGTATAAATCAATGACTTTAACTAAACAAATAAACATAGGGTCAGAAAGAGATTCCCTGAACAATGCAACAGAGATCTCTTTCCAAGTTAATAGTAAACTATTAGTGACTACTTTTGGGTACTGATCATCCAATCATTTTAAAATCTATGCAATGCCCTCTACTACCTAATCCACATCCCTTAATCTTTTCCACAAGAATAACATGAGACACTTTATCAAATACTTTGATAAAACTTGGACAAAAATCTTCTGATGGAGAATCCTTGTCATAAAAGAAAATAAGGCCATGCTGGCCTGAACCATCATTCAATTCCCCCTTTCCTTCCTTATTTTCTTTCTTTACTCCTCCTCCCCCTCCCTCTTCTCTTCCTCCTCCTTCCTTTTTTTCTCTGTCTCTGTCTCTCTCTATCTCTGTTTCTCTCCTCTCTGTGTCCATTTCTGTCTCTCTGTCGCTCTCACCTCTCTCTCTCTCTCTCTCTCTCTCTCTCTCTCTCTCTCTTTCTCTTTCCTTTCTTTTTCTTTGGCTCTCCATCTATGTCTCTGTCCCCTCTCTTTCTCTTTGTTTCTGTCTGTCTCTTTTTAGGACAATATTCACCCTTCTCCAATCATGAAGTATACTGAATTCTCCATTTCATTTCCAAGGTATTGACTGAGACTTACCAATCACATCTGACAATTACAATAACCACCAGGATGTAGGTGATCTGGGCCTATGGACTTGCATTCAAAAAGATCTTCTATTTCTGTTACTATATCATTTTCTACCTACAGCCTTTTGGATGAACATTGACACTCAGCATGCCATTTTAAGCATTATTTCTGTTTCTAAACTGTGCAGGCTTCACCATCCCTGAAGGCTGGAATGAAAAGCATCTTGTTTTAAAAGGTACTTGCTAAGAGCTAAACCTTTGGGAACCTCAAAATTTCTTCCTTGCCAGCTCCTGCTAGGTTGCAATGAAGAGGAAGAGTAATCAAAGCTGTTGTGGGTATCAACAAAGAAAGTGAATAAGCATAATCTGGCAACTATTACTGGGAAGTGTAGAATTTTTATAGAACTTCTAGGAAGCCTAGAGGCTTTTCAGCAGCTTGTGAGAATAGAAGAGAAAATAACTACTCCATCTACTGGGAAAGTTACCATCATCTAGAGATGACATTTTAAATGATATGTTAATGAGGTGTCAAGATAACCTAACTGGGTTTAAATCAGGACCCACTTTTACTTATTCTCCCTAGAGCTAATAAATATTAGGTGGGGAAGAGTCTTCTTTCCACCCCCCTCCCCAGTTCACTTCAATCCAATGAACACACTGTTCTTGGCACAAGAGATTCAAAAATAGGAAATCCACATGGTGCCTGAACTCAGGGACCTTAAAATCTAGTAGCAGAGATATAGTGAATACTTCAAAAATAAGGCAAGAAGAAAGATGTGATAAGGGCAATTGAAGATCCAGGGAAAGTAATCTAAGAAAATTTGAGGAGATAATATTTTAGTAGGAGAAATCAGGGAAGCCTTCATGGTGAATGCTGTTCATCCTTTGTTTCAAAGAGGACCAATGATATCACAGACAATGATGTCTTGATTTTCACATGAATTGGACTTAAGTGAGGTGGAGTTTCATGAATTCATCAGCCTCATTCTCTCTTTTAGAGTCATCAAAGTCTAATGGCAAAAAAAAAGTCAACATGACCTGCAATAACCTGGGATTCAGTGGAGGACCTTGGCTTCTTCAACATCTAACCAAGCTCTAAGTGCTCCATAGTGACTGTTTCAGCTGCCTTCAAGGCCATTCAAACAAATTGTTCTCATCCACCTGTTCCACCGGCAGAAGTCTTCACATGCTTGGGGTAGACATCCCTACAGCTCTCCTATGGGTTGGAGGCTTGTCTGTTACACTCAACCTGGTTTATTCCATCTGCCAAGATGGTTTTACCAGTAAAGAAGCTTTTAAGAAGTGGAGGAAAGAACATGTGAAATGGATGGGGATAGCCTTTCTAAATTCATGGAAGATTTCGTGGAAGGATCAGGTACCAGCTAATTTAGCTGGAACATAGAATACTTGAATGAGATTAATATGAAAGAAGGCTGGGAAGTGAGGTTAATGCTAGAGTATAAAGAGAACTGAATATTAGAGCCCTTACATAGGGATCTTATGTCAACTTTTGTCTCTTCCTTCCTTTTGGGCCACACATGTCATTATTTTTTGTATTTCTAGTGGGTATTCACATTCTTTCAGTCACTGAAATATTCATTTCCATAAGATTTTGAGTTCCAAATTTTCTCCTCCCTCCCTCTGCTACTCCCACCCCAGGTTGGTATGCAATCTGATATAGGCTCTACATATACATTCATACTAAACATATTTTCACATTAGCCATGTTGTAAAGAAGAATTAGAACCAATGGGAGGAACCATGTCTTTACTCCATTTATAACCCCAAAGTTAGAAACAGGGCTTGTTTAATTAAATATGTGTTTATATCTATGTTCTTGGTGTTTGAGAGTTATTTTTTTTTATTTTGACTCTTTGCAATCAAATTTTCTTTTCTTTTCATAAGTAAAATTATGCAGGCTACTTATGGATTTATTGTTAAGACTGGTTTGAATTTTGGATACATGTTTTTTTTTCTCTCTTTTTTTGGGGGGCGGGGTTAGGCAATGGAGTTAAGTGACTTGCCCAGGGCCACACAGCTAGTAAGTGTTATGAATCTGAGGCCGGATTTGAACTTAGGTCCTCCTGAACCCAGAGCCGGTGCTCTATCCACTGTGCCACCAAGCTGCCCCCTTTTTTTCTCTTTCAATGAAAGTAATGATTTGGTTACTCCTAAACAGACTCTATTCTAGTTACTATGTAAGGTGCTATCATAACATAATGAGTCTGGTTCCATAAGCTACAAACCAAAACTTTTTTAATCACTTTAGAAACATACCTTTTACTTTCACTCCTTTATACAAAATCTGAAAGCTTGAACTAATCATCATATTGGAGCGAACTATTTGGACATATTTGGGTTAAGTATTATAGGAAGTGGATTGAGGGTTATCAGACCTGCATATCACAAACCCTTATTCCTATGATTCAGTCATAACTAGGTAGAAAATGTCTAATGAAACAGAAGAAATTAAAAAATATCAAGAAGTATTTTAAAGTCATATTTCTGATGGATAAGCCATAATGTAAATTTTCCACTTAAGATTTTTTGAGAGATGATCTTACAGCTAAAAATGATCACATTCCAGGGTATGACATCTTTTTACAAGGATAATTACATTAATGGTAGGGTAGGTAGGACAGCTTTTAGAGTCCAAATCAATGTCTGGCTAGTCAATAAACTGAAAAATTCTGTCCTTCATAAGGTGTGTTTATCTCAACCTAATTAGGAGCCATAGAATCTCAAAATTGTAAGAGATCTCAGAACAGGAGCTTCTGTGAAAGGGTTGTTTCCTTCCTTGTATTTGTATTCTTCACATTTATCACGTGGTCTGACACAAAGGTATTTAATAAAATCTTGTTGATTAGAGGAATGCTCATCTAGTCCAACATATGCCTAAAACTCTTCTCCACCACATCCCTCAAAGGGACAATGTGAATATGTTTTTAAGACCTCTTATGAACAGAAACATGCTATCTTTTGGGGAATTTGACTTTTAGATAGCTCTAATTGTAGAGAAGTTTTTTTTTTTTTTTGGTTTGTCTGTTTTTTATTTCATAAAGCCAAAATTTACCTCCGCTACTTCTACCCAGTTCCTTTTATTTCACCCATCTGGAGTCAAGAAAAACAATGCAAATCTCTTCATCACATAACAAGTATTCAAATATTCAGACAGTTATTGCATCCCTTCTAAGGAAGGTAGATGCCACAGAGGATAGAACCCTGGCTCTATCTAGAGCACTAGAGATAGGAGAACCCAATTTCAAATCCAGACTTAGGCTCTTAATAGCTGTGTGACCTTGGACAAATCACTTAAACTCTGTTTATCTCACTCTCCTCATCTGTTAAATAAGGATAATAGTAGCATCTACCTCCTCAAGTTGTTGGGAATATAAAATGAGACAATATTTATAAAGAACTTTGCAAACCTTAAAGTGCTATATAAATGCTAACTATTATTATTAGCTAGGTCCTTTTTCCTCCAGGATAAACATTCCAAGTTCTTTCAAGCAGGTTTTGTTTGTCAATCTCCTATTCTATTTGCCATCCTCAGTCCCTCCCTTTGGAATCTCTCCAGTTTGTCAATCTCCTCCATATGGTGTAGTAGCCATAACTGAATGTGATAGGTGATTGGATCAAAGAAGAATGTAGTGGAAATATAATCTCCTTTTGTCACTGTATTCTAAGTTTGATTTAGCTTTTTTGGCTGAGATGTTACATTGTGGATTCATGCTGAATTATGATCCTTAAATTTTCCACTTCTTTTTTTAATTTAATTTCATTTTTTGTTACATTTTAAGTTCCAAACTATCTTCCTCCCTCCCTTCCCACCCCTCACTGCAGAAAACTGACATATGCAAAGCACTTTGCAAACTTTAAGGAGCTTAAGAAATGTGACTTGCTACTATAGTTTCTATTATTATAACTACTACTGGTATCATTCATAACATAAAGTATTTTGCAGATATTAAAGCTCCATATAATAATAATTACTATTATTTTGTTATTATCATATGGAACTATCGTCTAGCCATTCTTCCATTATTCTGTACTTTGTAGTTGGTTTTATGAATGTAAGAGTAAACCTTAAAATTTGTTCTCATTAAATTTAACCATATCATATTTGGGCCATGTTTCCAACCTTTGTAGTTGTTGTTTAGCTGTCTCAGTTGTGTCCAACTCTTCATGACCCCATTTGGGATTTTCTTGGGAAAGATACTGGAGTGGTTTGCCATTTCCTTTTCTAGCTCATTTTACAGATGAGGAACTGAGTCAAAGTGACTTTGCCAGGGTCACACAGCCAGTAAGTGTTTGAGGTGGGATTTGAACTCAGGAAGCTGAGTCTTCGTGATTCCTAGTACAGTGTTCTATCCACTGTGCTACCTAGTTACCCTAATTTCTAACCTGCTGAATTCTTTTTGGTTCCTTATTCTGTCATCAAGACTGTCAGTTATCCCTGCCTATTTTATATCAACTATAAATTTGATAAGCATGCCACTGTGTCTTCATCTAAGCCACTGACTAAAATGTTGAACACAGAAGATCTCCAGGGATGAATGTCTAAGGTTCTCCACCAAAGACCTCCAACCAGAGTTGACTGGTTTAAAACAGTCAAATCTTTACCAAACACTAGATATACATAAAATGATGTTAGGTTTTGGGGAAAGTAGAAAAACAAGCTTCAGTTCCAGTCTTTAAGAAGTTTACTACTTAGTATGAAGGATTAACCAGAGATAACCATAAAAATGGAAGATTTATACTCCAAAGAAATGAAGGGGTGATTTAATGGAAAGGTTAATGGGTATGGAATCAGAAGACCTAGATCTGACTCCTTAACTCTGCTACTGGCTATATGTTGACACTAGGCTTGTCACTTAATTTCTTAAGGCCTCAGTTTACTTATCTACAAACTAAAATAATTGGACTAGTTGACTTAAAAGACTACTTTTTACCTTAAATCATCTGATCATAGGAGTGTATAAAATAAGTGAAATATAAGGTTAAAATAGAATTTCTAAGTTGAGACAGGAGAAACTTCATGGAGGAGTTAGCATCTGAACAAATCTTTGAATATAGGATTTCAAAGGGCAGAGGCTAGAGTTAAGGAATGGGGAATAAGGGAGAAGATATCACAAATTTCAAGTGATGTGAGCAAATGTATGATATTGCAAAAGTGCAGGAATTAGGTATGGAATTATGAGTAGTCAAACTTGGTTGGAAGATTGTTTGAGATAATTTCAAAAAAGTAAGGTAACACCAGATTTAGGAGGGGCTTACATATGAGAATAAATAAGTCTGAGTTATAGCAAATGACATTTTTCTTTTTTTTTTTTTCTTTCTTGCCTCTCATTAAAGTGGATAATTTGTTTTATTTTTGTGCGTTTAAAGAATGGACTCAAACAGTTGTTTTGAAGTGAGTCATTTACAATTTAAATTAGATGTCATTTGTTAAATCCAAAGGCTAGAGGCAAGTTGAGGGCAAGGACTGTTTTCCAGTGTGTGTATATATTTCTCTAAGGTCAGCACTTAGCATAGTACTTTATATACAGTAGGTACTTAATAATCGCTAGTTGAGTTTAGTAAAAGTTTTTGAATAGTTGCTAAATAAACAATTTTACTTAAATGCCCTAGAAGACAAAGTTAATGACCCAATGCATTAGCTTGAGTAATTATTGTACTTGGTATATGATAATGAGCTGAGGGAATGAATGCATGTCTGAATTCTTTTTAAGTCATCTCTCTTTTTGTTTTTGCTGTTTTGGGGGTATGGGATGATCTTGGGAATGTATTCAAAAGGCTTTTAAAAAGAAAAAAGAGTTGTTTTATTTTCTGCAAGAAAGGCAAATGATACGATTAAAAAGTAGTTTAGACTGACTTTCATATTCATATGGCTTTGGAATAAGCTAACAGATTTGTAGCAATAATCAATTGTCCCATGAAGCAAAAGTGATAAAGAACAGAATCATTTTCATATTATTGTATACGGTCATTGCTGACATAGTCTAATGTATGTAAATCCTTTCCTCATTCTATACTTCTTATAATAAAATATGATCCCATGAAATCTGTGCCTATGGATTTAAGATTTTGTTGGGCCTGAGTGTAAACTAAACTACTCAGGAATGGAATAAGATAGATAGTGATGAAAATTTAGCCATAAGGTTATTAGAAGTTGTTAATATTCTAGATTTTATTCTAGACAAATCATTTTACTTATCTCTAGAAATATGCCTGTGACCAGAAATTAATGAACAGCTGTTTATTCCAGGATCACTCTATAGTATCTCCAGCACTTACCCACATATTGTAAGTCCCTAATACATACTTTTTGAAAAGTATTAAGGAGTGTGAGACTAAGTTGATATATCAAATTAATAATTTGTATTAATGGAGGTGAATGATAAAGGCAATTTGCTTTCCATATTTAGATATGACCTTTTCCCAGTTGTGTCTTGCTCTTCATGACATCATTTAGGGTTTTCTTGGCAAAGGTACTGGAGAGGTTTGCTATTTCCTTCTTCAGTTTATTTTACATAGGAGGAAACTGAGGCAAATGGTTAAATGATTTGCCAGAGTAAAACAGCTAGTAAGTGTCTGAGGCCATATTTGAATTCAGGAAGAGGAGTCTTCCTGTCTCTAGGCCTGGCACTCTATCCCCTGTGCCACCTAGCTGTCCCATAGTTAGTGACTAGGAGGTTGTAATATGTTGGGCAATGATACAAACCTACCATAGATTAAATATTTGGCATCAATAATCCTTACATATCTATTTGAAAGTTGACTATTGAGTTATTTAAGAAAGAATACAATGAAGGAAGGAAACATCAGATTTGGGTATACGATTTAACCATAGAAAAATCTTGACATCTCTGCTTGAGAATTCACTGGGGGCTATCCTGTGAATTTCATCTCATTCTGCAAAAGTAGATCTGAGCTGCTACATCCAGATCCCTGTTAAGTACAACTTCTTTCTGAGAAAAGGAGGTATCTTGGCTCCAAATTGCTTTTCAGAATTCTTACATTCAGTACCTGACTAAAATGAAGATCAACTCTGACTCCAGGCTGGCTCTTTGCAGATAAATAAATGATGTATGGTATCTCCTAGACAAGTGTAGCCCCAAATAGATGGACAAGCTGCATACATAAACCTACAAAAAATATGGATATAAGCTTCAATTCCCAAGCACTGCACAGGCTTCATCTTATGATGTCAAGGTTGTTCCCTTACATGCTTTCATCTCTCTTGGTGACATCTGTATTGGAGGTTTTTATCTATTTGTGGTGTTGCCTTGGTATGTGTGATATCTTCAGCTTAGAAATCATAATTCCAATTACCTCAGGGAACCAATATATGGAGCTATCTTTCTTTTAGACAGAAAATGCAGAGTTTGGGTTCAATTCAACAGATCATTTTGCCCCTATTTCCCCCATATCTTCATGACATCAAAAAGACCAACTAAAAGAGCTCTCCTTACATTTAAAAGCATGATTCAGTTGCGAGATCCTTGATGACAGGGCCTCTACCTTATTCATTGTTTTACATCTAGCACAGAGTTCTTCTTTAGTGCATTAAAAGAAAAAGAAAGTTTTATGTATGTCTTTTATCTATCATAGTATTTCCAATTCTTGCTCCCCCACAAAAAAAAACATACACACATACATATTTCTTTGTAACAAAGAAAACCACCCAATCAAATATATCTGACAAAATGACCACATTTGACAAGATATACCAAGTTCTATCATAGAATTCTTTCCTCTCATATAAAAGGGAATGGTGAATCAAGGCTTATTTTGTAGAGAATTGATGGATGGCTACACAATAACAATTACTGATTAGAAATGGAATTTTTTGGTGCATCTCATCAGGGGAATTAGTTTTTTTTTTTTTTAAAGGGAGGGTAGCTCTCTTCTTCACTGTTGGATAACTATTTAATTAAATCACATCATTCACTCTAAGAGGAAGAAGTGTTTTTTGTTTGTTTGTTTTCCAACAAAAGTCAAATAATTAATTGGTTGCTATAGGGGCACACTTGGTCAGATTTCCATTGCACTTTAACTTAAAGTCTCTTAGCACCGACAGTAAGTATAAGGAGTGTGTTTGTGTGGTTAGAAACTATTTGGAGTCAAGTAATAATAATACATTATAGTCCAGGAGTGTGGAACTTGCGGCCTCGAGGCCACATGTGGCCTTCTACGTCCTCAGATGCGACCTTTTGATTGAGTCCAAGTTTTACAAAACAAATCCTTTTATTAAGGGGATTTGTTCTGTGAAGTTTGGATTCAATCAAAGGGCCATACTTGAGGACCTAGAGGGCTACATGTGGCCTGAAGGTTATAGGTTCCCCACTCCTGGAGTCAAATAATACATTATGAAAGTAGATATGGGTTATATGATATATAATGATCACTGCATTGACAACCTGTGAAATCAAAGAAACTAGCTGAATCTATAAAACTGTGAACTTCAAAGAAAACTTTTTGGTTTGCATGACTTGTCCATAGCCACAGAATTAGAGATTGTATGTATACATATATATGTACACAAATATGAGCATTTGTGATCATTATATGTTACATGACTCATATCTATTTTCATAATACATTGACTATGCTGTATCACTATATGTGGTGACATACAATGTATGTGGTGATATGTACATACATGCATATGTATATGTGAAATATGGGCCCATGTATAGTACATGTAGAAATACAGGGTTTCCCAAAAATCTTCATGCAGTTTTAAACTGCTACAGCTTAGAACTACTCTAAGACATTGGAATACCCCATATATCATTGTAGACAGAATGCTTGGCTCAAGGTTGGGAAGAATATTGTTCAAATTTCACCTCTTAGGCCCATCAATGTGACTCTGGAGAAGTCATGTAATTTCTGTGTACCTGGAGCATCTCCCTAGAGTTCTTTGTTAGTGGAGGGAATTTCCATACTAAGAGTTAATTACCTAAATAGATAAAGAGAATGACTTTGCTTAATTATTCACATCAGTATAGTTATTAATATATGTGCCTCATCATCAGCTCATCACTAATATAATTTCCACAGTTTACAGAGTTTGTCCCACTATAGTGTGTTGAAATGCCACTCATTTCACAGTTTTGGGAGGAGGCTCACATGATGACTGTATATGCAAAGCTCTTTGTAAAACTTAAAAATGCGGGGCATCTAGGTAATGTAGTGGATAGAGCACTGGCCCTGAAGTCAGGAGGACCTGAGTTCAAATCTGGCCTCAGACCAAACACTTAACACTTACTAGTTGTGTGACCCTAGGCAAGTCGCTTAACCCCAATTGCCTAAAAATAAAAGTAAAAAAAAAACTTAAAAATGCTATATAGATGTCAGTTCTTATTGTTATTATCAGTGATACCGCATTCTTTTCATCTTAAGCTCCTTGAGGGCAAGAACTATTTTTTTTCCTTTCATTGTATTCCCAAAACTGACTTAACAGAATATCTGTTGCATAGGAAATACATAACAAATGACACAAATAACCAAAACAGTTGACTGACTGTCTGTTAAGAAGTTATAGAGCAGGTAGGTGGCACAGTGGATAGAGCACAAGGCCCTGGAGTCAGGAGGGCCAGAGTTCAAATTTGGCCTCAGACCCTTACTGACTGTGTGACCCTGGGCAAGTCACTTAACCCCAATTCCCTCCAAAAACAATCACAACAAACCACAAGTTAATATTATTATTATTCTCATGATACTCAGTTATTTACAGGTGTCCAAATGGATATTACAGATTGAAGTTATCCCAAGATGAGATAATGAGCTCTAAGTGGCCCAAATAGTACCAGCATATGACTGGAGAATTCTATTTAGAATTTAGTATATGAATACTTTCTATTTTTATTGTGTTTTATAGCTCCCATTTATGAACTATCTTTCAGAGTGAAACTTACCCAGTTAAATGATACTGTTACCAATTCCTGATGAGAATAGAGAAACAAAAAAGTATTTCTTACCCATAATCACAGGGTATCAGTGATTGAGCTGTGGGTCTTGAGAACTCTGACACTGAGTCTAATCAGAGGTCCATTCTCCAGGCACCCAACAGAAAAACAGGGCGCATCTAAAGGCTTAATAAGTGTTTTGTAAGGATAATTAATTCATTTGAAGTCTTATGTTTATTTTTGACATAGATTCAAACATAACTCCTTTGTAAGCTTCCTCTCACTCCTACTTCTTGTGAAAAGAATTCCTTTGATGTAATACCAATTTATTAAACTAATAGACCCTTCTTTACAGCAATGTTAACCTTAGGAAAGGGATTGGCTCTGGCCCAACAGACTTTCCAATGTGAAGAGCCAGTTGATTGTATGATTTAGCTGAGCAATGAAACACACCAGGCATGTGTTACACTGTGATAACACATGCTTAGTGCCTATTTGTAAGGAATGAAGTGAATCCTGAAACCTTCAGCAACTTGAAACATATTTTATCTCAGAGGCACACAAGCCTTGATGTAAATTGTTATAAACATATAAATAATTTCATTTTTTAATGAAGCAAGATGCATTTTTGGCACATGGGAACCAGGGATTAAGGGCAAGAATATTTGTACTTTATGCTTTTGGAAATAGAGAATCTAATTATCTTCAGCAAACAAATAATATTTCAAGATGCCACATTTACAACTATAGAATGAAAACTATGCAATAGATAAGATTTAATATTAAAGATATATAGTTTTCCTAGAACATGAAATAAAACAAACCCTTTTAGTACTTTACAGTAATAACCTTGAAAGCTGAGACAGCTATTGTACTTAGAAAAAAAATCATGTTAAAAGAGCTTGAACTCAGACTGTATTATATGGAAAGAAATATTTTATACAACTGTACCCTTTTGGAAATTGCCAGTGTGGGAAAGCATTTTTTTCTTAGTCTGATTGGTTAGATAAAGGATGATAAAATGTCTTCTAATTTACTCCTTTCACTGAGTTACAGTAGAGCATATATGGGTAAAAGCACTAGAAAAATACTGCATAAAAATCAATGAAGAAACAATTTTTCTTTGTTACTAACTTCCTTGTTATTCAATCAACTCCCATCATATCAGCATTATGATTAAGAGTGAATCACAAGTTCACTAAATTCTTTCCTACCACCTAATTAAAGATTATATTTTGAGTTCACATGAGAAGCAAGTTTGATTATTTATAATATCATCTGAAACTTTTCCATCTAAGACAAAAGGTCCATAGTTAAAAATATTAGTTTCATCATAACTTATGATTCTGCAGCCATTAAAAAGTGTTCCATTAATGAAAGTGTAAATGAACACAAATGCTGTTTACATTAAAATATCTTCAGTTCATTGCTGGAATTTGAGTCATGAAGACTTGGATTGAAATCCTACCTCTGAGGGATTCAAATTTAACCTGAGGCAAGTCAGTAGGACTTATCTGCTAAGTCAAGTATAGGCTGCAATATTAGTTGATGAAAGTGATTCTCACACAGGAAATCTCCCATTCTGATGGAATCACAAAACCTTCACATATATATTCAGATATCTTCTTTGATCTCTAAGTTAAGGGAGACACATAGTATCAAGGAAAGCATTTACAATTGGTAGTTTCCTGGTTTCCAGTCCTACACATTACTTACTTCTCTTTGGTTAAGTCATATAGCCTCTCATTATCAGTTTCCTCATGTGTAAAATATTAGTTGGATCGGGCTATATGATCTCTAAGGTCCTTTCTAGCTCTAAAGTTTTATGTATTCAATTAAAAAGTGCATACAAAGTAGCCCGAGATCATCATTACAGAAAGTAGAATAAGTGAAGTCTCTATATGGTAGAAATGTTACATATGCTTGTAAAAGAGCAAACAAGATGTTTCACAATAAATAAATAAATTAATTAATTATTGATTTCTTTAATGGCAGAATTAATTTAGCTGTAGAAAATACTCCACTTAGTGTCAAAATACTGTCTTTGAAGCAATTTGCTTTGCTATATTGAGGTCCAACACTAATGGTCTATTGCAAATCCTTATTCTACTGAATTTGAAGCAGGGCAATTTTCTTCATGAATAATAAAAAAAAACCACCTTCCCTCATTCCCAGCACACCCCTCTTCATTTTCCACAAAACACTAAAATGCATTGCATTAATGCTTATAAACTCTGTCAGTTGTTTTCAGTGGAGAAATAATTCAGGTGAAGCCACATACGTCTCCCAATCCATGAGGATGTTATGTTGTGAATAATCATTGTCACAAAAATACAGCATCTTAACAATGGAAGGAAACTTATAAGTCTTCTAGGAAAATATTTTATCTAGGACATGAGTATATGAGGATACTGTTCTCCAATGTCCTTGATACACGATCATGAAGTCTCTACTTGAATACCTCTGGTGTCAGATTGCTGACTACTTTGTGAGAAAGTTTTAGGTCTTATTTTTCCCCCTTATACTTAGCTGGTCTATGCTTCCATATAACTCCCAAACACTGACCAAAGTCTTACCTCTGGTTTATTGAATAAAATGATGATCACACACTCTTTTCAACATCATGCCTAGTATAATTATATGTGTATATATATATATATACATATATATATAATTGATATAAAATGAGTATATTAAAAGATGGAAGAATTCAATGCTGAAAGTGTACAACAACAGGCATACTCATTGACTGCTGATATAGGCTCAATTATTCTGGAATGCAATACGGAATTGTGCGAGCAAAACTACTAATTTTTCATCCCCTTTGACCTATCAATCCCTTTACTTGCTTTATACTCTGCAGGGATTATTTGTAAGTAAAAAATCAAGCAAGTGACAAGATAGTATTGCGGAGATAATGTTAGATTTGAATTTAGGAGACCTGGGTAAAAATCTTGATTTTCATGGTACCTGTGTAACACTGAACATATCGTTTCTCCTCATCTCTGAAAAGAGAGGGCTAGACTGAATGCCCTCTGATTCCCTTCCAGCTCTAGTTCTGTGTGTAATGATTCATGTTGTTGTTCAGTCGTGCCCAACTCTTCTTGACCCCTTGGACCATAGCATGTCAGGGTCTTCTATCCTCTACTATCTCTCAAAGTGTGTCCAATTCCATGTTCATCTTTTCTGTGATACTATCTACCCTTCTCATCCTCTGCTGTTCCCCTGTCCTTTTTCCTTCAATCTTTCCCAACATCAGGTCTTTTCCAATAAGTCCCATCTTTTCATTATATGGCAAAAGTATTTAAGCTTCAGTTTCACCTTTGAGTGAATAGCCTGAATTAATTTCTTTAAGTATTGATGGATTTGATCTTGCTATCCAAGGGACTCTCAAAAGTTTCCTATAACACCATGATGATCCATACATACACAAATAATGACAGCAACTCTATTTTAACAGCAAATAACTGGAAGGCAATTGTTGACCAAAAACTGTGTAAAAGTTGAAAAAAAATTGTCATGTGTGAAAGGAATAGACTATTCTCAGATCACAAGATAAAGTAAACATGAAGAATAACAAGAAAAAAAAACAAAAAAAAACCAAACACCTTTGGGAGAATTTTATGAAGTGATAAAAAGTAAAAAGATACATCCACAATAAAAGTATACACAATAACTAAAATGATGCAATTGAAGATAACTTTAAATACCAACGTAACTCATGCTAAATATAATAAACATCACCAGACGAAATTATTAGACTTAAAGGATACTTCCTTCCTATGTCATAACAAACAATAATGTTGGGAAAAAATGAATGTAACATATACCAACTGACTCAACTACTGCCTTGTGTGCAGTGTACTTTATGTATAAGGGAAGGTGTTCAGAGTATAGCAGGGTCATCAATAGACCTGCAAAGAACCTTAGAGGATAGCTTGTTCAACCTCCTAAGATTTTAGATAAGGAAACTGGGACCCAAAGGTCTAAGTTACTCACCTAGTCACACAGTTATTAAGTGGCAAGGTGGGGATTTGAACTTTCATTTGGAGGAGTTTTTTTGTCAAGAAAATTCCAGAAGTATCCCCCCTCTTAAAAAAAAAGGAAGAAGGCAGCACAGATGTGAGAACGTAGAGAATTGAGCTCTCCTACTATGTGTCCTTGTCATATAAGCCTGAGCATTTTCCTCTTCCACAAACTTCTATCATTTTATTTCCAAAGGGATTTTGATGGTAAATAAGATATTAAACATACAGATTATTGTAGTATAAGATTGAAATAATAAAAATTCAAAGGATGTTTATTTTATTTTTTGCCTTACTGGTATCAATTTTAGATGAAAAGTTCTTAAGAGATGGCAGGAATTCCATATAGGTTCTATAAAGTATTTGAATTTTCAGAAGGATGTTGAAAAACTAAAGTGTAAGTAGATGATTATGACCAAGTGGTGAAGGTCTCAGGCACATGAACTTTTCAAGGTGCATAATATACTCCAAGTGTCAAGCATTTCTATTTGTACATTGTATTTCTGAGTCTTGCTCAAGGAGATTTTATATCCTGTGATCTCCTAAGCATGAATATTCTATGGCACATTTGGGATGCCACAGCTCACTGATCAGATGGAATCTAATTTCCAATTTTAAATTGGACCTTGTCCTATAGAGACCTATTAGAAGTAATCTACTCTCTATAAGAGAACCACTGGACCATTTGCAGAAAATTCAGTCCTGCAGGACAGCAGGATACCACGGAGTAATTTGCCTCCTCCAGGGCATTAATTGGTACCTTGGTGCACTGGAAGAGTTCATTTACCTCGTATGGTGAATGCTTTATTCCCAGGGTATTCTACTTACATTAGTTGAAAACAGAACATGATCAAATCCCAAATTTAAGGTTGCTTAATAAATTATGTGGATAAAAATGTGTCCTTCATTTTCAAGAAATATTATTTGAGACATATGTTTTATTTCACAGAATTTTACATTTCTATGACAGCTGTTTGTGGTACTTTGGCTAATTTTAGTTTTGTTTTGTTTTACCCCCTTCATCTGGATATTCTGGTTTTCAGAACTAGTGCTGTTAAGCTATTTTAGTCTTCTACAGTCACTATCATATTGTGTCCCAGATGAATGAACAATTAATTAATTTTAAAAGTATTTATTAAGCACTTGCTATGTTCTGGGAACCGTAATAAGTGCTGAGGATACAGATTAAGCAACCAAGACATTGTGTCTTTCAAGGAATTTACACATCCTAATAGAGGAAGTAAAAATAAAGGAGAGTTGAAGTTTAAAAAGGGTGGTTGGAGGGAGTATCAAAGCAGCAAGCTTAGGAAATAGTCACAAAGTGGCCTAGTCATCTAGTGGCCTAGTAAGATAAGGTGAAATCTCACCTATCAGAGTCCAGCATCCCAAAGGAAGAGTACACGTTTTGGTGGGGGGAAGTGAGGAAGTGGAGAATCTAAGAGCAGATAGTATGGTTTTGTAATGGTCTGGAACATGATATAGACTCTATATGAAACTTGCTTAAACCTATGTAAGGCGGAGGGGGGAGAAAATGCACTTGACATGCGTGGAGAATCAGGGAACTTTTGAGTCGGAAAGGGTATTTCAAATAATCAATATAATCTAACTGCTGTTTAAAAATAAGGAAACTAGCAAAAAAAAAAAAAAAAAACAAGGAAACTGAGGATCAGAGAGAGTCAATTACTTTCCAGAGATCAAACATTTGGGTACACAGTGGCAGCGCTTCATCCATCACATCTATCCCCTCTCTGCTACAGTTTCCAAACCACAATGTCTCTAATGGTGTCCCAATTTCTAATTTACTGCATGTTGATGTGAATAGCTGATTTACTAGTTCCCAATACTGACTTAAGAGTATACAATATCATCTTTGCAATAGCCTATTCAGGAACAGACTGACTCTAATATTAAAAATAATTCTAGAAATGAAACTCCTGCCTTAAGAATATCAGTAGTAATGCCATTAGTCAACATTGATTTTTATCATAACCCTACAAAATATAATAATTCTATCATATTAGTTCCTTAAGGATAGAAAGCAATACAACAACAAAACAAATTTAATCTTCAAAAAATATAAAAAAAAAACAAGAGTCTAGATTCTGGAAAGTTTTGAGTCATCCATTAAGAAGTTTACCCCTTTACCTGATACCTCAATAGTCTATCAATATGAGGAATCTAATCAAGTCAATTGATATTTATTAAAGACCAAGGCATCACAGTGCTAAATATTGGAAATAGAAATGTAAAAACAAAACAGTTCTTGCATGAGAAGAAAATAAAGCAGAGCAGGAAACATCTATAAAAACATCAAAGTTTCTTTTATTTCAATAGAAATCATTTAATAATCAAGAGGAATATTGTGGTAGATGAAATATTAAAGGTTAGAGTTGACTCTACCAAATAGTATCAAATTTCATCCGCAGTCAAAACAGGAAACCATCATTTGTTTGATAGGAACCATATAGAAAAAGCATCAAAAATAAAATGTCTTCATCAATGCAAAAATAGTGAAGAAAGGGAAAAATAGAACAAAAGATAACTGACAAATATTTGGGTTTTTTTAATTGATAAAAGGGAAGGAAGCTGTGTCTCCATGACCATAAAGGAAGGAGTAAGGTTTTATGTAATGACGTGATTATTAAAGGAGCGTACCCACAGACCCAGGGGTTCCTGCAGTACTATAGAGAGCTTGGTGTCAGCTCCCTAACAGCCACTGAGTGACAGTTGTAATTAACTAGGGCAATCTGCCAGAAGAGAAGCACTGGCCTTAGATAATTCAAAAGACAATATGTTACTAGATCATCTCTGTGCTCTATGGTTATAAATAAAATCTCTTGAGTTCTCTTATCCATAATCTGGAGAGTTGATCTGGGAAGAGGGCACCCTCTTGGTTTCCTGAAGATACCTACAACATAGACCCACAAAGGATCAATCAATCAATAAACATTTATTAAGTACCTACTAAGTGTCTACTATGTGCTAAGCACTGGGGATACAAAAAGATACAAAAGAGGGTGTCTGCCCTCAAGGAGCTTATGATCTAATGGAACTTGGGATCACAAATTTTGAACAAGACAAGACTTTAAAGGCCATCAGCCCCTCCCTCTCATTTTTAAATGAAGAAACTTGATGTGTCTGTCACCTTGGGAACACAGAAACGTAACACAAGCTACAACTTTTTTTTTCTTTTTGGCAATTGGGGTTAAGTGACTTGCCCGTCCTCACACACCTAGTAAGTGTCGAGTGTTTGGTCTGAGGCTGGATTTGAACTCAGGTCCTCCTGACTTCAGGGCCAGTGCTCTTTCCACTGTGCCCCCTACCTGCCCCACACAAGCTACAACTTTTCCTAAAGATCCAGCAACCATGGAAGATAAAGGCAGAGAGGAGTAGGAAAGAATATACAAATCACTACAGTTGAGGCAATGATCTCCTACTTGACAAAATCTAATGGTCTTTATGTAGTCTTTATTCTTTTATATCTCTATGCAACACTTGACACTGCTTAAATTCTCTTCCCCATCTGTGTTTACATAACACTGCTAGATTGCCCCATTGACCTCCAAGGTATAAGCATTTATAGGCTGGAAAAATCCATCTCATCCCAACACTCCCTGTGCATAAATAAGCTGCAATTTTCAAGGCAAATTTTATTATATTTGCTTTTTCCCTCAAACTCATCCCTCTTTAAATTTTCCCTATTTCTTTTGATAGTACCATCAATCTTTTGACTACTCAGGTTCATGTCCCTGGGATCATCTGTATTTGAAATTATTCAATAAACCTTGCCATTTCTGTAAAACAGCTGGAAAATTTGGCCCCGCCTCACTATTCACACACAGCTACCACTTTGGTTCAGGCACTAATCACCTCTTGACTACATTACTCCAATAGCCTCATAATTGTTGCCCCTGCTTAAGTTTCTCTCCACTCCAAACCGTTCCCCAGATGAGTACCAAAATTGTATTCTCAAGCACAGCTCTAACCATGTTAACTCGCCTACTCATTAAACTCCAGTGGCTCCCTAGGGCCTATAACCCAGTGCCTGACATATAGTAAGTGCTTTGTTATTTTTCAGTCATATCTAACTCTTCATGACTATGTTTGGGATTTTCTTGTCAAAGATACTAGAGAGGTTTATCATTTCCTTCTTCAGCTCATTTACAGATGAGGAAACAGAGACAAAAAGGGTTAAATGACTTCCCCAAGGTCAAATGGTTGGGAAGTGTCTGTGACCAGATTTGAATTGAGGAAGATGAGTCTTCTTGACTCCAGACCCTACACACTATCATGCCACGTAGCTGTCCCCTAGGAAGTGCTTAATAAATTCTTCCTTCCTTCCTTCCTTCCTTCCTTCCCTCCTTCCCTCCTTCCCTCCTTCCTTCCTTTCTTCCTTCCTTCCTTCCTTCCTTTCTTTCTTTCTTTCTTTCTTTCTTTCTTTCTTTCTTTCTTTCTTTCTTTCTTTCTTTCTTTCCTTCCCTTCCTTCCTTCTTCCCTTTCTTCCTTCCAAATCAAATATTTCATTTCATTCCAAACTTTTAAAATCATTTTCTAATTTTAAGTTCTATTATGTGCGGGTTTGGGGGGGATTTTTTGTTTTTGTTTTGTTTTTTTTTTTGGTTTTTGGTTTTTGGTTTTTTTTTTTTGGTGGGACAATGGGATTAAGTGACTTGCCCAGGGTCACACAGCTAGTAAGTTTCAAGTGTCTGAGGCCAGAATTGAACCCAGGTCCTCCTGACTCCAAGGCCATAATTCTGTCTACTGCACCACCTAGTTGCCCCTATTTGTGTTTTTATAAAGTATGGTAGTATATATATATATAATGTTTAAATAAGAAAAATAGACATATATTGAGAGTGCATGATCAAGAATATTTTACTGATAGGGACATGTGATCAAAAACGGTTTAGGATCCATTGATCTAGAATAATGAACTCCAAGCAGAAAACTTCAGCTTGCTAGTCTTAAAATATATGTATATATTAAAATACATGTTTATGTATATGCGCATGTGTATGTGAATAATGAATCAATAGTGTTCAAAATTCTCCTGAAATGGCTACTCCATTTTTTCATTAAGCAAAAAAAAGTTATAATATACCTATATTCACATATAAATGTGTATATGTAGTACACATAATGCATACAACACATTATTTATGCAAATATGCAAAAGTATATAAATAACCGTATCTCAAATTATGCATCTTACATCCTATTAATTTTCTGAATTGAGCCAGAGTTTCTGATTTTTTGTCAAATATTATTCTATACAGCACAGTTTTAGCTATATTGAATAAGTAAGTTGTTAAAATGGCCTCCTTGGACCAATTGGGTCCTATTGTCTTTAGCAGTATAAAGCTGTGCTTGATGAGACAAAAATAGCAGGGGAAATGTGAAGAAATGTTTCATACCCAGGAAGTTATCTAACCATAATCAGTGACCTGTAGAAAAAAACCACTCAATGTGTGTTTCCAACACACAATGCTTAGGAAATGGATTCTAATATGAATACTATCTTCCATTTCAACCCTGTCCACCCCATAGCATGCATGTGGATGTGTGTTTTTGTGTGCGTGTGTGCATGTGCGTATGTGCGTATGTGTATATGTAAGGGAGCTCAGGGTTCATCTAGAACAAGCCCTTCATTTTACAGATATTTACAAGGGTTTTCCAAAGACTCATAGGAAGGAAGCATCAGAGTCAGTATTAAAAATCAGTCTTCTGATTATATAAACAGTGCTTTTGTCCTCTGCTCCACAGATATGCATATATAAAAATGCAAGTATCCAAACCCATTATAAAGTTATGATATACAGTATTTTGCATTGTATTTTTCATACCATACCAACTATCCAAACTAAAATTAAATGTTTGAATGTTTTAACACTTTCATTGGAAAAAAATAGAATATAAACTAGTCTCACATGGGTTTTTATGAGCAATTCATTACCTCAAGTTACTAGATTAATTAAAAGAACCTAAGTGGTCAACTTAATAGACCTTGAGCATTCTAGCATCAATTAATAATCTGATAATTGTTTAGGCCTCTTTCACATTTAATTACTGCTAAATCTGTATTTTGTTCAGAATTGAGGGAGCAGGGGAAGAAGAAGGAGTAAATATGACCTCTTGTTGCGGGGGCCTTTCTCTATGGGTATGATATTAGCTCAGTTAGAGCTTTTTGACCTGATAATTAAACAGATAGATTATCTTAGCATACAAATTACAGCCTAAAAGTAAGATTTATTAGGAAGGCCCACTAATCCTATCAGGACCCAATATTAAATATTAAATGTTTCCCTGATAGTATAAAAGGCTCTTATAAGGGTATTAGGTCAGGAGTAAAAGCTGACACTCTCTCTCTCTCTCTCTCTCTCTCTCTCTCTCTCTCTCTCTC
>NW_020951427.1:3319450-3419166 GCF_900497805.2 Vombatus ursinus
TCTCCAAGCTGTGACAGACATTTACCCATGACCTCAGATGCTTTTTCTTTTTTTTGTAGTTTTTTTTATAGATTATTTCTTAAAATCCCAAGTGCTTACTTTTACAATGAAGAATATAGCAACAACAACAACAAAAGTTTTACTCTGAACATACAAGCAACAGATCGAATAAAAAACTTTAGTTCTAAATTATGGCTACTTAAGGGACTAAAGGGACACTCACCTCTTCCTCTTCAAAAAGGCAGGATGAAAAACAACAACAACTTAAGGAAGAGTACTGGATATAATTCTATTTGTTTTTCAAATCCCTGAGGAATTAAAAAAAAACTAATTCCTTTATTAACTCTACTCTTTCAGGAAGGGGAGAAGAAAAAAGATAATCTTTTATATTGAAATAAAATTGGTGAGTTGCAGAACTTCTTGTAAAAAAGTTTAATTTCTGTTTTAATTTCACAAGCACATGATTTATTGAAATCCATGCTTTCTCCTCATTTTAAATGTTAGAGAAACTAACTTCCTGCTTTGGAAAGTTTTCTAGGTCTATCATGTCTGTTTATGAAGAAAATTTAAGTCAATTTTCTTGGAACAAAACACCATTTGTTTACCATTGTGGATTTATCACTTGAAAACTTTTAAAGTATTTAAATAACTAAAACCCTGAATGAATCCATATCTTTATGACATTGGACAAATCGCTAAACATCAATTTCCAGATTAGAGATGGTACCTGCATTATTTAGCTCAAAGATATTTTGAGAGGAAAGAGCTCTGTAAATTTTAAAATATTACATAAATATAATTTAATATCTGTATCTTATAACTACACTTGTAAGTACTCCTCCAAATGGACATATCTGGAGATGAAAGACAAGAAACAGCACAAGGAACTGATGGAAATCAGTCCAAATGAACAGCTATGCAATGGAGAAATTTCTTGATCCTTTTTTGAATCTGGCCTTTCTCCATATCTCTGTGATCTGCCTTCTTAGATCCCAAAATTTTCACTTCCGGGTAACTATCTAATATGACAAAGTACTGTTGGGCTGCCTAATTTATGAATTATAACTGGCCAAAATATGAATGGCAATGGTGGGAAGAAGTGCTTATAATTCAAATTATATTCTCTCTGCAGCGAATAACAAAATTGTGATTTGATGAACAGCTAGAATTCCACTTCTGTCATTTACTAGGTATGTAACTTTGGACAAATTGCTTAATTTTCTGTATCTCCATTTCCTGTTCTGTAAAATGGGAACAATACTTCACTTTCTCACCAAATGTTGTGAAGAATTCTACAACCATCAGAGTGTGAATTGTGTTATTAATTCAAGAATAATAATGTTTGAATTTTAGTGTTTTGAATAATAATGTTTGAATTTTTAGTGTTTTTAGTGTTTAAATTAAGCTCCAGTCCCAAAGTACCAATGATTTATTGAGAATTTCTAAACAGAAATGGGTTGCCATTACATTGATGATGCTGAGAAATGCCTAAGGAAGCACCAACAGTCTACCAAAGCCAACTCTGAAAACAGTATAACCAACAATCAGGTAGGTCATTGGACTCAGATGAGACTTCACAAATAGAAGCTTTATTTCCTTTCCCCCTCCCCCTTCCTGCACACTGTGTGTAGGGGTGGGGTGGGGCAAAGCTGGGTATGTATATTCTATTTTAATAAATGCCTCCCTCGGTATGTATAAAATTTTCAAAGGGATTATGATTATCTACTATGTGAATCAATGGAACTGACTTCCCACAAACACTGAGTAGGTGTTTAAACAGCAGTAGACTCTATTAGAAGTGAATAGGTATGTGCACAAATTGTAGGAGTATGCCTAGATACAAATAAATGTCTCCTCCTCCTCCTCCTTCTCCTTCTTCTCCACCAGTGGGCCTATATACAAGGAGTTCACCTCTTTTACCTGGCAGACGGTGATTCAAGACACTGTAAAATTTAGTTTAAAGAAACTGGAGTCTTTTAGATATGGACAGAAATATTTCAGGCTAATTACGGGCAAACAAGCTTTGAAAGGGGAGGAGGTGCTTATTACATTCCTTTCTAATTTGTATCATCTTCCGCCTTAGTTTTACTGACTATGGGAAGGATTTATCATCTCTGTGCAGGGACAAATAGCTCACACCAGAGGCATTTTTGAAAGGTGTCCAATTCTCAAGGGAAGCATGATTAACTGATTTTAAATGCTGTAGTGCTGACACTGCAGGGAACCTCATGGTCTTGGATGAAATGATGCCTACAAGGTTACTTCTCCAATACTGAGGCCCCATGCTGTTAAATGGCATTGACTTCAGTTATCTGGCACTATTAACATTACCTCATGTTGGTTGGCTAATTAGACATATATCTATTAAGCAAAAATTCATTTGATCTATTTGCTAATGCTTAAATCTTGCTAGCACATACTCATATCACAATCTTGTTTAGATTTGCTAAGACTAAATGTGTCTTGTTTTTATTTATGGACTTGGGAAAATTGGAAAAATGGATTAAAGAGAGTATTAGAATAGCTAAACATTTTAATCTTCAAGGAAATTGAACAATTACTAAAAGTGGGCAAGTCACTTAATGTCTGGGTCCCAGTTTCCTCATCTTTAAAATAACGGGGTTGGATTAGTGGTTTAGTGGGAAAGGGATATTTGGAATGACCAGGATTTAAATCATAGCTCTGTTAATTATTATATCTATGACCTAGATCAGGTGACTTGTTGAACCAGAAATGACAGGAAAAATGTTCCCCAGAAACAAAATCTATTCAGTTTTCACTATGTCTTAAAATACTTACATACCTCTATACCCTAAAATACTTTTCCCAATTTGCACTTGCTGCAAATTGAAATAATGTAGACCGAAATTCCATTTTAAAAAAAAAATCATATGGAGATCCTATCTTGTTTAAATTTCACATGTATGTCTGAAGAGAACATAAACTTCTTGAAGGCAGAATTTTTTTTTTCATTTTTATTCTTATAGCCCAAGGAATTGGTATATCATAGGCACTTAACAAATGCATGTTTATAGATTATTCAACTGCCTCAATTGACATCCAATGTTGTCTACATTCTATTCCCTACCTGCTTCTCCAGTCTAATCTCTCACTCCTCTACAGAAACTTTTCACTCAAAAACCAAATTATCCTTGGAATGCATCTTGAGTTTTCCAACCTTTGATGATAGTTTTTCAATCTTTTAGAATATCCTTTCCAATTCTACCTTTTCAAAGCTCTCAAGAGCCCACTCAAATAGCATTTCCTCCATGAAGCCTTATTTGAAGAAAGTGAAATTCAGAGTTTAAGTGACTTGTTCAATGTTGCACAACCCAGTAAATGCTAGTACTGCTCTTTGAAATCAGATATTGTGATTTTCATCAAGTGCCTTTTCTCCAACAGCTGACACACATATTGCCATATACAAGGTGACACTCAAAAAAGTTCTTGCTCACTGTATGCATTAACATATCCATAGAATACAAGAAGAGATATGAGCAGTATGCTCCATTAATATAGGTGGTCTGTCCATTTTAAGGATATTTCCTTTGTGATAGAATTTGGTTCAAGTGAGACCTGGGAAGATGTGTTCATTTCATTAGAACTGCATTACTTTTACCATTTTCTTATCCCAAATCCTGAAACTTCTCTGATATGGTACATAGGTACCTTGTATAGCCCATGGTGAGAAATGTTCTTTGGAATCTATTATTGATTGGCCAGTAGGATGAAACAAACTGAGGGGTTCTTTTCCCTTGGAGACTTCAATTAAGACTTTTATTCTTAATTAATCCTTGAAAATTCAAGGAACTAGGAAGGAGATTCTCTATAGCAATACACCTGTATTGCTCATGTACACTCTGAATCAATACCTGGCAGCCAGAATCCCTATTGCACTGTAATGTTGCCAGGTGTCACATGAGTTTCACATGTATTTCCTGGTGTTAGCCTGGAAGATGAGAGACAAAATGATGTAGCAAGTAGGCTTTAGAGGCAGAATTACCTAGGTTCTAGTCCTGCCTCTGACATATTGGTTGTGTGACCCTGGAGAAGTCACTTAAATTCTCAGTACCCCCAAGCAATGTTCTAAAACATTAATTTGCAAAGCAGTTCACACTCTATATTGAAAAATAAGTTTCTCATCAGTAGCTTCCTACAGTGGTGAAATCACATGTCCAGTCCAAAAGTGAGAATCAAAACTAGCTACCCTATTATACTCCAGTCTTTCCCACCATAAAAGAAAAGGAGGAAACATCATCCTATTTAGATGGAAGGCTTCAGCAGGAAAGAATGTACTAGCACAAGTTCCACAAATTGATTAACATTCATAAAATGCTCTATAGATTTCATTTACAACTCACATGTCTAATGACATAATGAAACATGGCTCATTGTATGCTGCCTTGTAAAAATATGCAAGAAAGTATGGATGACATGATGTCCTGATTCTGTCAAAATAAAAGTGGTGGAGATCTTACTTTTGAAAAATGTTACCCCCACCTAGGGCTTTATTGTTCATTTGAGAGCCCTCATGTGGCAATACCTAGCAGGCCTTCCACTGGGAGGATGAGCTGAATTTTCTCATAAGGGTTGTGGAAGCAAGAGAAAGGTGATCAAATCGGGGGGGGGGGGGGGTATTGTGACACATTTCAACTTGCAACTGCAGTACTTTCAAGGTTGGCCAGCCAGCCTTGCTGTAGCAGCTGTGCTGACTAGAAGTGTTCACTGACTCATGTCAGTGCAAAGAATTGACTATTATTTAGAGGAAAGGATTAATATCAAACTTTGCGCGTAAGCAGTTTTCTATATGAGACACTTAAAATGAAGCTTAAGGGGATAAAATCAAGGAAAGTGATTTTAAATAGAAGAAATGTATCAAGAAAGTAGGTCATGATGATATACAAAATGATCAAACAATAAATCAATCAACAAGTATTTAGGAAGTGCCTACCATGTGCCCAGCATTGTAGTAGGTGTCAGAAAAACAAAGACAAAAGTGAACTAGCTCTTTTCCTCAAAAGGCTTATAGTCTACATGGGAGAAACATCAACATACACAAATATATGCAACATAGATATGATATATACGTACAGGGAGCAGGGAGAGAAGGGGAGAATCCATTTGCAGCTGGAGGCATCTGACAAGGGTTGATGTACAGAATTCAGAAGGAACATAGAGAAGATCCATAGTATATTAAAAATGTGGATATTCTTGGTCTAATATGAGGTCCAAAGTTTGTGATAGCATTTCCCTAGCTCTCCACTAAGCAACTCTTTAACACTATGACTCATGAAGTGCTGACTCACATTGGTAGAGAGAATTTCCTTACCTACAAGTTCCCTATACCAATGAAATCACAAGACTAATGCCCATCCCTTGCCCTATTTGTCCAAAAGAGGGTACAAAATAAAAGACTAAAATTACTGAAAGAGATTTGAACAAATTAGGCATACCATTAAAGACTTACATGAAGACAAGGATAAAACCAAAAAATATAAACCTTTATTCCTATCATCAGATAAAGGTTCTAAGGTATAAATATCTGCTGTTTAATTAAGCATGGTTTAATGTTGTGTTGAATATGAAGTACTCCTGCTGTCCAGAACATCTTGCCAGCTGATAGAGGGGAAAACTAACAACTCCCATAAGCAGGTGGCTAATAAAAGATAGGTTGATGATATCTATAATGCCAATTTGGTGAGTGTCAAATTCTCTGGCCCTCTCTATTCTTCTTTCTCTAATCGCCATGAACTCTGTTGCTGCAGTTTTCATCACTGATAATTGGCTAAATCTCAGATGATGATTAGAAATTTGGTATAGCAGTTTGAGTAATAAAAATGACCAAATCTTGCAAATCAATGTGAAAAAAAAATTAGTGTATGGATATTCAAAAAGTCTTTCCATGCTGCTTTGCAAAGACTTGCACGGTACGATACAATGTAAAGAAAGTATTCAGGCAGCTAGGTGGTGCAGTGGATAGAACACCAGGACTGGAATCAGGAAGACTTGAGTTCAAATCTAGCCTCAGAAACTTACTAGTTTCATGATGCCCATTTGGGCAAGTCACCTAACCCTGTTCGCTTCAGTTTCCTCAACTGTAAAATGAACTGGAGTAGGAAATAGCAAACTATTTTAATATCTTTGCCAAGAAAATCCCAAATAGGGGTCACAAAATCAGACACAACTGAAACGGCACAACAATGACAACAAAAGAGCAAGTGTACAGAACCATAAAAATGAATGACTAAAATAACATAAATGGAAAGAAGCATCAACACCAACCTATCAAACTTGAAGTATAAAGTAATTGTAATACTCACACTTGATACCAAGGAAGAGATAAAAGGAGGTATATCCCTGACCTTCTTTGCAGAGGCCAGACCATATGGGTGTAGAACGTTGCGTGTAATGTCAGACATTTTTTAATTATGTCATTCATTTTTGCTGTACTGTTTTTTTTCTTTTTTGCTTAGCTGGGAAGGAGACGGGGAGGAATATATTGGGAAATATAGGTGATATAACAGGTAGGTGATGTGGGTGATGTAATATAATTGGGAAATGTAGAGAATGGAAATGTAGGTGATGTAATAACAGGATATCAGGAAAACATTTTCAAAATAGGAATATTCATTTTTCTGTCAGCTGTGGGGAAAGAGTCTAGGTCAACCTTCCGTAAATACATAACCCCATTATCTTATTTGCTTCAAGGGTTTATTTTTTTACTCTGTTTACGTATTGTTTCCATGTTCTTTGTGGAAAGAAACCATATGATCTAACTGTAAAATATGTTTACATGTTTGTTTATATTTCATCTATAAGAATGAAAAATAAATAAAATTTGCCTGTTAGTCAAAAGGTATGAACTGTTATACTAGCTCTTTTTATGTTATACTCCCTTGTTAACTAGCCATTCCTTACTCCTTTCTCCATATTCAGATCCTACTTATTGTTCAAGGCCCAACTCATGACAATCTACAGCATCTCCTATTCAGTATTCATTTTCCCTTTCCAAAGAACTATAGTTTTCAGGGTCTTCACCACTGGTACTTAACCAAATACGTACTTTTAGTATTACTTACTTGTTTGGGGTATTAAAGTTTTGTTTCTCCAACTAGACTGCAAACATACCTAACAAAATGTTGGGAGAGCAACAGAAAGATTGTAATTCAAGTATTACACTGGCTTTAAAAAAAATCTTGACTTCTATTTAGCATATTCCTATTTGAATTAGGACCTATGACATTTCCCATATACTTTATATGGACCAACAATGAGATACCTAAAGGACCCAGCCAAATTGGATCAAAGAATACTTCCAGCTGGCAGGGAAACTGATTATTATATGATGATTTGGAATTGTGTCAATGCTGATCGTATATTAACACATGTTGAATTTTGCATATACCAGGGAGTGCTAATTTATTCAGAATGAACAAACAGGAGTAGAATGCATATTATTTTCCTTTTTTAACTGCACAGTTGTACTGACATTACACATGCAGGTCAGGTTTCCTATATTAGGATGTATGCTTTTTGAGGGCAGGGTCATTTTTGTCTCCCTTTGTAATTTGAGCACTTAGCACATGGTCATGCAGATAGTAAGCTTTTAAGAAATGTATGTTGACTATGTAAAAGTTAATTCAATTTAAAAATTTCCATAATGTTATATAAACCTAAAACTAAGCCAGAGGAGACAGTTAAATCCTACATAATATTTTCTCAGGTAATTTGAAAATTATTGGATTTAGAGTCAGAGGAAAAGTTTGATTGTTGAACCTGACACCTTTTATCTGTGGTATTACATAGGAACAGCCATTTAAGTTAAATGGACCTCATTTTCTTCATTTACAAAGGAAGTCTTAGAATAGAAGATCTCCTTTGCCTCTTCTCATTTTAACTCCTATGATGCTGATATTATTTAACTAGCATAAATTATCTAGATACTCTAAAAAACATCATAATTTATGTCTTGAATTCACATTTCTTTCTCTAAGAACTTTTCTCAGAAAACAAGACAGACAAATTTATAAGAATACAAGTCATTCCCCAATTGATTAATGGTTGTCAAAGGATATCAACAGGCAGTTTTCAGATGAAGAAATTCAAGCTATCTATAATATTAAAAATGCTCTAAATCAATATTGATTAGAGAAATGCAAATCAAAATGACTCTGAGGTATCACATCACACATATCAAATTGGCTAACATACTCGATAAATGCTGGAGAAGATGTGGGAAAATTGGAACACTAATGCATTGTTAGTGGAGTTGTGAACTGATCCAACCATTCTGGAGAACAGTTGGGAACTATGTCCAAAGGGCAATCAAACTCTACATACCCTTTGATACAGCAATAGCACTACTAGGTCTGTATCCCAAAGAGATCATAAAAAAAGAAAAGGACCCACATGTACAAAAATATTTATGACAGCTCTTTTTGTGATGGCAAATAATTGGAAATTGAAGGGAGGCCTATAAGCTGGGAAATGGCTGAACAAGCTATGGTATATGAATGTAATGGAATACTATTGTGCTATAAGAAATGATGAGCAGGCAGATTTCAGAAAAACCTGGAAAGACTTACATGAACTGATTCGGAGTGAAGTGAGCAGAACCAGAACATTGTACACAGTAACAGCAACATTGTGTGATGACAAACTTTGATAGACTTAGCTCTTCTCAGCAATGCAATGATCTAAAACAATTACAAAAGCCTCATGATGGAAAATGTTATCCACATCCAGAGAAAGAACTATGGAGTCTAAATGCAGATTGAAACATACCATTCTCTCTCTCTCTCTCTCTCTCTCTTTCTCTCTCTCTCTCTCTCTCTGTCTCTCATGTTTTTTTCCCCTTTTGTTCTGATTCTTCTTTAACAACATGACGAATGTGGAAATATGTTTAATATGATTGTACATGTACAGCCTATATCAGATTGCTTGCCATCTTGTGGAGGAGGGAGGGGAGGGAGAGGAGTTTGTAACTCAAAATCTTATAAAAGTGAATATTGAAAATTAAAATAAATAAATTTAAATTAAAAAAAGAAAAGAAGACAGAACTCCTGCTATTTGTTTAGACAGGTACTTCCTTTCACTGAATGTCTTTTTTTTTTAATGTCTCGACTTTAACAACAGCGTGCTATTGGTCTAAAGCAGAACATTTGTTTTCTAATGGACTATCAAAAGCTGTGCAAAATGTCCATGAAGAGACAGGGGAGATGTAGAATTTCCTCTGCCAACACATAGTTTCAAATTTGGAAATAGCCTCTCAGACTGTCTGTGATAATTGCCTCATTGCAAACTTCGAATTGGTTTAATGAGATACCATTAAAAACAAAACAAAACAAAACAAAAAAACTCTAGGACTTCTCAAGAAATCACAGATTTAAATGTTTCCTAGAATACAGGATAATCTTGACTTTTCATTTTAAAAGTTGCTGCACTTGCATGGCCTTTCTAAAGTCTGTATTTGATGAGAATCAACCCTGACGCCTAGAGGTCAAGTCTTTGTTTCTCATGTTAAACATTTTTCAATCCCTTTCATTGCAAATGTTGGAAATCACTGCAACAAAATAAATATTTCTGATTAATCAATTCTACTTTGAAATTAAGACTTCAAATCTGCTCATTAAATCTATGGGTTCCTAAGGAATGTATGCTTCACTAAATGTGGGGAGGGAGGGAAAAACTAAGAAATTAAGCTGTTCATGAATGAAAAAAAAAAGTATCCTTCGGATATCCAAAATGATCATTACACAAAGACTGTCCCAGATAACTAGAGACAATTTTTATATATTGCAACTTTAAAAATTCAGTTAGATTTTGATTGAAATCATTCTAAAATGCAATACATTCATGATGCAATGGTATAACAAGACTGTGTTGGACTCAGAGTAAGAAAGAACAAGATTCAGATTCCACTCAGGCACTTACTAGCTGTATGACCCTGGGTAAGTCATTGAACCTCTTTGAGGTCTGAAATAGCTCACTCTCCTTTAAGATCAATTTCTGCTCTAACCTATGATCCTATGATCCCTGCCACAGTAGAAAGAATAAACTGAGCTTGTTTCAGTTCATTCTTGATGGCTTACAGTCATCATGATTAATATCTATCACTGTATTGTTCTGTAGTTTGAGTTACAGAGGGCATAGGATCTAAAACTGAATAAACATTGGTTTCAAGACAAGGTCTTTAACTTTCCTTCTTGAAAATGTCCCTGAGATGCTCTTGCTGTCCTTTTCATCACTTCTTCCTTTCTCATTAAAGCAGAATGCTTTTTGCCCAGATGTGTGACTTCCTGGGCAAAGCAAAGGGACTGACTTTCTACAAAATTAGTTAGGGAAACAAAGGCTGAGACTATTCCCAAGCATTTTTTCACTTACTATAATCATTTTTTTGTCATTGGCATTTTTAATGATCAGCAATATTTTTTTTAATTGCTTAGTAGTTCTGCATCACTGACATAGCTTGTATTTATACAATACTTAACAGTTTACCAAGTTCTTTCTTGAAAACAGCCATATGAGGTAGCATTTTTATTATTATTATTATTATTATTATTATTACAGGAAAGAAGCTCAGAGAAGTTGTACATGACACGTACAGAGTAAGTAAATTGTAGAAATATTTTTTTACTTTAAAGAACTTTCTTTTTTAAATAGTATTTTATTTTTTCCCATTTACATGTAAAAACAATTTTACTATGCATTTTGTAAGATTTTGAGTTCCAAATTTTTCTCCTTTCCTCCTCCCTAAAACAGTAAGCAATTTGATATAGGTTATATGTGTACAATAATGTAAAACACATTTCCGTATTATTAATGTTGTAAAAGAAGAAACAGAATAAAAGCAAAAAAATACTACAAAAATAAAGTGAAAATAGGATGCTTTGATCTGCATTCAGCCTCCACCAGTTCTTTCTCTGGATGTGGATAGTATTTTTCATCATGAGTCTTTTGGAATTGTGTTGGATCATTGCACTGCTGAGAACTAAGTCAATTACAGTTGATTATCGCACAATGTTGCTGTTACTGTGTACAATGTTCTTCTAGTTCTGCTCAATTCAGTCAGCAACAGTTCATTTTAGTCTTTCCAGGTTTTAGAACCAATTCTTAAAACAGATCTTCTGACTCCAAGTCCAGAGTCACTTCATCCACATCACACAAAGAGAATTTCAACTATCTCCCATCCATTAGGTTTATCAATGAGTTTTCTGGGAAGACCATTATTTCAAGAGTTTTTGCCAGCACATTTTAGTGAGGCATTGATTGAGAGTACCAAAATGGAAAATCATCAGAAGTCAGTTATTCAAATATTTTATAAAGCCATAATTTTCTTGGATACAATTGCAACACTATGAATTAGCTTTTTCATTGAATATTTTCCATTATTTATATTCTGAATATCCTATTCCATGAACTGAATAAATTCCCAGCAACAAGAATTTAAAACATATTATCTGATACTGATTTTGCTCCATCAAAGTGATTTCTCCATTATTTTAGAGTGATCTTTATTATTGTTAGGCCAGTTCTGAAATAGTCTTTCTTTTTTTCCTTATATTTTTTCTTTTTTTGTAAATAGTATTTTATTTTTTTCAATTACATGTAAAGATAGTTCAACATTCATTTTTTATAAGGTTTCAAGTTTCACATTTTTTCTCCCTTCCTTCCATGCCCCCTCCTCAAGACAGCAAGCAATCTGATATAGGTTATTTATGTACAATCATGTAAACATATTTAAACATTAGTCATGTTGAGAAAGAAGAAACATAAAAAACGAAAAAGCCACATACAAAAAAAGCAGAAATAGTATGTTTCAATCTGTATTTAGATTCCATAGTTCTTTCTCTGAATGTGTATAGCAATCTCTTTCATGAGTCTTTTAGAATTGTCTTGGATCATTGTATTGCTGAGAAGAGCTAAGTCAATCATAGTTGATCATCGCACAATGTTGCTATTACTATGTACAATGTTCTCTCGGTTCTGCTCACTTCACTTAGCATCAGGTTGGTTCTGCTCACTTCACTTAGCATCAGGTTTTTCTAAAATCCACTGGCTCATCATTTCTTATAGCACAACAGTATTCAATTGCATTCATATACAACGGCTTGTTCAGCCATTTCCCAATTGATAAGTCATCCTCTCAATTTCCAATTATTTGCCATCACAAAAAGAACTGCTATAAGTATTTTTGTACACGTGAGTCCTTTTCCCTTTTTTATGACCTCTGCGGGTTACAAACCTAGTAATGGTATTGCTGGATCCAAGGGCATGCAGAGTTTGATTGCCCTTTGAGCATAGTTTCCAATTGCTCTCCAGAATGGTTGGATCAATTCACAGGATCAGTTCACAACTCCACCAACAATTTTCCCACATCTTCTCCAAAATTTATCATTTTCCTTTTCTGTTATATTAGCCAATCTGATAGGTGTGAGGTAGTACCTCAGAGATGTTTTAATTTGAATTCTCTAATCAATAGTGCCTTAGAACATTTTTTCATATAACTATAGATAGCTTTAATTTCTTCATCTGAAAACTGTCTGTTCATATCATTTGACAAACATTTATCAATTGGGGAATGACTTGTCTTCTTATAAATTTTACTCAGTTCTCTAGATATTTTAGGAATGAGGCCTTTACCGGAAACACTGGTTATAAAAATTGTTTCCCATCTTTCTGCTTTCCTTCTAATCTTCATTGCATTCATTTTGTTTGTGCAAAACCTTTTTAATGTAATGTAATCAAAATTATCTCTTTTGCATTTCATAATGTTCTCTATCTCTTGTTTGGTCATGAATTCTTCCCTTCTCCATAGATCTGCCAAGTAAACTATGCCTTGCTCTCTTCATTTACTTATGGTATCACCCTTTATGTTTAAATCATGTATCCATTTTGACCTTATCTTGATATATGGGATGAAATGTTGATTTATTTCTAGTCACTGTCATACTATTTTCTAGTTTTCCCAGCAGTTTTTTGTCAAGTAGTCAGTTCTTATCCCAGAAGCTGGAGTCTTTAGGTTTATCAAATAATAGATTACTATATTATTGTCTTGTGTACCTAATGTATGCCTCTGATCCACCACTCTATTCTGAAATAGTCTTTCACTACAGATACAAAATATGGCAGGACCAATATGAAAAGTTTCCGTTCACACATTAGTTTATGCTCTGTCAACAAAGTCTAGATAACTTAGTTTCAAAATCATGTTTTAGAGTGAAACAGATCAGATTTATTTTACCTAAAATTGGAGGATATTTCAATTAAATTCAAGGAATTTTTGTTTAAAATATACTCAGTGCAAGACAAGAGGTAGAAAGGAACTGTAGATAGAAATCTGGTCTAAGTCCAAGATGCTGATGTATATGTGTGTGTGTGTATGTATGTATGTATGTATGTGTATATACATATATATATATATTTATATATATGTGTGTATATATATATATATATATATATACACACACACACATAGTGCCTTTGTAACCCTGTGAAATGTCATTTAACCTCTCAGTATCCCAGGTAACTATCTAAGATGATTAAGTTTCAGACCAGTTGTCAATCTGCATTGGTAGAGGAAGTTTTCACACCAAGAGTACCCTAAATCATTGGGCCATAAGTACTATTTTCAAAAAATCTTCTATAGGACAAGGCAAGATGAATACAGTTGGAATTTTATTGAAGGCAAATGTCAATGTAAAGATTTATACATCAAAGAACCAATAATAGAAAGGGAGGACTGACATCAGCTAAAATAACTATTAGATCAATAAATATTAGGGGATTTACTCTGGAATTTTCAGAATAACCAGGAAATACTATCATGAATAAATAGTGTTAATAAAGTGGAGTCAGAAATGTATGATTAATGAGTTAACCACCTGAGTTAAACTTTTGTAAGTCTCAGCTAAATTGCAAAAAGCTTCTGCTGGTTACTTTAACATGCTTTAAAAATTAAATGGTAATATTGGAGCCAATACTTTAAAATATAAATTTCTCTTCTGACAATATAATTTTTAAAATACATACAATTCTATTTTATTGCTTTTATATCTATTGCCATACAGTTCAGAAAACTCCGGTATGACAATTTGCAATTGAACTACAGTATAATAAAATATCTTATATTCCTCTATATTAATCTTATTTGTGGATATTTTAATGTGATTCTCTTTCAGTCTCCTTGAGTTTATATGGCTATGTGAACTAACATGAATTATGCCCACAATGTTTCTTACATCTTCAATGCTTTAGTTTTTTTGTTTTTTTGTGTTTTTTTTTTGTAATTGATCTTTTCTTTCAAATCCTTTTTCCTTCTCTTCTACCACTCATGACTGTCCCTAACTATTCTATTCAACATTGTGTACTTTTTTCTCTTCCTCCATCTTTCTTATACTTTCCTTCTGTTTTTGTTTTTCCTTTCCCTTTAACTTCCTTGGGATTCTTGGCACTGGATAAAGTATGGCATGAATTTTAGAGGTATTACTAACTAATGAGGATATTTCTTCTCCCATCCCCAGAGAAAGTGGACCCGGCAAGTTATAAATGTTTTCAATAAAAATTCAAAAATTCTTCACCTTGTTTTGACTCATTTCAAGGATACTTGTGCACTGAGGTTTCTTTGTTTACCTGAATATTTACATCTGTTCTAGACCATCCAGAGTGCCAAATTGTGGTTGCTGAACAACTGAAATGGTACTGCATACCAGAATCAGGCAGGGATGAATTTCAAAAACACAGAGAGCAAAATGAAAAACAGAGACAAGATACACAAAATATGTCACTTCTGTCTAAAACTTGGATAATTGAGGCAAATACATTTTTTTTTCTTTTTTTTTTTTCAGTTAGAAGAGAACTCAATCCTTGAGTTCATTTCACGTGTGTAAACATAGCCTAGGGATATATGCACCTAAGAGGGTAACTTTAATCTTATCTAACCTAATCCAATAAACATTGATTAAGGAAGGCTCTGTTTTCTGTTAGGCAAAGTGCTGAGGTCTGAAAAAGAAAATAAAAGCTCCTGCCGTCTAATAGAATGAGATCTTAAATCTACATGTTTCTCAATTCTAATTATTTTGAAAACATCTTAAAGATTGTGACTGAATTTTGATGCTATATTTCACCTAAAGAAAGTATTTCTGTTTCTAAGATTTTTTTTCATGTTATATGAGAGACCCATAAAATTGTTTACCTGTAGTCTTAGAATCATTGTATCACACATAACTCTCCTAAGGGGTCAGATGATAGAGTGGTTTAGAGGTTGTTTACCATGGCTACCACAAAAAATTAGTATGGAACTCATCAAATATTTTACTTTTCCATGGATTTTGAGAGATAATTATTATTATATGAGAAGTAACCTTAGACTAAGAAATATTCCAAACTAGGGATGATCCAGTGTTCCCCCTGTATGACTTTTCAGATAAGAGGTCAAACATATCACAAACATAAGTCCCTAAGAACAGAAATAAAATAGGCCTTCTCTAGAGTGGAAGTCCTTATATGCTTTTTTATTCATCTATTCATTCATGGCATTTTTCTTTAGACTGTGGGTTCTGACAAAGTACTATGACAAAGGAAAAAAAATGGGACATAAATGGTTGTCCTCTATGTCTTTTGACCTCCAGAACTTTACTGGATTTTCTAATTTCCTTTATATTTCTATTTATTTGTTTTTGGTCCATGCCTGAAACTTAATGCTCTGATGACATGCCTGCTGTCCTCATGTTGTAAATTTGTTGCCGCATATAAGCTTTTTCTCTTTGTGTCCCATACTTCCAAATGACCTCTTCCTGCCATTCCCCTCTTCAAAATTCTCATTTCATCAACAGCTGGATGTTAGTGTATATTACCACTAATTCACACTGTGTTAATACCTAATAGTTAATTGTATCATTCTCTTAAATTGGTATTTGTACCCTAAAAGGGAACTTTTAATGAGAAGATCCCTTAAGTTCAAAGAAATAAATTTTTAATGGTGGAATTTCAAGCAATGTAAGAAGGAAATGCAAGAAATTTGGGAAAAATTTTAGCACTGTCAAATCTCCAGCTAGAGATGACAAGTTTTACTTATTCATAAGTGTGAGATCAGATAGAAGTCACAGAATCTACACATCATTCAAACCAACCTCCTCATTTGAAAATAAGGAAACCTAGGCCAAAGAAAGTAAGTAAATTGTCCAAAGTTGTATAGAGTCACAGTTCAAAGCCAGTACTCCAAGTCTTTGTGCTGTACCATGATATTATCTGATGAGCCTATGGATATATTACATTGGGAGCTCTCTCTCTCTCATTTGTCTCTACACAGAGTTGGATTCTATGGATTTATTTTCCCTAAGTAGAACACTGGAAAATTCAAGTGAAAACGAACCTGAATTAGTAAGAACATAATAAAAGTAGTTTTACACTTAGGTTGAAAAAAGCAACTTCTAGCATTTTTACTAGAACACAATTTCAAAAATCTGTCAGATGCAGTGGGTTCTGAAAGATGTTAAATATTTCTTTCTGAAGGATGGTACTATAAAAAGAATTGGGAACAATAAAGTTGGCTAATCATAGTTGCTATAGTTGACAATGATTTGATTACTACTCCTTGTTTGTTGGAATTTCAGTGTACCTAAGCAGATACACATGAAATTTTGTATATGGCCTGAACATCTATACTAGCGAAAAAAAAAGCGGTACATATCTCATAGAATTCACAAAGGGGCAACTAAGGTTTGCTTGTATGTTTTTTTTTTTTAAAGCAAATTCAGTGAAGAATTCAGAAAGCATACACACATATGTATATATACATACACACAGAGTAAATGTAAAGATAGAAATACAAATACATTCCGAGATGTTCAATATAAGCTAGTTTGGGAGGGAACTATAAGAAATAGGGAATTAGGAAAGATCTCATGTAGAAGGTAGAGCTTGAGCTTCATATTAAAGGATGGGATTACATGAGGCAGTAGTAGGGAAAGAATACATGCAAGGCATCAGAGACATCCAAAGCAAAAGAATGATATTGGACTACCATGTTTAAAGAAAAGAGAGAAAGCCATTTTGGCTGTATTGCAGAGTGCAGGCTAGGGAATGATGCAGAATGAATCTGCAGAGAAAGGTGGTGAAAGGTTTTTTAAAGTTAAATCGAGGAGTTTATCATTTATTCTAGGGGAATAAAAGCTTATCAAGTAAGAGTAAAACCTTGAGGTCAGTGCTGATTTTCACTTTTTTTTTCTGTTTGTCCTTTGCACTAATCAGAGTACATAGTACGTAGTACACACAATAAATTAATTGTTCAGTTGAAATGAATTGCAATTTTGTTGAGTGGATAAGGTTTTCATAAAACCACTAGAAAAAAAATAAATTAAATATTATAAATAAATCTATGCCTCATTCCCCACTCTGAATCCAAGGTCTCTGAATCCTGATACTGTGTCAATTTTATCTTTCGATCTCTAGCACCTAAAAAAAGTACTTTGCATTTGGCTAAGCACTTAATGAATATTTCTTGAATTAAGAAGCAATTGAGGTATGATGGAAGAACAACTGACCTTAGAATGAGACATCCTACAATGCAGAAGTAAATCCCAATTGTCCAGGGAGCTGAGAAGTCTTAAAATCCTTCCCTGCTAACAAATATACCTAAGTACTTTTGGATGAATATGTAAATTAAATACAAATAAAACTAATAAAATGCCTTATCCTAACCCTAAATGCACATCTATATGTATAACTATGTGTTTGTACATACACACATGTACATATATGATAGAGAAAATACTGAATTATTATATTGTCCAAAACACAGTTAAGCAATGAGTTAATGATCTATTTTTGCTTCTATTTGAACTTCTCTCCCCAAAGTGAATTCTTTGTTAAAGTACATACTTCTGAGGGGATTAAGCCCATGAGAAAATGAAGGTGTATTCATATATCATTCTGATCATCTGATAGGGGAAATATAAGCTTACTATTAGGGAATTCCTTAAAGGATAACTAAAAATGTGACTGGTTCACGGTGTAATTGCTTGACTCCTGATTCTGTAGAGGAATCAATAGGATAGATCTTTCAATGAAGAGAACTGAAGGTTCACCAAGTCACAGTAAAAGAGAGCACATATCCGAACTCATTACTTTTCATTGTACTCTAGGCATACAGGTTCTGTCTTAACTAATTTTACTTACATTATAGGCATCCATTAAGTGTTTATCTGAATTCCAGTTTTCAACAAGCCTCTGAAGTCTCATCCAAATAATTTGCTTGTTTTTTCATTTCATGTTTAGACTGTTTTAGTTTGCAATTTGTGGTATGTTATTTAAATTCAGGTGAATTCTATCTATTGAATTCTTAGAGTCCAAACACTAACAGTTGAAGACCCACTTAGTCATTAAAACAGTAAATGTTAGATGGATAACTAACATTTCAGAATTTGTACTTGATCAGCATTTTTCTGTTCTGTTATTACATATCAGCATGACTATAGATAGGACTTGATACTGTATAGTAAATGAAAAATAAATGCTTCAGCATCAAAAATGCCTGGTTTGTCACTGTGAAAGGGTGTGACTGATAAAAGTAAAAATTTTCCCAATAACTTCAAACTCTTTAATATCAAAATTTATCTTTATTAAATTTTATCATGGTTTAGAAAAACCTTTCCAAAGTTTATGGCTCAGTGCCTGGTGCATAGTACCTACTCAGTATATTATAGAATTCAATTCTTGACCCGCGTTAGAACATAGGGTTATACTGAGGCCATCTGGAGTCTTTCCCCCTTCCCTAAACTGGACCAGCCTACTGTGTTCTAGTTTGGGATTCTTCTGTCACCTCACTTTATATCAGCTGTCACCTCCAAAAACTGGTCAATTAACCCCTCAGAAATTACTCTAACACCCCTCAAAAAGTTCTCTGAGTAAGTGAGATGAAAAAAACAACATATGACAAAGCTCAGAATAAAAGAGTTTACTAAACATCAACATGAACATAAATCATTTTTATCACGTTGTGATATATCTATGTATGCTGTTTCTACTAAGCTGTTTGTAATTACCTTCAGAAAGAACCAAAAGTTGCCAGGGGAGATAAGATAACCATCTTTGTCAAATAAGTAACCTCACATTTGTTGAAGTTAATAAACTCTAACTTATGGATCTAAGGGCATTTCCTCTCCTTTCTAAGGTCATAAAGATCTTCTGTGACAGAGACTTTACTCAGCTTTTTTCACTTACTTTATGCTTAAAGGTTATTTCTTTTTTTCTGAGGTGGCTGACATTGCCAGAAGTCTGCCCTCTGGATAAGTGGGCAGCTGCTTGATTGAGTGATTAAGGGATCTACAGAATGATTATTACATATGCATATATATATATATATATATAAAACATAACACTAATATTTAGTAAAAATGCATTAACCCTTTCAAGTTAACTTAGAATGAATTATTAGGAATTTTTTCATTCAAACTTATTAAATAATTTACAGGAGAATTGAAAGAGCTAATATAATTTCCAAAGGGAATGGAATTCACCATGCATATTTCTATTGGGTTAAAATCAACTACCACATTTTCTAAAATTATAACTTCAAACAGAGTGAATAACAACATATGTGACCACTTCACTGAATTCATTATTCACACTAAATGGGACTGAGCTATATTTTCAATTTATTCTGTATTTACCTATTTATGTGTACATTCTCTCTCTCAATAGTATGTAAATTCCTTCTATGTCAGCAATGTTTTTGTCTTTTTATTCTTTGCAGCTGGCAACTAGCAGGTCCTTAATATATACTTGTCAATTAATTGTCTTAATTTCATATAATTCTTTCTAACTTGAAGTTCAGTGCCTTTCTTTTTGAAAAATAAATCTGAGTTCATCACCATTGTCATTATCATCAATATTATTACCATCTTCATCACTACTGTGATCATTACCATCATTTTGGATATTGTAGTAGAAATATGAAGCAGTAATAAGTCTAAAGAGGACTTTCAAGCTATGTGGGGAGCTAGAACATATGTATAAGAAAGATACAACTGACAACACAAGGTGGAAAAAAATCAAGTAAATATGAGGGATGCAAGAATTGAACTGTTCTTCCCATGACCTATGACTAAGGACCTATGTATTGCTATCTCCAATGGCCTTTTGCTTATTCCTTGACCTCTGACTACTCTACAGTGTCACTATTGCTCACCTTCTACTTTGAGATACTATCTCCCTCCCGAGTTTTCCTAACATAACACCTCTATGTTTATGGCTTCTTAATCATGTATCTAGCCCTCATCTCTCTTTTGAACTCCAGGAGAGCATATTTAGGTGCTTTCTTGACATTTCTACTTGGATATGCCCTAGCTATTTCAAATTCACATATCCAAAATAAAATTCATTACCTTTTCCTAAAAACGTATTCTTTCGACTAACATTGAGTTTGCAAAAACTAGATACGCCCCTCAAAAAACTAGTCCAGTTCTAATCCAGCACAGAAATAAGAACCCCAGGTCAATATGCCAGATACCAAGAAATTATTTTGGGTACCTAGCCCACTTTGGGACATACCCATATTTGAATAATTTCTGAGCACATGAGATTCTTTGAAGGACTAGATTTGTATTTCTGTTGTCAAAAGGGACATCTTTCTGCAATCCATTTCATTAGTATATCAACTGTACAGTCAACTCTCTTTGTGGTCTTTCCAAACTGAATGAATACCAGTGAAACTGAAAGTCCTGGATCAGAGACCCTACTTGATATAAGGCATAGAATGAAGCTCTTAAATTTTCTCCATATAGTGTGGGTCAGCTTAGTATTCTCTCTTACTGCATCAAACATTTACTTGCAGCTAAGAGGCTATTAATTCATCCGTTTACATTTCAATGGCTATGAGGATTGCAGTTTGTCAAGAATTATGCAACCATAAAAATTGACCTTCTAAATGCAATGAGTATTTATAGCCTTCTGGTTTGTTGATAAGCAATGGAAATGTAAATGGACTGTTTGTTAGATGAACTATAACTCACAGATGGACTTTTTGATTTCATTCTATTTGATGTACCCACTGTAGTATTTTAATGAAATTATGAGGACTTGGTATTTCTATAGCAGAAACAGCTCTCAGATTTTCACTTTATCATTCTGTTGCATTAAATATAACTTTTGCATGTTTTAAGAATATATGTTTAATAATGTATATACATATAGTATGCTTGTGCATACACACACACATACATAAAGCATGGTACCTCACTCCCCTGCTGAGCTCCATGTCTCCTCTACCTTGATTCACCCCCCGAAATAATACATTTCCCCTTTAGCAGCAATATTTTCAGATGGGAAAAGCCTCAAATTTTCCTAATATGTACTCCCACCCATTCCAAGGACTCCATGTTCTTGTTCTCTGTTACTTGTGCTAGGTGAAAATTTTGCTAATTATAGTTCTTCTTTTCATCAAAAATGGTGCATGGTTAATTTTACTTCATGGGCTGTCGAATACCTTTGGCAGACAAAACAGAAGAAAAGAACCTTTCATCTAATTGATTATTTATTATTTGTATTCCTGTTGCTTCTATACTATATTCCTATTTTTAGTACCTTAACTATAAGATAAGTTGTATCAGACGCCTCAATGTTGGGTAGCTCTTTTATTTTCCTTTCTATATTTCCATTAAGAGAAAAATGGAATTGAGATATTTGCTTTTAGGGTTCAAAAGTTGGGACAAAGATTTCATTCCTCACCAACAATTTGTATCATATCCCATGGAAGAATGGAGCCAATGAAAATGCCTTTCTTTCCCCCAAAACCAGCACATCCAAAGTGAAATGTGTCATCTGACAGCTTAGAAATCTTTTATTTGTACTGCATCTCTGTTCAGGAGACTTCAATCATGAAGCAGATAGTGAAATAATTCTGTGTGTTGGCTGCCAACAGTACTGTCCAGAGCTATCATAAATTAAAAGCAGGGATTCATCATTCTTCTAATCTGTGTAGCTTTAGCCTTTGGTGGCCAAGGTTTGATTTGCACATGTACATGTCTCTATGCACTTTAACAGTTCCTCATGGCTATGAGATGTCATTGATGGATTAAAAAAATTGTAAATGGCTTAGTAAATGCTGAATTCCTCCATTAATAATACAAAGAATAGTACTGAGAGGCACAGCAGCTCTGTCCTACATGGACTGAGGATTGGTAGAATTAATTTGGTATCAGCAAATGGCACCCACCAGCAAGTCACTGATTCATCACAAACTTGGCATGGAGGAGAGCCTACAGAGGTTATTCAGAGAGCAGACATGCAGGCCCAATGCCAGAACTTTTAAATGTGGTAACATTAATTCTCTTTAAGGTCTTTAGAAGGGAAATGACAATACTAGTATATTGTTGAATTTTCTAACATATGGTATATGAGTATATATACCAAAGTATAAATGAGCAGGAAAAAAAAAGATACTATGCTCCTTCTGCCCTCTTGCCCAATGTCTATTTTCCATCTCCTTTACTACCTTGAAAAGTACTAAAGTAAAGACACTGAAAGAAATGGGGTAGAAATTATTGAATTCTCTTCTATTTTAAAGGAATAATGAGATGATTGAGTACTCAATTACCATCTCTTATTCATATCACAGAATCTTAAGTATGTAAGAAACCTCAAAGGCTAGCTCCTCAAATCCATACCTAACCAGCAATACCAACACCATAATTCCTAACAAGTGGTCATTCAGACTCAACCTGAAGAACTCTAGCGATAGGACGGACCCACTACCTTACTACAGAGCCAATCCACTTCAAATAGCTCCCTTGTTAGAAAGGTTTTCCTTATAGTGAACTGAAATACGCTTCCAAACTTCCATATGATTCACCTCTGGAACCAAAAAGAATCGATAGTAAATGTTTACCATTTGTCAAACCATTTGTTAGGTGCTGGAAATAGAAAGGAAAAAGAACACAATACTTGTCCTCAAGGAATATAAAGATATAAATATACATAATATTATATAGATACTTTATTTAGTTCATAAAAGGTACAGAAAAGATGAAAGATAGAAGACATTTAATTATTCTTTCATATGATAGACCTTCAAATACTTAAAGAAAAGTCACTGTCTTCTTTTCAGTGGACTAAATGCCATGAGTTCCTTTCATCAGTTTTCATAATACATGATCTCTAGGGCCTTTTTTATCCCACTCTCTTTCCTCTGACTTTGATCCCTCTTGCCGTTGTCTTTCAGAAGATGGTGCCTAGAAATAGCCCAGGGACTGATTTTTGGGGTTTTTTTTGTCTGTGTGTTCCTAGTCTTGCATAATGCCTTTCACACAGTAGGTACTTAATAAACATGTGCTAACGAGTCAAATTTGATTTTTTTCTGGACTGTACCATTTTATTTTCTGATTAAAATTTCCTTTGGAAATAGTGGTACTTCCTCAAGGAAATGGAATTGTTCATATGGGCTTCCTGTGTAAACTTTTTTTGTGTGTAAACAGACAGGCAGAACCATAAGGAGGCTGAAGTGACCAGAAATTTATCCAAAGGCACTAAATTTTCGATGGCTCAGATATTTTAGACATATATTCCTTCTGTTCCTTGCCAGCACAGATTATTTCATTCATTTTATACATATCCCTAACAGCTGGCAGAGTGCCTTCCACATAATGGGTGCTTAAAAAAAAAACTGTTGATTGATTCAAACATAAACATATGTGTCCTTCACAACTATAATGTAAAACAGTGACTTTGGATTTATCCCTAAATTACAGTTGAGTTGCTTTTCTTTTTTTTTTTTTTAATGAGCGTGGGAAGGAAGAGAGGAGACCTCATTTTATATGGTCTTTATTAGATTAAATGAACATTATGAATGTGATAAAAGGCCTCATGGGAGGGGAAAAACAGTTGAAATAGTCACATATTTCATCTTTGTCACTGCAAATGGAAACCAATTTTTTTTTAAATATGACTACTTTTCAATGTCAAAGAGCCTTTCACATTTTACATAGTCACTAAGGTTCCAAATAAAACTTTAAAAACCTAAGAAAGGGGGGCAGCTAGGTGGTGCAGTGAATAGAGTACCAGCCCTGGAGTCAGGAGGACTTGAGTTTAAATCTGACCTCAGACACATAACACTTAGAGTTAAAGAATTAATACAGCAGAACAGAATGAGAGCTTAGTGATAATTTACTTCAGTGTCTCCCTTTTGGGAAACCAAGGCCCAGATATATTCTGTGAATTGCCTAAAGTATCACACAGTTAATGACAAAGCCAGAATTGAGGCAAGATCTTTTAACAGTGCTCCCTGGATTACACTGTCCTGTCTCCCACATGCATGCAAAATACTCCTACACTACTTCACATAAGAGCAAAGTCTTAATAATTCCAAAACTGAAATATGCATTTGTGTGAAAAGCCAACTTCTAAGTTAGAAAATAAAATAATATACTCTATATCCTGCATCAGTAGAATAAATTGAGAATAAGCTTTTTGGAAGGGCAATATCGCAGATAAAAACATATTCTGGGGGCATCTAGGTGGCGCAGTAGATAGAGCACCAGCCCTGAAGTCAGGAGGACCTGAGTTCAAATTCAACCTCAGACCAAACACTTGACACTTACTAGTTGTGTGACCCTGGGCAACTCACTTAACCCATTCTGTAACCCACAGATTAAGTGAATGGCAAAATGAAACGAAACACCAGTTTAACTCTGATGAATACATCCTCATCAGAACATACTGAACTTACCAGATTTTTCTACCTTTTGCTCCATCTCTCCTTCCACCTCTGCCTTCTTATGTCTTGCTTCTGCTTGTTCCCTACCCACTTTTCTTTCCGAATTCACTTCCCCCTTCCATCATCTTGTTTGTCTTTTCTTTTTCCTCTATTTCCTCTCTCTTCAAGTGTTTTTTTGGGGAAAAATACTTTAATATTATTTTGGATTGTTTTTTATTTAAAAAAAAAACTAAGTATTTTTACTAGCATGGCTGTAGCCATTGGATTTGTTTTCCCCCCGTATTTCATTGACTCTCAAAAAAAATGTTTCATGTTCGATTTTATGTCTTTATTCTATGTATTTCAGACTAAAATTCTTCACCATGACCTCAGATAAGTGCAGGATAGCTGAAACATAAAGGAATAAAAATTTTTGGGAAATTGCTTGTTTTAGTTGTGTCATGATTGCAGGTATATACATATATACATATATATGTGTGTGTGTATCTATATATGATGTTTACATACACATATTAGCAATTAGCAAAGTATTAAATCATCTCTACCTCTTAAAATCCCAAGCAGATTTGAAAAGTCATGTTAAAGACCAGTTCCTATATAAATTTTTTCCTCATTATACCCATTTGTTAGTATCATCTGAAATTACTTTGTACTTGTACTTTGTACTTACACATACGTATAAATGAAAATGCAAAATATATGTATATATATACACATACATATATATATACATACATACATACATATATATATATACATATAATACATGCATATGTATTATCCTCTTCTCTTCCCTCCCTCCCCAAAAAGAGAATGTTATCTTCTTTTGGGCAGACACTTTCTATTTTGTCTCTGTATCTCCAATGCCTAGCACAGTTTCTGACTTAATAAATGATTATTGACTAACTGATACCTACTCAAGATTCTTTTTTAGGACTGACATAAACTTCATTAGTTTCAGATTCCCTACATATTTGATCCATTAAAGTCTTCCATGAAAAGCATAAATCCTTTTCTAATGACCAATGACCTTGATTCTTTCGTGTTAACTTGTGGACTATAGTTATTCCTACCTGTAAGATTTTCAGTGGTGGCAAAGCAGAACATTTGGACCATTCACGCATTTACCTACTGAGAATAAGTGGGAAGAAGTAGTTTAGGGAAAGAAAAAGAAAAGAGCAATTATGAAAATTTCTGCCTTGGCAGGCAGACAGCTCAAAAAAAAAAAAAAAGCTTGGAGAAATAAACCAGAGTTAAAAACAAAATTTCTGAGTCACAGAAACTTTATATTCAGGAAAAATCAACTGTTTAGAATTAACTAGACAGTGTTATGGGGAAAAATCACTTAGACAAATACCCAAAGTAGCCAGACAACATCCATCATTAATTTCCATTCAACAGCCTTTCACTGAGTGCCTACTACGTGCAGAGAATATGTGCTCAGCACTGAGGGAGATTCAAAAGTAACTTTTAAAAAACTAACAAATATGGTTTCATTCATGTATTAACCAATCTTTCTGTCTCCCACATTATCAAGCACAGTGCTCTATAAAAGTATACACTTAATAAAAGTTTAATTCAAAAATATTTATTAAACACCTTTAAAAATTATTAAGTGCAAAGCACTATGCCAGGCAAGAGAGATTCAAAAACAAACAACCTTCCCCCCCCAAAAAAAGTTCCTGCATTGAAGAAACATATATTCTATTGTAGTTGGGGGGAAATAATTCATTATTAACATGGATAAATGAATAAGATAGTTTAAGTTTAAAAAGATGAACAGCAACTTGGACAATAAGGAGGGGATTGTGAGAGAAGCAGCCTTGATATAATAAATAGAGAGGTGGCTCTAGTACAAAGAATAACCAGGTTTAAGCCCTACTTCTGATATGCACTATATGTATAACCCTGTGCAACTCACTTAATCTCTCAGCATTTTTGGCACTGCTCTAAGACTATAGTACATCCTTCCATTGATAGAGGAAGTTTCTTCATGTGAGAGTTCCCTACACCAATGAAATTTTACTTCTAGTCTTTGTCTCTGCCCTTCACATAAGAGCTAACAAGTAAAATGATATTTGGGGTTAGAAAGACTAAGATGTCATAATATGTTCCAGGAAAGGGGGGGCATTCTTTGCAATTACATTTACATGGGAGATGACATTTGGAGTCTGGGGAAAAGTTAGAATGTCAATTTGACTAAGATATAGGATATTCAGTCATGAATAACATGAAATCTGGAAAGGTAAGTGGCAATGTGATTATGGAATGCTTTAAATTCCAGGCCCAGGAATTTGCGTTTTGTTCTAGAAGTAACAGGGAGCTATTGAAGATATTTGACTGGGACTGACATAGTCAGATCTCTGTTTTAGGAATATTAATTTGGCAGCTGTGTGTGTCAGTAGATGGGATATCGAAGATAATAGAAGCCAGGGGCACAGTTAGGATGCCTTGTAAAAGTCCTAGTGAAAAGTGGTAAGGTCCTGAACTCAGAGACTGAGCACGTGGGTATAGAAAAGGAGACAGATATGAAAGACAAAGAATCAATCAGACTTGGCAATAGATTAACTATAGTGGCAGGGGGCAGTATGAGAAAGAGAAAAACAATCAAAGAGGACGCTGTAGTTGTAAACCGAGGAAACTGGCAAGACGATGCTGAGCACAACAGAAATGGACAAGTTTGGAACGGGTCCAAGGATTTATGATAAAACATAACGAGTTATGCTTTAGGTATGGTAAGAGACTGGATGAATAAATAACTGCTGAATTAAGTTCACATCTAGCTGATGGGAGAGTTAAGTGGGAAGAGGAGCAGAGCATGCTAGTAAACGTTTGACAACTGACTCTCAGGTGGAAAAATGTATTCACGATAAATGTTTGAGTTTTTGTATTTAATATGTTATATATTTTATATAGCTTTATATATAATATATAATTATATTTGATAAATGTTTCAGTGTTCCTAAAACAGAGATTGCATTATTAAAATTTTCTCTATTACTTTCTTAATTCTAGACCATCAACAAACAATAAATCAAGCTCTGATTTCCAGCATTTGCTGATCTCTAAGACGAAAATGTTCACATGATATAAGCTGAATCTAGCCCTCCAGCAGGGTGAAGGGAACCCTTAAAGGGGGAATGTGACATTTAAATATGCAATACCCTATAACTGTTCTATAGTAACTGCAATGCAGGATAGGCTATCCACATCCTTGTTCACATTTATGCACAAAGGACTTTTGCACTCTATCTATTTAAGCAAATACATTGAAAAGCAGCACTAAGAAATGGACTGAATGTCAGACCTAGAATCATTCAGACCTGAGTTTAAAGCCTGTCTCCAGCACCTTGTATGTATGTGTATGACCCTGGGCTTCTCACTTTGCCTTTGTAAGACTCAATCTCCTTGACTGCTAAATGAGAATAATAATGGCTATAGTACCTGCCTCACAGAACTGCAGTAGTGCTCAAATTAGATGACATATATAGAGTTTTTTTGCAAGCTATTAAACTCTACGTAAATAAGTGTATGTAAAGGTTGTACATTGCTGCTATCAATACAATGGTCAGTGATTTAGAAAATCATTCATTTGCTATTTTCATTTTACTACTAAGTTATAAAGGACAAAAATAGAGGCAACTTACTTCAGATAACAAAATACAGAAACATAGTGATATACAATCTCAGAATTAATCATTCAGAAAGCATTTATTGCTTTCTATGTGCCAAGCACTGGGCTAGGTGCTGGGGACACAAAGTTAAAAAAAGAATAGCCTTCATCCTCCAGATATGTATATTCTATCCAAGAAAAAAAATACAAATATATAAGTATACACAAAATAAATACAAAGTAATGGGGGTGGGGAGGTGAAAGACATTAGCAGAATTAGAAGAGATCTTAATACTTAGCACAGAGAAGTCATGTAGTTTGCTTTAGGCCACAAAGTTAGTGACATTTGAAACTAGAAACCATATCTCCTGACCTGCTCTTGTTTCCCAAAACTCTGCTTGCCTCCACTGACATTCAGAATGTGGATGCTGGCTTACTTAGGACTAGCCTTATAGGTTTGTATAATAGGCATTTTTCTCTGTGGTCTGATATAAGGGGTCAGACTCTTTCTTAACTGTTAAAATGTAGCTTTCCTACCCAGCTACCACAAAGGCAGGTATTTCACCAAAGTTCATCCCTTCAGGATGACTATTTCCTCCTTTCAGTAGGCCTTTATTGAAAAGAAAATACCTCTGAGTTCTGTAATACATTTAGTCACTAACACTTCAGTGTGAAATAATTTTCCAGGTCACTTTTCTCCAAACAGTCCAAGTAGTGGAGAGTAGATTGTGCTTAGGGGTCAATTCCTGAAAAGAAGGAGAGATGCACAGAAAAAACAAAAAAGATGTAGGGAGGGTGGGGAATACCAAAAACAAACCACCCCTTTCATAATTTTGCCTATGTGTGTGGGAAGGGGGTGGGTGGAGAAGTAAAAAAGAGAGATACATTCAATAATCAGTGTCTATCAGAAAATAATGCTGTGCCTTAAAGATATGTCATTTTTTTCTCTCAAAAATGGCTGATTTCAGGTGGGTGAAATGATTGCTCACAGGTGCACTTTTTTTTAAAAAAAATCTATGATTCTAAAAAGTAGCAATAAAGTATCAAATAGTTTTCCTGTAGGTGTTGAAGAATACCTTGACAGTATTTCTCCAAGTCAAGTTGTTTTATCTTTCCCACTTTGAAATCACAGTTAGTAGGAAAAAAATCAAAGCAGAGCTCTCCTAGAATGGATTCAATTCAACTCAATTCAGCGGCAATTACTGAGTCCCTGCTATGGGTAAGCAATATCCTTGGTGCTAAAGATGAATAAGACTCAATCCCTGCCCAAAAGAACTTGGCGTTCTATAGGGGACATGATGTGTACTCAAAAAAAAAAAAAACTATTGCACAAAGTTGATTGTGACAAAAGTGTAAGAGTAGTTGAAAACAAAATGCCAGGAGAATTTTCAGAGGGAGAGATCACTTCAAGCTGAGGAATCAGGGAAACTTACATAGGATTTGACCTGGAAAAAAATAGCCACTTTTATCCTTTTGTCCCCACTAATTATCATCTGATATCTCTTTCAACTTCTGTAGCTGAAATCACTGTCTGCAAAGTTACTGAAAATCTCACAGTTGCAAAGCAATGGCCTTTTCTTAATCCTCATGCTCCTTAACTTCTCTGAAATCTTTGAAGCTGTTGATCACCTCCTCCTCCTGCAAACTCCATTCTCTTAACTCTAGGTTTTCAGGACAGCACTCTCTCCTCCTCCCACCTCTGTCTGTTCCTCCTTAGGCTCAGTTGCTGGATCGTCATCGAGATCCCACACTCTGAATGTAGATGTTCCATAGGGTTCTATCCTGGACCCTCTTCTCCTTTCCTTCTATGCTATTTCACCTGATGAACTCATCAACTTATATGTATTTAATTGATATCTATATGCTGATGATTCTCAAATCTACCTATTTTGCCTCAACTTCTCTGTTGAGCTTCAATCTTGCTTTCAGACTTCAAACTGCTTTTAGACATCTCAGACTGGATGTTCAGTAGACATCTTAAACTAAAGAAGCCCAAAACAAAACTCGACCCACTCCCACCAACTCCACCCCCTTTAATATTTCCTTCATTACTGAAGAAGGCAACACCATCCTCCTAGTCTATCAGGCTCACAACCTAGGAGTCGTCCTCAACTCTTAACTGTTTCTCACACTCCCCTCCCACCCAATCTGTTGACAAAGCATGTTGATTTCACTTTACAGCATCTCTCAAACATGCCTCCTTCTCTCACCTGACACTGCCATCACTCTTGTGCAGGTCTTCATCACCTCATCCCTTAACTGCTGTAATAGCTTGCTGGTGTGGTCTGCCTTCCTTAAGTCCCTCCCTAATCCAGTCCATCCTCCATTCAGCCACCAAAGTCATTTCCCTAAAGTGCAGGTCTGACCAAGTCACACCTTTACTCAACAAACTCCAGCAGCTCCCTATTAGCTCCAACTATAAATACAAAATGCTCTGTTTGCCATTCAAAGTCCTTCAGAACCAAGTTACCTCCTACCTTTCCAGTCTTCTTATACCTTCTTTTCTCTCCCCCGTCCCACACATATTCTTTGATCCAGTGACCCTGGCATCCTGGCTCTAGAAATAAGACTCCATCTCTTGACTCCAGACCTTTTCTCTGCCTTACCCCCATGCCTGGAACATTCTCACTCCACATCTCTGCATCCTGGATTCCCTGACTTTCTTTAAGTTCCAACAAAAATTTCATGTTTTACAAAAAGCCTTTCCTAAACCCTCAATCCTAGTATCTTGCTGTTAATTATTTCCTATATATCCTGTATATAGTTTTTTATATTTCTTTGCAACTTGTGTTCCCCATCACATTGTAGGCTTCTTGAGGGAAGGACTGTCTTTTGCCTCTTTGTGTATCCTGAGTGCTTAGCAGAGTTCCTGGCATATTATAGGTGCTTATTTAGTCCTTAGTAATGGATTGATTGAAGAAGTAGCAGCAGCAGCAGGAGGAGGAGGAAACGGAGGATAAGAAGGAGGAGGAAGAAGAGATAGAATGGCTATATCACTTAAAGATGTGCAAAGTGTTTTACCTAGTAACTCATTTGATCCAACAAACACAGGAGTTGAGTCCTTTTATTATCCACATTTTACAGATGGGAAAACTGCAGTTGAAAGACATTAAGTGATTTCCTTCACATAGCTAATAAGTGTATGAGGCAGGATTAGATCTCAGGTTTTCCTCCTCAGATCTCTATCCACTCTGCCACCTTAATAATTCATTCCATTGCTACCCTTCTGTTGAAATTCAAGAATATGATATATATGGAAGAGACTCTTTCTTAGAGAAGAGAGAGAAAGGAGAGGGAGAAAGAGGGGAAGCAGGGAGAGAGGGGAGAGAGAGAAGGAAATGGAGAGAGAGAGAGACAGAGAGAGAGATTAAAACTGAGTCTTCCAAAATTCACCTGCTGCATGTGTTACTGGAACTGTAAGTATAGATCAGATAATTGCCAAATATATATGTTCTTCACCTTGCTTGGGAAGAAATGTTCCTTTGAATTTTTGGATACCTGCTGTGATTTCAACTTAAGCATTCTCTTTTCCAAGCTATAAAATCCACTTAGACTCTACATATTTTTAATAGGATAACGTATGACTTATTTAAAGCTCACATACCCCAGATAGCAGTTTGATGAGTTATTAAAGATAGCAAGAAGAAAAACACTTAAATCTAAAGCAAGTGGTGCCATTTAGCTCACAGCACAAAGACCATCTCAGTAGCTGAGTTCATTCCGAACCAAATCAAGGTGCTGTCATAGGGACATAAATGTGTGGAGAAAGGAGGAAAAAAAATGAAATACAATGCTCAAAACAGAAGCATATTTTATCTAGCTATCAGTGACAAGACCTAAATTACATAGCTACATGAATGAAGTAGCTCTTCTCATAATCATCAGAATTAGTCCTAGGAAATATAATTCGATTCAGCTGAATGAATTTCTTATAAACACAATGTGCCAAGTTCTGTGCTACATTCTGGTGATATAAAGACAAAACAACAAACAGTCCTTAACCTGAAGGAGCATCATTCTACAGTTTTCTGATTATGAAGTAGACAACATTTATATGATGTCTTCCCACGTCCTATGTCACTGTGCTTTTAGCATCTTGGGACCCTTCCCAAACTTTAACTCATCTTGCCCCTTCCAAACCCCAGAAGAGGACTGCTCTTGCCTGAGTAACTTTTCTTTTTACATTTATGATAAAAAGAAATGGGTCAGGTTTTGTGATTCATATTTAGGAAGAAGAAAACGTCTCTTCACCTTCCCATATTGGGGACTACAAACTGGTACGGTAGATAGAGCACTGGGCCTGGAGTCAGGAGGACCTGAGTTCAAATGCAACTTCAGATACTTACTAGCTATGTGACCTTGGGTAACAAGAACAGCTTAATAATGTAGTCATTTTTGAAATCCATATAAATAGGGCTCCAAAATGTCTCAGATAACCAAAGACTTGTGAGAAAGACAGTTTGCATATCAAGATATAAAATGAAGGGACAGTTTCCTTAGCTAATGGTACTGAGCATAACAAGCATGTCATTTGCAAAAGATTCCAACTACAAGCCTCTTTAGTCTTGCAGCCTATAAAATTTACTTCATTCAAGGTGTAATCTATGAATTTACATAAACTGTCACTCCTAAATGTAATGAATATCATATGGGTCATTTGTAGCTTATGTGTTCTAGCCATTATCCTTTCACACAGGAATTGTCATTTAAATTTCCCTAATAAAAAAGCTATTCCTTGGGGGAGGGTAAAAGGGTAGGTCGGGAAATATATCAGACTTTGAAATTAGTACATACTCTAAATGCACATGACTGGATACACTGTCTTCTGGTTAAACAGAATTATTAGAAGACTGAACAAAAAGGGTGCTGAATATTCTAGAAAACGTTTAGCAACTTTGCTGAGCCTTCTGTATCTTTTAAGGATCCAGAAAATTTTGTAACCATTTGGGTTAAGGTCATTTTTATAGAAGTTCCTGGGGACAAAGGGAGAAGGAGGATGTTGAGGGAAAGTAATTAAATGGTTTTGTAATTGCTTACAATAGCTAAAATGAGTAAATTTAATAACTTTTTTATAAATCAATATACAAGGAAATAAATGACAATAAAGGAAATGATAATGTTGCAAGGAAGCAGCTTGTGAACTGATTCAAAACAATACAAATTAGCTAGCTAACTGGATGATGGGGTCTTGTGGTTCTGTAATGAGACTATGGATTCCTTGGGGGGCAGCTAGGTGTCTGGAGTCAGGAGGTCTTGAGTTCAAATGCGGCCTCAGACATTTGACACTTACTAACTGTGTGACCCTGGGCAAGTCGTTTAACCCAATTGCCTAGCCAAAAAAACAAAAAACCAAAAAACCAAAAAAACAAAAAAACAAAAAACAAAAAACAAAAAAATAAAAAGGTTATTGGGGGCAGGTAGGTGGTGCAGTGGAAAAAGTTCTGGCCTTGGAGTCAGGAGGACCTGAGTTTAAATCCGGCGCCAGACACTTGACACTTACTAGCTGTATGACCCTGGGAAAGTCACTTAACCCTGATTGCCTCATCAAAAAGCAAAAAAATAAAAATAAAATAAATAAAAAGAGATTATGGATCCCATTTTTGTTAATCACATATAGTATCCTGGGCAATAATAATAAAATAAATACTTAATTATATTCAATTTTTTTCCTATAAAGTAAGAGGTTTGGGCTAAAGGATCTTCAAGATGTCTTCTCTGTCCTAAAACTTATAAAGGTATTTAGTTCCTTTTTTTGATGTGTTTATCTATTATATCTTCAATCTTTTCAGTAGCAAAGGAAGTATTACTTATATTCCTGTTTTGAAATGGAGAAACTACGAAGAAAAGATGAGCTATAGATAATGTTATATCTAATATTCCACAATTGTTTAATGTCCAACATTAGCCCAAGGATTGATTAATGTTCAGAGTTCACTTTGAAGCAAAATCCAAGAAAATTATTCCTACTACCACGTTCAGTCATATGTGACAAAGTTTATTTTGCCAGGTAAACTACAGTAACAAAGAAGAATGTAGAACAATGTTGGAAGCATAAAAATAATAATAACGACAATAATAGCATTTATATAACACTTTAGGATTTGCAAAGTTCTTCACTCAATTCTTTCAATCCTCATAACAATGCTGTGAGTTAAACTACATCATTATGTCCATTTTACTGATAAGGAAACTGAGGCTAGGAGAAGTTAATTGACTTGGTCACAGTCACATAGGTACTATCTGGGGTAGGATTTGAACTCAGGTCTTCCTGACTTCAAAGCTTTGTCCACTGTGCCACCTAGCTGCTTACAATGCAAGAAAAGTGAGCATATTCTGTGACTTGTTCATATTTGACATTGACTATTAAAACTATTCGCTGCTTCTTGACCTGATGTTCAACCATCATAGACATAGTTTAGAATGGACTGGGTATGTCTATTTATTTCTGAGACCAATTAATTCTCTTTTAATCAATTAGATTGCCCCTACCACTTCTACAGTGACTTTTCTTTTAAAAACTATTCTAGGGGCAGCTAGGTGGCGCAGTGGATAGAGCACTGGCCCTGAAGTCAGGAGGACCTGAGTTCAAATTTGGCCCCAGACATACAACACTCACTAGCTGTGCGACTCTGGGCAAGTCACTTAAACCCAGTTGCTCACTTAAAAAAATTTAAAAAGCTATTCTATATGAAATCACCAGAAACTGCAAAAACAGTAAAGTCTTACTTCCAGACACTTACTAAATATCCAAATGGTGACTATCTTTTGTATTTAAGATTAGCTTGAAAATGGAATCTACCATTAATTTGACTGTGTAAAATTAGCCTTTATCAAATTTAATCCCCAAATGCTAAATTATTGTCAGTTTAAGGACATCAAGCAAACTTATCTATATACATTATCCCAGAATCAAGAACACATATATACTTACAGGCTAGGTCTCAGGGAAAGAGAACACCATTTCATATAATGATTCTGACTATGGATTTGAATTTATGTTGAGTCCACGCTGATGGAAATCTGCTGATACTAGCTTGATTCTGTAATGTACATACCAATGCCAAATAACTACAGTCCTGCTATTCCCCTACAATTGTTTTCTTTTACCTCTCATCAAAACCTTCAAAATTAGCCTTAACTTTTTGAGAAACAGTCATATAGTGGCAATTGGATTAATTCTTTTCCCTGTTTCTTCTAATATTAAAATAAAAGACTATGCATTTAAAGGGTTTCATTATTAGTAGTAGTATAAAATATATTGTTTGTAGTGTATTTTAGGCTCCACAGTCTATTTTTGAGACATTAATTGTAGTGCCTTTATCTTTTATGAAAATTCCTTAAAGCAAGAGACAGGAATGTTTGAAGTTGAAATGTCAACCCTTTAGGGAAAAGTGTCTATGAAAATATTAAAAAAAGAATAAATAGAAAGGGCAGGAACAACTAAGTATGCCAAAATTGAAAGGTAATAAATGAATATATCAGTACCAGCATTTCATGTAGTGAATAAACTTGATGCAAATGTTAGAACCATAATAAGTAACTCTGACCTCGAGGATGATTATATTTGTGTTGGAAGGAGACCATAGGATAACGCACCATGAAGGGAGAAGAAAGGAGACAACATGAAGGTGTCCAGAGAGGCTGTCAGGTGGGAGAAGGAGAAAGCCACTGTGTGTTCGCTTGGGATTCCAATTCACCAGGGCAAGTGGCTCTACTGGGGTAGATAACTATTAGGCAACTTCCTATTCTCACTCATTATTCTGAGCAATTTGCTAAGTTTGGTCATTCCTACGCTGCTCCAAAAGCAATGCAAACGTCATCCGTGTCCTTTGAACGTCAGAGCCCTTGAATAAGATTCCAGCTGATTCCTCAGTTAGGGCTCTGATTTATTTTCAAAATTATCTTATTTATTTTATTTCCCAAGGAATCCTGTATATTTTTATGTATGCATGGGAGATATACCAATGGAAAAAGAGACTTTATGGTAGTATTTCGTTCCAATTTCAAATACATATTTTTTTTACTTTTAATTTATGGAATAAAACAAACATTTCCATAACACAGTATAATAAGAAAAGATGATTGCACATGAAACTGCAAATTTACCATGAACCATTTGCTATTCCCTTCAAATACACCACCAAGTTATCATGCCAATTTCTTTTTTTTTCTTTTTTCCCCCTTTTTTTTTCCTCATCCACGCCCTAGAGATGGCCACCATTAGACAGACACACATATGTGTGTATGTTTATATATATATATGTATATATGTGTGTGTATATGAATATGTATATATATGTACATATATATATATAAAGAGAGAGAGAGGAGAAGTTATTCTATACATACTTCTATTTATCATTTCTTATTCTGGATGTAGATAGTGTCTTTCTTCATATGCCCTCTATTGTTAATTTTGGTATTTGTAATAGTCAAAATGACTTATTTGCTCAAAGTCATTCTTGTTTTAAGAAGGCTCTGATGTGAGAGTTTTTAAAGTGGAAGTTAAATCTGATATACCTTATATACAGATTGTAGTTACAGAAATTCCATGTATATTAAGCTATGCAATATGTTTCAGGAAATGTGCTCTTCCCTTATTTAATTTACCACTGTGGCCATTCAATAAACAAACTGCTGAATTTGTCCGCTGAGTGTGACATGTGAAAAATCCACATCTCCTTCTAATAATCCAAACCAACTTTTTCATTTCTAAGTATCCACAGACTCCAAAAGTGTTAGTACATAGTCTGAACAACTAAAAAGTTACTACATTCCTTATTATTAAAGCTATATTAGGAGACAGGGACCAAAAATAAAAACAAATTAGAAAAAAAGTTGTTTTTTTTTAGTTTGGTATTTTATGTTTAATTAATAAATAAAATATTCATTCATATTAATGGGAAAATGTTGTGTTCAATTTATTATGCCCAAACATATAAATAATTTTGTAGCTATTGATATAGATGACAGAAATATAGATATGTCTACATATATGCATGTATATATGGTTGTTGTCCTTTGTTCTTGAAGAGGACCAAAACTAGATCACTGTGTTGGAGTCAAGATACAGTATGTCGGGGCAGCTAGGTAGTGCAATGGATAGAGCATTGGCCCTGCAGTTAGGAGGACCTGAGTTCAAATCTGACTTCAGGACAAACACTTGACACTTACTAGCTGTGTGACCCTGGGCAAGTCACTTAACACCAATTGTCTTTAAAAAAAAAAAAAAGACTGTCTTTGGGCAGCTAGGTAGTGCAGTGGATAGAGCACCAGCCCTGAAGTCAGTTCAAATCTGGCCTCAGACCAAACACTTGACACTTACTAGCTGTGTGACCCTGGGCAGGTCACTGAACACCAATTGCTTAAAAAAAAAAAAGATGCAGTATGACTAGCTGTGGCTGATCAGACCAACGCAAGCTCAAAGGCTCTACTAAAGAGAAGGCACAAATACTCCATATGAATACATACATGCACATGTGCACACACACATATATACATATACATATACATTCAGTACCTATCTACATACAAACATACACGTATATGCATATATTATGTGTCTTCTATAGATTTATCACACATGTGTATATCTTCTCTTCAAATACATGACTCTAAAGGTTACTGAACTCTTTATTTGGTGCTAATTTTATTTGGGGCTATATTTCCCCCATAGGGATCTATATTCCCTTATATATGGATGTTAGTGGGAAATAAACCAAACACACAATTTTGCAAAATATGGCAACTCTTATACATACACACATTATATTTATAAAGAATTGTATTTCTTTCCATGTAATAGAACAAAATAAAATTAAAATTAATACAGGAAGAGGAACTAGTAATTTTCAGGCCTATGAAAGACTGTACTGTCTTTCTTAACTCAATAGAAATAGATTTTGTCACAGTTGCCTCTATATGGCTTGGATAACTGAGTAATCTGATTAATATTGAACAAGCTATATCTATAGAGAGAGAGTGAGTCTGTTTTGAGAAATCACTTTTTGGCATATCATGTTTTGTGTATCTTGTCGAAAAATGGTCTCCATAATAAGATTAAATATTATTTATTAATAGTAATTTTTCAAAAAGATTAATGAGTGAAAGAGAAACCTTATATTCTAATTTTTAATAATAGAACAGTTCAACTCATTTTAAATATGATATATCATTTAATATCTATGATTTTTTTCACAAATGAAAATTAGAAACAAACAATAATAACCAACTACCTCAAAGGATATAAAAAAAGCAAGAGTCAGAAAATGCTATTTGCTCTGAAGCCAAATCTTAAATATGCTGGCCCATGGAGAATCTACATTTTATACTTCTCTATACACGTCATTTTCTTTATTTTTTTGCTTTAACCCATCCCAATTCTATTTCTGGTCTACCCTTTGGTGTACAATAAATATATTAATATTTCATATTGTTTTATTCATCTATGGTTATTACAATCAAGTTACTGCTGTGTTTCTCATAAAGAATTGTGTTTTAAGCCATCAACCTAGAATGTACCTGAGAGGCAGCATCTTAAATAAGACTATTGTGTGTTAAGTGTACTTCCCTAGGGAAGGCATAAGAAGTACTTTCAACCTACAAACTGAGTTGAGTGAAAAAGCTTCATTTGGAAAGGAATGATTCAGTTTAGTGCAGGCAGAAAGCCAGAGACCTCATGCAAGTGAAACAACTTCAGGTTAGCCCAATGAGAGAATGCATCCACATTTTGGGGCAATAAGAAAACATATAATGGAATGCATTGAAGAACTAAGTGAAGTTTCTTTCCCACTGAAATACTTCCTTGATGTATCATAATGGAATGAAAGTGATCTTGGGTTCTCAATGGGTATGACAGTAGGAACATACATTTTGAGTGGTTCAATCAAGCTTAAAAGTCTCAGAGTAAAAACCTTTGAAGACCAGCCTGGTTAAGTATGAATGATCTCATTTCCAGAAGACTGGCCACAAAGTGACAGATTTTTTCCCAAAAAAATAATTCATAAAGACTAATGATAAAAGTATGGAGTTGGAGAGAGCAACTATCCAACCGCTCTCCCTTTCCCACACACAACTTCCCTGTTATGTCAAAGATATCACCAACTCCAGATTAGGCTGGAAACATAGGCAACATCCTCAACTCCTCACTCTCTCTCCCCTCCCATATCCAATCTGCTGTTAAGAATTATAGACTTTGCCTTTTATAAAATCACTTATATACACATACCCTCTTGTGCCCTTTGACACTGCCTGTTGTTGTTTGTCCTTTGTTTTTGAAAAGAACTATGACATCAGGAAGGTGATGCCATGAGTTACAAGTGAATTGGATTTAAGTGAGGGAGGGCTGTGCAAGGTTACCAGCTTCACTTTCTCCTCCAGAGTCATCTGGCTCCAGTGGCAAGATATAGATCAGAATGACTGAAAATGTCTCTGGATGCAGTGGAAGACCTTGGCCTTTTTAAGTTAAGGTCTTTCCCAGGTCCAGGTTTGACTGAGGCAACACCCATTAGTGATTAAGTTTGGTTAAGAAATGAGGCAAAGAATGGCCTCTTTTTCCTAGTTAAAAAAAATTCAATCTAGGAGGGGAAGATACTCAAGGTTTCTAAGCAAAACAGAAACAATTGTTATTTGAACTCACTCTGAGCCATCTGGGCCCAAACAAGGACCAAGTGAGGTATGGACTGGGACATATTGCTAGCCAATCAATGACAGCTAGAGTGATTTGGGTTTAAGTCATGGTTCTTAAGAAAGAAATCTAGCAGTAAACTCCAAGATATCTTGCAAGGTTTCAGTGATCAAAATTAACATTTCTCTGGGCAGAGCATCGGCAGGTAAAGGTATGATACCCCATGTGGACAGAGGGAGAAAAGAGAAGGAGAGAAGGAGGGAGGGAAGGAAGGAAGGAAGAAAGAACACTACCACAACCTCAGTGTAGGCCCTGATCACTTCAAACCTGAATTATGGTGATAGCCTTTTGGCCAGTCTCTACTAATTATAACCAAGTTCTTCTGCAAATGTTTTATATATGCATAGCTATTTTATGTTGTCTCTCCCATTAGACCAAAAGCAAGGACATTCTTTTGCTTTTCTTTGTATTCACAGAACTGAGTTCATTGTTTAACAAATAGTATGTGCTTCTTAAATGCCTGTTCACTACTGACCATGCTGATGAAATCGGTGATTGTTTGAAATACTTCATACTTAATATATATGATGCTTTTGAATATTTCTCTCAAAAGCTATATTATAAAAAGATTATTAGTAGTACCACCTTTCTAAGATTTACTGTTAATAACAAACATAGCATAGAAGCAAAATTGCTTAATTTAGAATCAAAGGACATAAGTTTGAGTCACAAATTTGCTGTTAGTTACAATGTATGTCGCCTGGAGTGAGTTATTTATTCTCTATGGTCTTTACTTTCCTCTTCTGTAAAAGGAGAAAAATATAATTATAATGACAATCACATCTTGTGCTTTTATGGTAATTTATAGTTTGCACAGAATTTTTACCTACTTTTTTTCATTTGGTCCATGATGGAGGGATAACCTATACAATAGGCAGGAAAAGCAATATCGTTATCCTTTTTTTTTAATAGATGATGAAAATAATGAAGAATTTGGTTCATTCGTATATATTTTAGTGCCTTTTTTTAGAAGTTCAAGGTTACCACATTGATTTTAAAGAAGCCATCTAAGCAGCAATAGCAGCAGCTCAGGAGAAAAAAAAATGGCTGAAGACCATTAAATGGCAACAGAAAACAGCAGCAACTCAGTGGAGATGCCCAGCAAATAGAAGCAGAAAATAGAGATGTCCCAGGCAGCAGAAAGGCAAAAACAGCACAGTAACACCAGCAAGGGTTACTGGTTGCTGGGCAGTGTGAAAACTGTCAGTTGTAGTATACATATTTCCAAGGTGTATGCCCCATTTGTGTATGTTCCTTGGACATGTGTCCCATAAAACATTCTTTTCTCTGTTAACTCATGCTTCCTACGTATTTTATCTTTAAAATGGTTGGTTGGTGTAGTCATCTACAAGAGAGAGTGATGATATAATATATATGTACATATATGTATTTATTTTACATGTATGTATACATATATATTTTGTTCTTTAATTTTCCCCAAAGATGGCATACACACACACAGAGAAGACATATAGACACTGAATACAACATATGTATGTTGTATATACACACACACATACACACACAAAAGACACATACACATGAGAGACAATATATGTGTGCGTATAGGTGTGTGCACATGCCATCTTTGGTAAAAAATAAAAGACCAAAATATAAGCAGTAAAAAGGAGCATCATCACCATCAAATCACAAAACAGGTAAATGCTTTCTGAGCAATATAGGTATTTATGAAAGCCATTCAGTGACCAAAGTGAGTACTTATGCTAGTGAATCCTAGTGATTATGCTATGCATAAATTCATCATTTCTGTGACATCATAGTAAATAAATCATAACCTGTTTATTCTCTCAACCTCTGGATAACACTGTAAGGTACACAGTGGTTTCCACATTTGTACCTAACACCATCGTTCATGCCCAATAGCTAAAATAGCCAGTGCCATTGTCTGCATATTCTCTTCCAGGTTTGATTTTTGTTGTTATTTTCTGTATCCAAATAGCACCTTTGGGAATCCATATTTCCCACAGTTTATCTTTTGAGGTGTGTCCAGTGGAAGACTGAGCATAGCCTTTTCTGAGACAGATTGATCCAAAATGATGCAAGTTTTCCCATCTAACAGAATTGGCTTTGAGGTAGCATCATCACCTTCTACTCTTCAATTAGGCTTGAAGGAAATGATGATTAGTCAATCTTATTTTCCTTAGTTGTCGAGGCAGTTAGGTGACACGAAGATCTAGGTCTGCATTCAGAAAGACCTGAGTTCAAATTTAGCTTTAGACACTCATTAGCTGTGTAACCGTGGACAAGTCACTTAGCCTCTGCCTCAATTTCATCAACTGTAAAATGAGATAATAGCGGTAGCTACCTTCCAAGGCTGTTATGAAGATCAAATGAAATAATATTTGTAAAGTATTTGGCACAGTGCCTGGCACACAGTTGGTACTCTGTAAATGCTTATTCCTCTCTTTTCCCCATCCCTTGTTAAGTATTTGTACATCATCACCTTCAACAGTGTTGTGTGGAGCAGAGAGTATAGGATTCAGGATTCTGCGTCTTTCTGTCTGACTCTCATGGTGTTCTTAATTCAAAGCCCTTTTTTGCCCCTTAAGTTTCAACACCTAGAAAATCAATTTATCATCAATTTCTTCTCCATTTCATTTGGATATTGTAAAGTCAAATGGAAAGTATTAAAAGTAGCTTGACATACTTCAGAAAAACTAGTTCAAGATATAATTCATTATATTTCTCTAATAAAAAACACACAGCATTTGACAAATACAATCATATTACTAAGGCATGCAAATGGCATCTCTAACTTAGATCAAACCCAAATGATTGAAATGCATTATCTGAAATTAAATCCTTAGACAAATTACCATTTCTTTTCTGACTACTGATGTCTTGATTTATTTGTGAGTAGCAAGGGATAGAAGCACTTGTCTTAAATCACAGATTGTTTAGTATTTCAAATGTTCTAAATGTGTTTTAAATGTTTAGTATTTTAAATGATTGAAAATACAAGTACTTTTTTTTGTTTTGTTTTATATAAAGCAGCAGAAAGTAGATTAATTTCTCTCTGGCCCATTTCAGCAAATTTATTTTTGTTACTAGAATTATTATGTTCCAAGGCAATTTGAAGTCACATGATACTGAAGCCATAATAGAAAATTAAATACACCAATTAACCTAAAGCTACTCATAATTGATAGCAGAAAGCACATCCATGTATTTTAGCACCACTAATTTAACTAGTAAATTGCAACACAAAATGTAAACACAAGTGAAAAATAACGAACACATCAAGACCCAACAACTCAAATGATGGAATGCTGCAAAGATAGGCTTTGCTATGTAGTGTTAAACCCAGACACTAATAACTCAAGTCCACTCAATTATTTTGCACCTGAAAACACTATCAAACAGCTAAACTTCATCACCCCCTTACCATATTCTATACCTGTGGGGAAGAAAATAGACACTTAGGAGGTTGTTCATAGACGCAAAAGGAGGAACAATAAGGCTTCCAACAGGCAACTTCTCATCTCTAGTACAGTTTTTGAGCTGCTCTATATGATAGCACTTCTAAAATTGTAACACACTTTGCATAGATGAGATTACAAATATAAATCACTTTGCAAATCTTCAAGTGCTCCATACTATAAATGCTAGCTATTATTATTATATCATCATATTGCTTTTTTCGGTTAGCTATAAAAGAAGTGGCACAAATATTTGTTCCCAATTATTATTGCTTTGAAGATTAAATCTCAACAAAAGAGTCACTTTAAGGTTACTTATAACTGCTCCAAGAATGACTCCTCATCTTCATAAATATGTGCTTTCCCTAAATAATAAAAATAATGACAAAAATAGTGATGATACAGGTAACTCAACTAGGAAATGGGCTCCAAACCTGAGTGTCCTAACTCCATACGCAGGGATTTTTTTACATAAATAATCATATGTAAAACCAAGCTTAACACTATACAGGAACTAGCTCATAACTCCAGAAATCAATGTCTGGTTTGTCATCCGCACCACAAAATAGCTTATACTCGATACTAACCATTGTGCATTACAGTGATAATCATTCCTTAGCTATGCTAACTGAAATGGCTAACACACTGCTTGTTCCCCATGATTATACATGATTTTTTAATTCCAGTTGGGGCTGCAAAGTTATATCATTCAGTTGCCAATGTAAGAAATTAAAATAAGATATAAAGATAATAAATTAAATAAACTCATAAAATGTTGAAGGATCTAGAGGATCCTCTGGCCTTCTACATTGAGTAGATACTCTTTGGAGGATTTAGGGAGTTCACATTATCAATGAAATCATAGATCCAGTGCTTTATTGATTGGAGAAGAGGTTATAAGGAGAATGGTGTCATTGCTTATTGTAAAATCACTCACCAGGGATTCTGAGAACAAAATTTGCTGTTAGTCATAGGGTAGGGAGGCAGAAGATGACGCTGGTTATCCTCTTTAATTTAATTTTACAGACATCCATTAAACACTTTTTATGAGGCAAGACACTGTGATGAGTGATGACGACATAAGGAAAAATACTAACAAAAAACATAAAAGCAGGATATATCTTCTTTAACCTAGGAGGTAGGATGTCATCCTAGCACCCAGAAGTACTCACCTCCCTGAAATCTTAAAATCTTCTATTGTGTGTAGCAGAGGCATGGGACTTGAAGGTCAACCAGATAGGGCTTCAAGATCTACTGATATACCATGATCTTACCCTTGGGGTACTAACAGGGTAGCTATTATGTGTGTTTAATGGCAGACATTTTAGAGTACTTTTCTCTCTCACCTCTAGTATATAATGTCATTTGACAAGTGGTTGTTTAGTATCTCTTTTATAGACTGTATGTCTTTACATAACACTTTGCTGTTTGTATCCATTGTTGAAGGTAACATAAGAAACAATTACTCCCTAAACATATATATAGTATTATATTTGTTGTCATACTAACTGCTCCAAGAATTAGACACCTGATCCTTAAGGTAAATTAAACTTTTCTAGAGTAAAACATATTGATGAGTTCATATCACAGAAACATATAATATCTTTCTGTCCATGTGTAAGAAGGATTTAAGAAGAGCTTCTTTTCATAAGAAAGTATCTTCATAAAAATCTCAAAAGCTTCCAGGGAAATTACAATCATTTAAACACCATGCCATGTGCTTGCTTTGTTATTAATATAGCAGTATTTGCTTTAGAGAGACAACTCCAGAATCACAATCAATTGATTTGCTTTACTTTGAAAGTCAAGGACGATGCAAGCCATTGCCTATTCTTTCTGCACCATTTTACTGAATGGTGTATTCTTAGAGCTGCATCTTCAGTAAACATTTCTGCAACAGTGATTTTACAGTGTTATGCTGTATTTTAATAGTCAGTAGAGAAGACCTTTCAAATACCAAATGTTTTAAAGTCCTGAATTGAATATTAAAGGGCCAGTACTGCTGCTGATACACTGGGGATTTATCCAAGCTAACTCCAATTAGCTCTAATGTAAGTTAGACCTATAAATCTGTAGTACGTTGATGGATAGATAGATGGTCTATGAATATCATTGCTGCAGTGCCTCCAAAATACCACCTTGATTTCAGTAAGTAAAAGCAATCATTGAAGTGATGCTATAAAATAGAAGGATGGAGATATAGGACTCCAGGTAAATAGCCTGATTGTTAACAGAGAGTAGTATATTGTATTCAATTAGAGATGGAGCTGCCCACCATCAGAACCTTCTAAGTGTAGAAGAGTGTTTTTGTTTTTTTTTAATGCAAACACAGTACTGTAGCTATTAGTGTATCAGGAGCTCCAGGCTCCAGAGGTTTTCCTCTTCCTCCTAGAATTTGTAGGCAAATTCTATAAATGCCATTGTCTAAAGTGGTGTCCAATAAGAACTACAATAAAGTAGCTAGAATAACAATTACAAGAATAATGAATTCATCTGCTAAACTGATTGGTTACAGCACTACTGGTAAGACCATCTCATTAAGGAGGCTAAAACACAGCTAATGTAAATGAGTTCTGATTTAATTAATTTGATATATCTAAAGTAATCTTATAATAACTGAGAGATCAGGGTCTGCAAAGAGGCTAGAAAAAAGATCCAAAGAATAGAATTTGCAGGTGCTTCTCCTACCTTCTCCAGGAAAAGCAGTGCCTATAGTAATCACCAATTTAATTTTACAGACATCCATTAAACACTTTTTATGAGGCAAGACACTGTGATGAGTGATGACAACATAAGGAAAAATACTAACAAAAAACATAAAAACAGACTCTGCCTTCATGAAACATGTAGTCTCCCAATTTCAGGTAGAACAATTATCCAGACAGAAATACTCTTAGAATTTTGTTGTTTTTCAGTCCTTTTTCAGTCATGTCCGACTCTCTGTCACCTCATTTTGGGTTTTCTTTGCAAAGATACTGGAGTGATTTGCCATTTCCTCCTCTAGCTCATTTTATAGATGAGAAAAATGAGGCAAACATGATTAAGTGACTTGCCCAGGATCATACAGCTGCTGTCTAAGGGCAGATTCTAACTCAGAAAGGTGAGTCTTCCTGACTGTAAGCCCAGCACTCTATCCACTGTGCCCCCTAGCTTCCCATTCTTAGGATACAAAGAGTAATATATCTAGCTCCCATTATTTAATGGAAATATCCTTTAAGAAGATCCTGCTCCCTTTGGGTTGAGGTATCAAGCAAACTTCTGAAGCGAAATTTTGTCTCCTGAGTCTCCATCCATCCCTATGAGGAAGGATTATGCTGTGCAAATGGCCAGTAATGATTACTCTGTCAGCCATACCTGCATTGCAAATTATTAAATTAATTTCCTCATGTATAAATCTCTTGTGTGTGAGTTTGGTTAGTGTGAATCATTTTCCTAGGGCATGATAACTCCTAGGTGAAAGGATAAAAATTGAATTTCTGAAAGTATAAAGCTGAGAATCAAATGCAGGATCCTTGGTGAATTTACTAAGCTGTAGATACATTTTATTCAATTTAATTCTATATATTTGTTTTATATTTAATGGCATATAGTTCATATTTTTAATGATATAAGGTTGGCAGGTACTAGGATTGATTAAAAAAAATAAAATCCACAGAATAATCCCTGCCTTCAAGGATTTTATATTAAATTAAGGAGCTACTGTGTGTATACAAATAAATACAGTACTCATAGAGAGCAATAGAAAGCAATTTCAATAAGAGAACTAACAATTTTGTTTATGTGGTGGAGCAGTTCTATATAATGCAGCCTGGAAGCAAACTAGACCTTTCTTTCTGTCTCTGTCTCTGTCCCTCTGTCTGTCTCTGTCACTTTTTGTCACTCTGTCACTCTGTCGCTTTTGGTCTTTCTCTTGTCTAGCATCTTCTCTCTGAACTCTCCCCTCTTTCTCTTTCTTATTTCTACTGTGTCCCCTACTCCCTCTGTTCTCATTCTTCTCTCTCTCTAATCCCTTTACTAAACCAGCCTCTACTTCTTGGTTTGTTTAAACAGAATAATCGGAAGTAATTCAACCCATAAGAACACTGATACAAATTCAATCTCAGCCTAATAAGGTATTAGAATAATATCAACATAAATAATAGCTTCTGTGTAGTCAGTAACAGTGATAGGTAATTTCATTTTAATTAAATGTCAGTGCGAAAACTCTATTCAAATTTATCACACTAACTATGCAGACCATGTTAAAAAGAGCCCAAACAGCTGTTTTAATGTAGCACATTCATTCAGAGATATTGTACCTGCTGGCATTCTGATTAGTGTTTATTCATTTTAGCATTAAAAATACCAGGTTTAATTTTTGACACACTGTGTAGTACCATCAATAGCAGATAGTATAATCATACAGAGAACCCCATCACATAGACATTTACCTAGCAAAATATTTTCTTGGGCACAATAGCAAAATTACACTTTAAACAACAGTCAAGACAGTCCAAGACAATTAGTTCTTTTATAGTTTATTTTTCCATTATTATGTTGTTGTCTCATTATTTCATCCTACTGTCACTCTCTGACTGTGTTGCTACCCTAGGCAAATCTCTTCACTTCTATCCATATGCCTCAGGCAGTAAACTAGGATTTAAGTACTCAACAATAGACATCCATATTTATGGAGGGAGCTTTCCACAATGGCAAAATCATAGTCCTCACATATTCAGATTGTATTAGATGACCAGCTTTAAGTTGTATGGATTGTTGTTGTTGAGTTGAGTTCAACTCTTCATGATCCCATGGACTGTAACACATCAGTATTGTCTATGGAGTTTTCTTGGCAAAGATCCTGGAGGGGTTGACTATTTCCTTCTTGAATGGATTAAGACAAACAGAAGTTAAGTGACTTGCCCAGGGTCACTCAGCTAGTGAGTTTCAGAGCCAGGATTTGAACTCAGCTCTTCCTGACTCCAGACCCAGCATGCTATATACTGAGCCACCCAGTTGCCTCAGAAATCCACATTTATGGAGAGAGCTTTTCACAGTGACAAAATCAGAGTCCTCACATATTCAAATATTATTAGATGGCCAGTCTGGAGTGGGGAAAGTGGCAAGACAATATACCACTACACTGTTGAAGTTATAGCCTATAGGATTATGGGTTTATACCTGGAGAGGACCTTAATGATCCTGTACTCCCATCCCCTTCATTTAACAAATGAGAAAACTAAGGCACAGTAATTAAGTGCTAATTTCTATCAAGGCTTCAAATCATCTGAGGATTCACATGGTCAGCACCATGCAGAATGTCAACACCTTTATCAGTTCATAGAATCGTATCCAAACCTGAATTTATCATCTTTCCTCTAAATATCTGGTATTGATGGCCCTCAGTGGTGTGCCAAAAATGAAACTTCTTAATTTCACTATTACTATCAAGTGCACTGCCACACTCCCAATAATCCAGGTATACAATCAAGGTATCATCCTCTACTTCCCACTTTCTTACCTGCCCACCTCCTTCATGCGCACACACACACACACACACCCTCCTTCTTATGTATCCATTCAACTACCAAGTCCTGTTGATTCGCATCTTTCCAACATCTTTTACAGATAATCTCTTCTCTCCTCTGAAACTGCTACCACCCTGTTCCAGGCCCTCCTGACGTCATTGCTGGACTATTCAATAGCCTTCTTCTAGTTGGTATCCCTGACTCAAGTCTGTCACCCTCTGGATCATCCTCCACTCAGCTTTCAAAGTGATCTACCAAAGGCATAGGTCAGAATTTCATTCAATAAACTTCAGTGGCTACCTTCTAGGATTAAACAAAAAAAATCAATGTTTGTCTTTTCATACCCTTTAAAATCCAGCCTCGATAGTTTCGGGGGGGGGGGCAGAGCCAAGAGGGTGGAGGGAAAGCAGTGACTGTCTTGAGCTGTCTCCCAAAGCCCTCGAAACACCTAAAAAAAATGGCTCTAAACAAATTCTAAAGCAGCAGAACCCACAAAAAGACAGAGAGAAACAAATTTCCAGCCAAAGACAGCCTGGATGGTGGATGGGAAAGGTATATCGCGCTGGGCGGGGACAGGAGCACAGTTCCGTGTGGGAGCGCAGGCCGCAGCAAACCTACAGCAGGCCTCAGAGGACTGAATCGTGGGCAGCTGTGGCAGTTTCCAGACTTCTCAACCCATGAACACCAAAGACAACTTAGAAGGTCAGTGGGAAAAGTCTGTGACTGTGGTGAGAGAGGAGCTAGGTCTCAGCCTCAAGTCTTGACAATGGCCTGGGGCCGCGGCTTTTTCCTGAGCTTCTGGCCCATAGACTGAGGGGGAATTGAGTGGCTGATCATAGGGGGATTGCAGGGATCTCTTTGCCAGTGCTGAGGCAGGAATCTCTTGCTTTGACCATGCTTGGATCTGGGTCACAGCTCTGAGGGATGGTCCTGGGGCCATTCCGCTGGTATGGTGGAGCTTGTTGTGGTGGTGGAGAGAAAACACCTCGCCCCTTATCATACCACCTTGGAAGAACTGAAAATTTGCAGGTCCCTAAAAGTACCTCTGAAAACAGCTGTACAAACCCCTGAAGCTTGGGACAGTACACTCTTCACATTGGAAGCAGACTTTTACCTTAACAAAGAGTTTAAAACTCAAGTAATTGGCCAGGATCATGAGTAAGCAGTGCAAAAAGAGTCAGACTGGATTATCTTATTTTGGTGACAAAGAACATCAAAACATACAACCAGAAGAAGACAACAAAGCCAAAGCTCCTACATCCAAAGCCTCCAAGAAAAATATGAATCAGTCCCAGGCCTTGGAAGAGCTCAAAAGGGATTTTGAGAAGCAAGTAAGAGAAGTAGAGGAAAAACTGAGAGTGATGCAAGAAAATCATGAAAAACAAGTCAACAACTTGCTAAAGGAGACCCAAAAAAATACTGAAGAAAATAACACCTTAAAAAAATAGCCTAACCCAAATGGCAAAAGAAGTCCAAAAAACCAATGAGGAGAAGAATGCCCTAAAGAGCAAAATTGGCCAAATGGAAAAGGAAGTCCAGAAGATTACTGAAGAAAATACTTCCTTAAAAATTAGAATAGAGCAATTGGAAGCTAGTGACTTTATGAGAAATCAAGACACTGTAAAACAAATCCAAAAGAATGAAAAATTAGAAAACAATCTAAAATATCTCATTGGAAAAACAACTGACCTGGAAAATAGATCCAGGAGAGAGAATTTAAAAATTATTGGACTATCTGAAAGCCATGATCAAAAAAAAAAGAGCCTAGATATCATCTTTCAAGAAATTATCAAGGAAAACTATCCTGATATTTTAGAGCCAGAGGGCAAAATAGAAATTGAAAGAATCCACCAATCTCTTCCTGAAAGAGATCCCCAAAGGAAAACTCCTAGGAATATTGTAGCCAAATTCCGGAGTTCCCAGGTCAAGGAGAAAATATTACCAGCAGCCAGACAGAAACAATTCAAGTATTGTGGAAACACAATCAGAATAACACAAGATTTAGCTACTTCTACATTAAGGGACCACAGGGCATTGAATATAATATTTAAGAGAGCAACAGAGATAGGATTACAACCAAGAATCACCTACCCAGCAAAACTGAGTACAGTCCTGCAGGGGAAAAAAGTGGTCATTCAGTGAAATAGAGGACTTTCAAACATTCTTGATGAAAAGACCAGAGTTGAATAGAAAATTTGATTTTCAAATACAAGACTCAAGTGCAACATGAAGAGGTAAACAGGAAAGAGAAAATCATGAGAGACTTATTAAGGTTGAACTGTTTACATTCCTGCATGGAAAGATGATATTTGTAACTCATGGGACCTTTGTCAGTATTAGGGTAGTTGGAGGGGAAAAAACTATGTGTATGTATATATAAATATAGATAGGTAGATAGAGGGCACAAGGTGAGTTGAAAATGAAGGGGTCATATCTAGAGGATAAAATTAAGGGGTGAGAGAGGATTATACTAGGAGATGGAGAAAGGGAGAGGTAGAACAGGGTAAATTATCTCACAAAAAACAGAAAAGAAAAGGCTCTTACAGTAGAGGGGAAATGGAGGAAGGTGAGAGGGAATGAGTGAATCTTATTCTCATAGGATTTGACTTAAGGAAGGAATAACATACACACTCAATTGGGTGTGGAAATCTGTCTTACCCTACAGGAAAATGGGGGGGGAGGGGACAAGAGAGTAGGGGAATGATAGAGAGGAGGGCAGATTGGGAAAGGGAGTAATCAGCAGTAAATACTTCTGAGGAGGGACAGGGTCAAAAGAAAGAATAGAATAAATGGGTGGGCAGGATAGGATTAAGGCAAGTAGAGTTAGTTTTTCATAGCATGTCTACTATGGAAGAGTTTTGCATAACTGCACGTGTATAGCCTATATTTAGTTGCTTGCCTTATCAATGAGGGTGGGTGGGGAGGGAGGAAGGGAGAAAATTTGGAAACCAAAGTTTTAAAAACATATGTTTAAAAAAATGTTTTCACATGCAACTGGGGAATAAGAAATATAGGAAATGGGGTATAGAAATCCATCCTGCCCTACAGGAAAAGTGAAGGGGAAGGTGATAAGAGAAAGGGGAGAGAGATAGAAGGGAAGGCAGACTAGGCGAAGGGGTACTTAGAATGCATGCCATCTTGGGGTGGGGGGAGGGGTGAGATGGGGTGAGAATTTGGAACTCAAAATCTTGTGGAAGTAAATGTTGAAAACAAAAAAATAAATAAAAATTACCTTAAAAAAAGCTAGCATCCTTTTCTGAACTTTTACAGCTTACTTTCCTTCGCATACTCTACAATCCAGGGATACTGGCCTCCTGATTTTTCCTCACACAAGCTACTCTATCTCCTGATTTTGGGCTTTTTCATTGGCTGTCCCACATGTCTGGAATACTCTCCTACCTCTGTTCTACCTCCTGGATTCCCTGTCTTTTTTCAAGACTCAGATAAAATCCTTCCTTCTGCAACAACTTTGTCCTGATCCCCCTTTAATGTCATTGCCCCCTATAAAATTATTTGTACATTATATAGTTTGTATATACAGGTAGTTGTTTGTACTTTGTCTCTCTCATTAGATTATGATACTTAGTATGCTCTTCTGTCACCCAGGTCTGACAGACCTTTCTTAATGTCTTCTAAGTTGTCTTTGATGTTTGTGGGTTGAGAAGTCTGGAAACCTCCACAGCTGCCCCCAATTGAATCCCCTGAGGCCTGTCACACATTTCCTGGGCCCTGGCCCATGTTCAACTGTGCTCTTCTCCCAGCCTGGAGCAACAGATCTTTCCTGTCGACCATCCAGGTTGTCTTAGGCTGGAAATTTGTTTTACTCTGTCTTTCTGTGGGTTTTGTTGCTCTAGCATTTGCATACTTTTTGGCATATTTAGCAGTAAGGACAGCATCTGGAATGTAGTGAGCATTTCATAAATGCTTGTTGACTTGACAGGTTGAAGTCTGTATACACAACAACTCCTTTCCACAAATGGTCACAAGTGGTCACACAATCAATTAGGTTTTGACATTTGTTTTTTAAGCTAATTATACTATCCACATCAGGAAAAATAATCAAACTAATTTGTTCTTGGATAAACAGCCACAAATACTTTTAAGACTTACGTTTGGCATCCCAAAGCATGCAAACTGAAATTTTTGAATGTAATAAATTTTGTTCTGTGAAAAATAGGTTTCCAACTATTTCATTACTAAGGCTGAATACCTTTTATGTCACTGTAGAAATCACCCAATTACGAGGATAACTGCAATGACTCAGCCAACATACTCTAGGGAAATAGACTTTTATTAAAATCTCAGTAAGAACCTCGTCTTTCCCAAATCACCCATTGCGTATTGGATATTTCCAAGTGAATGTCTCAGAGATATACAAAATTCAAATGTCCCAAAAAAGATCTGATTGTCTTTTACCCTAAATCCATCTCTTATCTACACTTCCCTATTTTTGCTAAAGATTCCCCCATTTTCCCAGGTGTACAGATTCTTAGCCTCAGTATTAGCCCCCACTATTTCTTACTTCCTCTCATATGCCATCAGTGACCAAATCTTGTTTTACTTTCGTAACATCTCTCACCTGGGACCCCTTTTATTTTCTCATAAAACCATGACTTTAGTTAAGGCCCTCATTTCCTCTCACCTCCACTATCGTAAAGGCCTCCTTAGTAGTCTCCCTGACTCACATCTGTCCCCATGACAAACCATTCTCCTCAAAGCAGTGACTTCCTTAAGGATAGATTTGATCATGTCACTCCTCTATTCAGTAAACTTCAGTGCTCCATATTTCCTCTAGGATAAAGTATAAACTCTGCTGTCAGCTTTTAAAGTCCTTCAGAATCTAACCTGATCAAGGCTTATTATACCTTACTTCTTGCACTCGGACTAGCCTTCTGTCTCCAGGTTGTTCTGCTGGCTGGCACCTTCTCAGTGCTGAAATGCACTCATCCCTGATTTTTCTCACATTTATCTTACATAACTCTTCCTCTCTTTTTTCAAGATTCAGTTCAACTACTGTTTTCTATGTGAAGCTTTTCCTGATTTTCCCAACTGCAAGTACCTTCTCTCCAAACTATCTTACATTTATTCTGTATGTATCTATTTATTGCTTTCTTCACTGACATACCAGCTCCTTGAGAGTAAAGACTGTTCAATTCTTTGTATTTTATTCCTGTTCATAGCATAGGACAAATAGTAGGTATTTGTAAAAGCTTATTGGTACACTGATTGAGTAAAAAAAGGGAAAATAATTCAGTTTTTGTCATGGAAGGATAAATTGTCAGCATTAGAAAAGAAGAGGTTCTTAAAACAGAACTATAATGCTTTTTCTCCTATATTTGTAATACAAGGAGGGTCTTTCCAAGGGAAAAAGGAAAGGTTGACCATTTTCCTAACAAAATAGGGGCAAGAGAATCAAGTGAGTTAGCATGTGTAAAGCATTTAGCACAGTATTAGGCACATAGTAGGACTTTAAAAACTTATCTTTTTCCTAATTCACAATAACAAAGAGATCCCTCAGGTTTTCTCTTGAATACAGAATCACAATGAAGCTAAATACCCAGGGGTGGAACCAAGATGGCAGAATAAAATCAGGCACTTACTTGAGCTCTCCCCCAAACCCCTTCAAATCATTGTTAAAAAAAAAATTACTCTGGGTGCAGCTAGGTGGCACAGTGGATACAGCACCAGACCTGAAGTCTGGAGGACTTCAATTCAAATCTGAACTCAGACATCTAACACTTACTATCAAAATAATTTGGGGAAGGTTTGGGTTTTTTTGTTTTTTGTTTTTTGTTTTTTTTTTTTTTTGGCCAGGCAATGCGGTTAAGTGACTTGCCCAGGGTCATACAGCTAGTAAATGTCAGCCCCCTAGAGTCAGCCTTTACTGTGGGATGATGGATATAAGAAGAAATTACTGGAACAGTATTTCTGAGTGTTCCATAAAATTGTAGCTGAAGACCTTTGTCCCCTATGTTACATAATGGCTCTTATATAAGGACCTTCTTCATACTATTTCCAGTAATCATAGCATCTCTGTCCTATCAATCGACAATCCTTTTATTGGATTAAAAAGTGAAAATAGTCAACATTTCTTTTGCATTTTGCAGTTTTACAAATTACTCATTTGACCTTGCAGTATATTTTTACCAGCATCATTAGTGTGCAATAGCATGGGATTTTAGATTCAGGAAAGAAACATGGGCTCCGCTTTTATTCTGGACTAAGTCACATAACCTTTTCTAGTCTCATTTTCCTCATAATAAAAATGATGATGTAAAAAGACTTCTATTAGCTACCACAATTGACCATTGTAAGAAAAGTACTATATAAACCTTAAAGGTCTCTAGAACATGAGTTATCTTTTACTTCATTTTATATGTAAAGATACTGAAACTCATAAAGCCCCAGTTTGTGGGCATTTATGTGGAATATTTCATTGTAGAAAATTGTCTGTCAGATATATGTATTGTTGCATAGTTTGGCTTAACTTCTTTTATTTTTTGTTACAAGAAAAGATGGCTATGTCCAAAAATCGTTGTATTTTTTTTTAAGAATCATCAGAGAAGAAGAAGAAGAAGAAGAAGACAGTATATATTAGCTTCCTTTTTCTCATCAGTAAAATGAGGGAGGTGAACAAGATAGTCCTAAAGGTCTCTTCCAATTCTGTATCTATGAGCAAGAGAAAGAATAAGAAGAGTAGTTCCTTAAACAATAGAGTTGACACTAGCACCAGCTCCTTTTCAATATCCTTTCTACTATAAAAACCCCCAGATGGCTTATACCAACAGTTTCTCCATCCTCAGAGGAAATAGTTTCCCATTGTATTCTTGGTAAAAGGAAAAAAAAATAATGTTCTCTTTTCCAAAAATTGGGCATAGTTTCAAAACAATATATTTCTAGCTATAAGGGTAAATTACCTAGTGATGGGTGGTGATATCACAGTGCTTCTCATAACAAAGTTCACTAATGAATTATAATAAACAGCCTACCTTAGGTGCTTGGGGTTATCACCTCTCTGATTCTATCTCCTCACCCCCACTAGCATGTTTTGTCTTATTTTAAAATTTATTCCTCTTTTTTAGGTTCCTTTGAAAATAATAAAAACAAACAAATAAACAAAATAAAACAATTAAATAAAAATTAATAAATTAGTAAATAATTATATTTTTGCTGTAAATAACAGTCGTAAGTTTACCTTGTCAACTTGCAAAACTTTTGACTTTTTTGCCTTTAAAAACCAACCAGGTAAGCAGGCTTACCTGCTCTAATGTCAGAATATAACATTTTCATTCACAGTGACTTCCCACATTAGGCTGTTTTCAGAGTGTTGTTCTCCCATTTTAATGTCTTAGAACTTGGAAGATTATGTCTATTTAGTTTAATGTTTCCTCCTTAATGCTTCAGGCATAGTTGCTAACTATCATTTATCTACAAGTACCAATTTCCATTGGTTAAACTGCTGTAGGAAATTGCTGTTATTTTCTAGAACATGGAAATACAGGCTACACCTTCTCCCATTGCTACATTTTAAAATAATATTTTAAGAAACTAGATTGGAGTCTAATAAATGTCCTGTAATTCTTTTATGTTCCTTATGCATAGATCTTGCCATATAATTCCTCTGTTAAACTCTTCAGGGATAGCCTCTGGCCTGCAGAGAAAACTTTAAACTCCTTTGCCTGCCAATCAAGGCCCTCCATGACCTAAAACTACCCAGTATTTATGGTCTTAATCCACACTACTTATGTCTGTTGTATGTAAGTAACCAAGCTGGCCTAATCTTAGTTGCCTGAAGATGATCTGTGTGCTTCAGCCTCTCTGTCTTTGCTCAATCCCAATGCCCAAAATTCCTTATCTCTCCAATTTCATTTTTTGAATCCTTAGGTATCATTTAAGGTCCAACTCAAATATAACCTCTTTCCCTCATCCCCAATGCCCTCTCCTAAGAATAATGACATTTTTCTACCTCAAGCCTAACAACGGGCATTTTAATAGTGAAATTATTAGAAGCAGTGTCCAACCAGAAGATTTGGATTCAAGCTCCTTCTCTGATATACATTATGCGACCTTGTTCAAAGTACTTATATCTTAGTGCCCAAGGCAATAAGTTACAGAGGAAGCATTACCTGTGTCAGCAGAAAGAGTTTCCTCTTTGGGAGATCTTCATATTCATGAAATCACAGACTCAGGCCAAAATTCATTATAGAAAATTGGTCACAATTCACATGTCATGGCACATACATGAGTAATAACATAAAACATTACATGAAACATGGAAATATTGTATTGTTGATAGACTGCTGGACTTGAGTCAGGAAACAAAGCCTAGGTTAAAATATTACCTCTTAGGTCTGTGATCCTGGATGATCATAGGTTTAGTTGTGAATAGGACCTTTAAGACCATAAAGTCTATTTCCTTTATTTTGTAAATGAGGAGACTAAAATCTAAAGTGGTTAAATGACCTGCTCTGGGACATTTAGCTCATAAGTAACTGAGATAAGATTCCAACTCTAGTCATTCTAACTCCAAATCTAGGCCTAAATCACTATTTCAATCTGACTCTCAATTAATTAAATGTGCCTTAAGCAACTTCCTAGGACTTATTCATTAAGTCATAAATGGGTTTCATTTTCCAAAGGAAGAATCCACTTGGAAGCTCCCTGTACTGAGGAAATTTTATATCCATTGTGTATAAGCCACATCCAGTTACTAGACTCTAAGCTCCATGAGGGCAAGAATTATGTTATATATAAACTTTACATGTTTCTCATATACTCAGCACTGAAGTACATAGTAAGTGTTTAACAAATGATTTTGAATTAAATTAAGAACATTGGATTTGGAATCAGAGGACCTAGGCCTGAATCTCGACTGGTACTTGCTACATATGTGACAGGTCAAGTAACCAACTCTGAGCCTCAGTTTCATCATTTGTAAAATAATGGGTTTAGAGTACAGGGGTTAGAAACATGAGGCCTCAAGGCCACATGTGGCCCTCTGGGGCCTCAAGTGTGGCCCTTTGACTGAATCCAAACTTCACAGAACACATTCTTTTATTAAGGGGATTAATTAATTATTAAAAGTAAATTAATAATTAAATTAATAAATAATAAAATTATAAATTGATAATTAAAATTAATTAATAAAATAATTTGTTCTGTGAAGTTTGGATTCAGTCAAAGGGCCACACTTGGGGACCTAGAGGGCCACATGTGGCCTTGAGGCCACAGGTTCCCCAGCCCTGTGTTAGACTATATGACCTCTAAAGTTTCTTCTAATTGTAAATCTATGATGTCATGTTTTATCTTACAATCGCTATTCTGTTGTAAAGATGATTTTGTGCAACTCAACCTCACTTAAATCCAATCCATGGACCAATCCAGACATCATCCCATGAACTGTTTTTGGTCCTCCTCAGAAATGAACGACAAACAACAACAACTAAAACAGCTATGATCATAGTGGTCAGTTACGGTAATCCCGTTCAGAAAAGATACTCTAAAGCACTAGTGTAAGAACCAAATAAAAACGAATACTTGTAGGCTCCATGGTGATTTAGAAAACCCCAAATTAACATCATCTATGTTGTATTGTATTCTTATTTATTTTGTTAAATATTTCCCAAATACATTTTAATCTAATTCAGGCCAAACACCAGTTTTGATCTACAGTTATGCCATGAGTTTGACTCAAAAAATCAGAACAGTTGAAGAGCTGTGAACAGGAAGAGCCAATATTTTAAATGACTTTAGAAGCCACTAAACCTTGCTCGTCATCTACTTCTCTTTGTATCATTTTCTTTCTCACTCCCCCCCATATCTTCCTCTGTTCCACATCCCTCTCTCTAAATGACCGCCTTCTCACTTTCCCCCTGTAGCTCTTCTCTACTTCCTTCCTTCTCTCCCTCTCTTTTCTATTTTCCTTATCCTTCATCCTCTCCTCGCCTTTCCCCATGTCTCTCCTTCCCCTTTTCTTCTCCATCTCTCTTTTCCATTCTCTTTTGACTCTTCCTTTATGTTTCTCTCTTCCATTTCCCCATATACTACCTCCTTCTATTCTTAGATCTGTTTCTTTCTCTTTCTCCATTTTTTTGGCAAAAAATTAGCCCCTCCTCCCACACTGACCATAATGTAAACCTGAAGATAATGTATATACATACATATTCAATAAAGTTGTATGGTTTCTTTCTATTATTTTGAAAAGGTGACAGGAACATTTTATATTTTTTTCTAAAAAGAACCACATTCTCTAAGATAAACACTTGGAAAAATCAAGGGCCTTATTATTTTTTAAGGCAACTGAGAAAATAATAATAACTACCAACTCATATGCCTATTTTTTCATGGCTATAAATTATTTTATAAGAAAATTGTACTGATGAATCAAGGGTATCCCTGATGAGACAAGAACAGGTAGGCTTTCAAAACCTATACTCTACAAGAGATTGCCTTTTTAGTGACACAATAAACTGAAAGTTATAGAAAATTCAGAATCCTACTGTTTATTGTTTGTTGGTATAAGAAAATTTTGAATTCTGTAGAGCAAAAAGTTTCAAGATTATCCTCTAAAAAGATGTCTCCTGTCAATACTTTTTTTTAAGATATGAGTATTTAAGATATTCAATGGAGATAATTATTCATAACAAGCAAGGGCCAGGCATGGTAGCACATGCCTTTTATCTCTGTTACCAGGGAAGCTGAGGGTGGTGGACTGACGGAATTCAAGAATTCTGAGCTGTACTGGGATAAGTCAATCAGCTTTCTGAACTAAATTCAGTACCAATATGGTGAGGGAACTCAGAGAGGGGGAGCACCAAGCTACATAAGGAGGGATGATTCTGGTCAGGTCTGAAATAAAGCAAGTCAAAGCTTCTGTGCCAATCAGCAGAGGGATTGGGCCCAAGAATGGCTGCTGTAACCCAATTTAGATATGGTAAAGACTTCCAGTCTCAAAAAAAAAGTCAAATAAAACATTAAAATGGGGAAAGATGCTCAGACAGGGGACCTACATTCCCACCTTTATCACAGAATATGTCCAGGTGCAAAGTAGAGTCTATTCATAGATCATCAAAAAGGGTTAAAACTGTTGGTCACCCAAAGAGCAATGGAGAGGTTCATGATGGCGGCACATAGGCTATTGCATATGGTTATTAATAGGCTTAGTGGTGTAATCATGCACTTCTGAAACCAGAAGACATTTATTTGCTGAACTTATGGAGAGACATTAGCTTGTTCTATTGGTTTTAATGAGATGGAAAAATTGCATCGTTCTGGCATCTAATTCCACATTTGGACAAACTTAATTTCTACTTATCTGAAAGGTGTATGAAGAAATATTATGTTGTAGTAGATAGGGTGCTGAGACACCTGGATTGAAATCTGCCTCAGATATTTGTTCTGTGTAACTGTGGGAGTCACTTACTTCACATAGTCTTAGTTTCAGTTTGAAAAATTAAGGGGTGGAACTTGATGTCAAAGTTCCCTTCTATCTCTAAATCTTTTATTCTAAATTCTAAATTCAGTATTTCACTTTAATAGACAAATGTCTATTAATTTTCAAGTGGGTACCAGGGCATTTTCTTAGGTTCTCGAAGAGTCACATGGATGAATAAGACATAGTACACACCCTCTTGGACTTTGTAACCTAATAGTTACAGAAATACAGTAATCAAAAATGTGCAACTATAAACAAAACAAAAATGTGGTATATTGCTGTAGAAACATAGGACATCATCCCTCTCCCCTGGCCTAAGCTTAAGGACACCTTATGGAATTGAGACTACATGGTACAGTGGAGGGCAATGGATTTGGAGTCAGAGGACCTGACATTAAATCCTAACCTTCCCCATATTATCTGTGTAATCTTGAGCTTGTTACTTTAATTTCTTGGGTCTCAATGTATACATCTATAAAATAAGGGAGTAGACGAAATGACCTCTGAGGTCCTTTGAACTTTTTATCTTAGAATTTGTGCCCAAGCTCTTATTCTAAGAGTCTATACACAGTCCTAAGTGCATTTAAGAAAGTGCCAGCATCTCTGAGAAGAATGGGCCATCATGTCATTGGGAAACACATGTGTGCTCTCCAGCAGAATTGCTCAGAAATGCTTCTAAAGGATTATCACTTAGGTTCACAGGACTGAGGGCAAGAATGGACCTTAAAGATCCTCTAGATCAGGGGTGAGGAACCTGTGGTCTTGAGACCATGTGGCCTTGAGGCTGCAGGTTCCCCAGCCTTGCTCTAGATCAACCCCCTCTTTTTCCTAAAGTAAAAACTAAGACACCCAGTGCCTTGATCCTTTCTAGAATTTCCCCACTGATTGTTATTCTCAGTGCACAGCAGACCTGCTTATGTATCAGTTTTAATTTTTAAAGCAGTGAAAATGTTTTAAATTTCAATTAAATTATCATTAGTGACTCACGGATGACAGGGCTGATAGGCTTAGCATTCTGTTTTGTTTGTCAAATAGCAACAAAGTGCTTGACCTAGGAAAAAAAATCATTTTAAATGAAATAATATAACCATTACCAAACTACTCTTACCTTTTTTGTAAAGAATGTTTTATGTGAAACGTCTTTACCACAAACACATTCTCTATGCATGGCAAAGAAATGATTCAGTCACAAAATCCTGGTTATAGTAATATGTAACCATCTTCAGATTCATTATGGCTTTTTTTTATGTGAAAGCGGGTTCCTTTTTTCTATTTGTTTGTTTTGTTTTATTTTATGGGTGTTTTTTACTAGATATTTTTTCTAAAAGAGAGTATCCAAACATATAATACACAATTGTTAATGCACAAACTACAAAGTAACACATGTGACTCCACTATTTAAAATGCAAGGAGATATTTAACCTATTTTCCTGTACTTAATAGCATCAGTTTGGAACATTCTACCATTACTGCTTCAAGAGAGCATGATTCTCTGAAATTAACTGATTAAAATATGGAGATGATTCTCTAAACTTTTAGCAAGAAGATGAAATTAACTATCTAATTTTACTATAAAGCAAAAATAAACATCACTTTTATAGCACTTTAGAGTTTCCAAGGCTCCTATATCATTTGAGCCTCCCAACAAACTTCTATTATGAGTTAACACATGTAAAGTACTTGGAAAAACCTTAAACCACTATATAAATACATGTGGTGGTTGTTGTTATCATCCCCATTTTAAATATAAGGAAAGTAAAACTTAGAGAGGCTATGCAACTTGCCTATTGGTCACCTAACAAGTATCAAAGGCAGGATTCAAGCCTAGAAGCAGCTAGGTGGCTCAGTGGATAGAGTGCCAGGCTTGGAGTCAAGAAGACATGAGTTCAAATACAGCCTTAGATACTTACTAGTTGTGTGACCCTGAACAAGTCCCTTGACCCTGTTCGCCTTAATTTCCTCATCTGTGAAATGACCTGAAGAAAGATGACAAACCACTCTAGTATCTTTACCAAGAAAACCCCAAATGCCATCACAAAGAATTGGACACAATCCAACAACAACAACAATAAAATCAAGCCTAGGTCTCCTTAATTCTCAGTCCAGTGTTCTATCCAACACTCCATACTGCCGTTCTGGAACTTGTCAAGGTATAGAGAAATATACCTAAAAACAGACTAGAGGAAGTCTAATGGAATTCCTCTGGGTTTTGAGGAATATTGGAGAAAGAATAAATCATTTCATGTCTTTAGGAAAAAATAATAAATTGGCAGTTAAAAATGCAATTTTTTTAGCATAGAGAATTAAATTTGAATTGGTTCAAATTGTTCTACTGTTGTTTCTTAAAAACTATTCATCATACCATTAACAATAGCAGATCACAGTGGAAAACTCCACACGTGCATTTTCTCCTTGTTAGTGACAGGGGAAGCTGCTTGTTTTGTATTATCTGTCTCTTTAGTATTGGAGCAGGATGGCTGATCATCATCCCATCTTCACGAGAGCAATTTTGAAAGGATGTTTCATCTGTAAAATAAACTACTGTCTCTGACCCCAATGTAAACTAGGCCACTATGTAAACTGTTTCCTACTAGCAAAGGAAAATGTGAGCTAGTCTTCCAAAGACTACAGTTGAACCCAAGTCTTCATGATTAAAGTTTGTGGCTGCCTCTATATGCCTCCAGACAATCTTCTGATAAAAGAAAAAAAATGAACTGTTTAGTTTTGTCTATAAGCAGTCAAATAGAGGCATCTAGGTGGCACAGGGGATAGAGTACTGGGACCAAAATTGAAAAGATCTGAATTCAAATAAGTCCTTACATACTTGCTAGCTGTGTGACCCTGAGCAAGTAACTTAACCCCTTTGCCTCAGTTTTCTCATTTGCAAAATGAGCTAGAGAAGGAAATGGCAAACCACTCCAGTATCTTGACCAAAAAAATCTCAAATATGGTCACATAGAGTTAGACACAATGGAAGTGAATGAACAACAACAAAGTCAAATAATCATTGCAAGGATAGTTTTCCCCTGGATTAACTGATCACATGATCTGGCAACATTGCCAGTATAGCCAAAATTTCCTATCAGTTGGTTATCCCCTGTAATGACTATTCACATGAAAGAAGAAGGCAAAAAAGCTGCTTTCCAGCTTCAGAACTTGGTGCCAGCTAACACATTCTCAATATACTCAAAGTTTCATAGCCACTTTATTTTTATACCCTCTCAAATGTTCACTCACAGCATTCTGTCTACATAGGGGACCCAAAATGTTTTGGTGAAAAGGTAATACAGTTAGTGTTCTCACTCTATCAATGTTCATTGTTTGATTAATGGATTAAAACACTTAAAGGTTCCATTTCAGTCCACTCCTTTTCCCCCCTCACTAAACATGGAAAATTCTATCTTCCTTATAAAGCAAATAATATTCAGAGAATTTTTTTTTGGTTTGTTTGTTTGGCTGGTTAGGTTTGAATATTATTTTCCACAGTAATCCTACTGTGATCAATGAGGTAATGAGTTTTCTGACCAGGAAAATCCCTTCACTGATGAAATCACAGCATCACAGGTCCAGAAGGGGTGGGGGAGGGGAGAAGATATCATCTGATTCTTCATTATGAATAGAGATGACACTGGCTTTTCCTAACCTTGGCCAAGGAAGTAAAAGCCATGGTGCATCCTAACAAACTGAAAAGGCCCAACAGACATACAAGAGAAGACCAGCCCAGCTAAGCTCAAAGAAGCTTATTTAGCAAAGGCTAGCCTTTAAATGATTCTTCTCTCCATCCCCCCACAACATCTACTAAAATAAAGGATCTTAAACTTTTTGTATCGCAGACTTTTTTTGCAGTCTGGTGAAGTCTATGGACCCCTTATCAGAATACTGTTTTGAAATGATTGGAAGGAATGATAAATTTCATGAAAAGATTAATGAAAATTAAAAATGTATTTTTTCCTACCCAAGGGCACAGACTCCTTGATATCATGGGAGGTCCATAGACCCATCCACCCACCCCAAGAGTTAAGAAGCACTGTGGTAGAACATACTGGTAGAGTGCCAGGCCTAGAATCAAGAAGGATCATCTTGCTGAGTTCAGATCTGGTCTCAGACACTTACTAGCTGTGTGACTCTGGGCAAGTCACTTAACTCTGTTTGCCTCAGTTTCCTCACCTGTAAAATGAGCTGGAAAAGGAAGTGGTAAATCATTCCAGTATCTCTGCCAAGAAAACCCCAGATGGGGTCTCGAAGACTCAGACATCACTGAACAACAACAACAAAAAAAAAAGCATAGTGGATTTGTGAACTAGCTTGGTCTTGGAATGAGCTACCCCATTGAAATCAAGGGGCTTTGAAGCATCAATAGAAATCTTACTTCCCCCTTTTACTTGGGTTCAGAGAATTGCTAATGGATTGGCTTGTGTTTTTAACTGATTATGAGATTTGTACAGGGCTTAAGGGTACTTGACAAACATCCAGACTTTTTACTCACAACAGCTAGTGTTGTTATCTCCATTTTACATGTAAGGAAACTGAGCCAACTCTGCTTTTTTCTTCTATTATACTAAGCAGTAAACAAATACTAGAGCATTTCAGTGGAGACGGTGATAGAACAGTAGTTATAAAGAAACAAGTTTGAATACTGCCTCAGACATTCAATGGCTATGGGATTCTGGGCAAGCCATTTAAACTCTTTTAACATGTTTCAAAAGATGTTTCTGAAGGTCAAATGAGATAACATGTGTAAAGTCCTTTGTAAACCAGAAAGCACTTGCAAATGGTAGCCAGATATTGTTGCTGGTGCTGTTATTGATTTAAAGTGCCCTGGGACTATCCCATTAGGTGAGGATGACAATGAATCATTACTTGCATTTATGAATATCCCTCCATAAAAGTCTTTATTTAAGTTCTAGAGTTTGTTGTTGTTGGCTGAATGCTATTGGTTAGATGAGAATGTTGGGTAGACCCTTCTATACAACTGTGTTTGTACTGTGTAGACAAGCTGTGTGACCCCAGGAAAATTACTTAACCCCTCACTGCCTCAAATTCCAGGAGTTAGTTGATCTACATTTTTGGAGAGAATTCCCACCTTGTGAGTTCTACCACTTTGATAAAATTAGGTGTTCTGATAAAAAAGGGTAAGGGAAAAGGGATATATATGTACCCTTAGAATTCCAGTTTCTTCCATCTAAACTACAATTCACAGAAAGTCTGTAAAAAAATGGTGGGTAATGGCCCAGCAGACTTCTTATTTTATCGATGTAAAAATTTCTAGTGAGTAAATTCTTTCTCTGCAGATTATAGCCCTAGAAATTTTCATGAGGGCAAAGAGAAGTTAAAGAACTTACATTCATTATACAACAGAAGAAGGATGTGGACCCATATCTTCCTGACTGATGCCAATTTACTTAAGATCTAAATAACAATAATAATTATATCTATCATACATACCTGAAATAATATATATAAAATATATTACAGATATTATTTATCCCCATTTAACAGATAAAGAAACTGAGTGTCTGAGACAATATTTAACACAAGTGTCAAAAGCGGATTCAGACCCAGGACTCTGATGGTACTAAGATTTCTTTCTATAAGGTGATTAGCAAACCATAAATTGTTACACAATTACCATTACTATTGGCATTCTGCTGAAATATATATCTATGTGACACATCAATTAAGGCATTTATTTTAAATTGATGACTAATATTTCACTGGCAGGCCAAAAATATGTGGAATTATGTATGTGTATATACATATACACTATACAGATGTATATATGTGTATATATAGAGGTGAACCCCAGTTCAGACCCCAATCAAGTCTCCCCTGGACTACTGCAATCATCTACTAATTGGCATCCCTACTTTAAGTCTCTCCTTTCCAATCTATCATCCACAAAAGTGCCTAAATGAATACAAGACTGACCAGGTGATGTTTCTGTTTAATAAACGTCTGTTGGCTACCTATCACCTCTACGTTATTATATAAACTCCTCTATTTGGCTTTTAAAATCTTTTGCAAAATTGTTTTCAACCTACAATTCCAGGTTTATTATTCCATAGTACTCTCTGTCCTGTATGCTACACTATAGCCACAGGTGTGCTCCTATTTTTCCTCATATATGACATTCCATTATCGTCCTCCCCCCCTTTGCCTATGTTGTCTCCCAAGCCTGGAATGCCCTTCCTTCCCTTGCACCTATTAGAATTCTAGTGTCCTTCAACACTCAGACCAACTTAGGGCTATTTAAGGCATTTTCTCAACTTTATCCCACACCAACTGCTTGCAATTCCCCTGCCCAATTACTTGGCATTAATTTTGTATACTTTTTACATGTATTATACATGTATGTAGTTTCTCCCAAATGTAATTCAAGGGCATGGACTTTTTATTTTTTTTTGTCTTAGAAACCCTAGCATTTAACTCAATTCCTGGCCTATGGTTTGCATTTAATACATATTTGTTGATTTATTGAATCAGTGATTTGCTAGTTATTAATAACAAATAAATGTAAAGCAGCATCATGTATCTTATTTTAATGGTAATTTGAATTTTTATGCATAAAATGAATTACACTGAAATGGATCTGTTATTTTTCTTAGTCTCCATCCTCCCTCCAGGGACACAGATCAAAATCCAACCAGGCCTCTCATTTTGTGCAATTTTTGTCTATGACTTCTTGGAAATCCCCCATAGAAAAAATTACACAGGAATTAACAAGACAAAAGGGTTGCATGGGAAACATTTTTTTTAAATTTTTCTCTTTCACAAAGGCTTCCTGAAATAACCCCAATATACTGTCATCAGTTCAATAAATCATCATTTCTCCACTTTCTCATTTTTCTTTTCTCCCTCTCACATTCTCTCTCTCTCTCTTTCTCTCTCTCTCTCTCTCTCTCTCTCTCTCTCTCTCTCTCTCTCTCTTTTTCTCTCTCTGTATATTTATATATAATCTGCATACACACACATACATACACACACATCTCTATTTTAGTAGTAGCACAGAACCTTGGACTGTGTCTCAGAAGTTATGAGCTGGCCCTTCTGAGCTGACTGTCCTTGGGCAAATCACTTCTCTACTTTGTGCTCCAGTTAACCCTGGTTGTGAAATGAGTTAGAGGAGAAGATATGTAGCATCCCTTCTAGCTCTAACCTTTTGAAACTTCCAAATGTGTTACCTTGAGCAAGTCACTTAACTGCTCTTAACTTCCTCATCTATTGAGTTGGAATGAAAAAAAAATATTACATTTGTCTTGTTGTGAGAATCTATGTTGCTGCAAGTTGAAAGTTTTGCAAACTGTAGCTGTACAGTGAATAAAATGAAAAAAAAATGATTAAAGCATTGTTTGCTTTTATAATGCTGTTGCCCTTCTACAGACTTATCACATCACAATGACAACAAAAATATAGTCCTAAATCTTGGTGTTCTCTAAAAAAACTACTAGTTTTTAATTAATATCAGAGAGCAAAGGCATGAGCAATTAAGGAAGAAAAACTATTGACAGCTATATTAATATCAGTTAAAAGTTTAGTTATAGTGTTATCAATCTTGTTGAGATGTGATATGTTAATTTTCCCTTTAGGAATAAATTTGAGATTGATTATTAGTGAGATGGTAGCTCTACTGAAAGAAAAATATTATATAAATATGTGTACATATGTATTGCATGTGTATATATGTATATTTGTATGTATGCAAATCACATACAGAATCCCTGAGGTCTTCTGGTATGATTTTCTTGTTTTAAAAATAAGGTAAGCAAATGCTTATATTTTTATATTGCCTGTTTCCTGGGATTTGTTTTGTAAGGTGACTACCTTTCTTTTCTTAGTTGTGATTTTGATATTTGCTTTTTCAAATCACAAAGAACTAGCTAAAGGCCAAGCTTTCAGCTTGACTTAGGGCCATAAAGGAGCCATTTCTGGAGGCCCAAGGCACTCACAAATCCCATTTTTCACCTGTGCAAGCAGGAGTTCTTAATTTGATCTTGCACCTACATGGATATAACATTTTATACCATTCCAGTGAAGAATGAAATGTAGTTAAGAGGACAATGATTTCATGTTCATATTTCTTCATTTTATTCAAAGTTTGAAAAGAAAATGATGAAGCAAGACAGAAGAATTTCATTAAGGATGAGGAAAAATTGAACAAAGTCATTAATAATTGCATTTCTATTTTTCTCTCATGCATGAAAATAAGTCATATGTATGAATCTAGTCTCCACACACTTCATTATTAATATCTTAATTATATGAATAAAGGGACTGCATACTTTTAACCTGTAATTTTATAGATCAGGATAACAATGTACATGAGTAACATTTTCTTTCTTTTATTAGTTTACTCCCTGTGAAGGAGAAAAACTGTAAATAAAATTGATAAAATCAGCAGTCTTTTCTATTCTTTGGGCATATCTTTTTCCTCAACCTTCATATGTGCTGAAGGTTACTGTCAAAGCTCCATTGTTGTGTGTGCCACAGTTTATCTTTATATCATCAAAAGATAAGCGTTCTGATTAAGTGATCACTGACCCATCAGGTTCAATGGCACTTCTAATTTGCTGGAGAATTCATATGACAGTGAAAGATTGTGGTTTTGACTATCCCTGGCTAATCACAAGGAAGAAAGTGCACCTAAAAGACATTTACAGCAGTAACATGGTAACAAAGACTCATGTATTCATCACTCTTCACAATTATCTTTTAATATATATTAAATCAATATGGTAGTTGCTCAACTAGGCACTTTTGACAATGCCATCAGAACCATGAACAGCATTTGGTCTCGATCAGTCAATTATGCATAAGGATTTCTGTCTTCTGCAATGGAAAAGTAAGCAAATGCAAAGTGAAATATCTGCAGACTTCTCTTGAATGCTAATTCTTAAGCATGAGTTTTATAGTTAGTCAACTAAGCTCTTTGAGGTCACAGTTTCTTCATTCATAAAACGAAGGGGTTTACCAGGTGACTATTGATATCCATTCTGATTCTAAATCTATAATGCTCTAATCCTATGTACAGAAGAATCTCTTGTAGTCAAGGGAGAGGAAAAAGATACCAGTCCACATTAGCTGTGTTCTATGTCTGTAACATTTCTTGCTCAAACCTGGAATGAAAAGCTAGATTACTAATGCTTGAAATTAGTAGCTAATCAATCAGCAATTATTTATTAAGTACCTGCTACATTGCAGGGGATATAATTTCAGCTTTTTGTTCTATCTGTAGTAATGATATGTAAATACATAATTGCATGCAAAATATAAGCATATTGAATATAATATAGAGGACATATGCTACATCCTTTCATTAAATTATCTCAGCTTCAATTGTGGTTTAAAATTGGAAGCCCATCAATCAACAAATGTTTATAAATATCTACTATGTGACAGAAAAGGACGAAAGTCAGGACCATAATTCTCAAATATAACATCTAAATTAATATCCAAATCTATACTTCCTTGAATAGTCACATATGCATCCTTTCATAGATATTCCTATACAAAGAGTCACACTCTCCCTGATGGACAATATAGAATGTAATTCAAGGACAAGTCAACACACAATGTTTCACTAAGTGCCTGCTATATTTAAGACACTCAGCTAGGTGCTAGAAATATAAAAAAAGAGGTAATCCTTGTTCTCAAAGAACTTGCATTCTACTTTGAAGAAATAATGTTTATACAAATCAGGAAATTGAAGACAATTTGCAAAAGGAGACGGCAAAAAGGTTTAACAGAGAGATCACCTCCTATTGTAGTTCAAAAATACTTTAGTGTTTGCTAAAGACTCTTTCCCTAAAGCAGTGGAGGGGAGTTTCATTTAATCTGTAATGTAATGAGAATTGAAAGGCCAGTACTTAGTTTGAAAGGGGAAGGAGGAAAAAATGAATCACTGTGACCCTAGAATCCTAGGGGATAGCAAATAGAAGCATGTGGTTTTATTGGGAAAATTGTCCCCTAAGGCATCTTCTTAATTCTGATTCCATATACTCACCAAACAACCTTCAGATGTTGAATTGGTATCCTCAGAGGGACGCCTACTTGAATGAGATATTTATCATCACAATTTATTTGATTTGTTGTAAGCTATAAGTCAGACTCACAAGAGTATTGGAAGTATCATTTAATTTTACCTAGGACAATATTGTATGCAGGCATCCATCCATCCATCTATTATTGTAAAAGAAAAAGAAGGACCCATTTTGCAACTTTGGAGGGGGAAAATGTAGTAACCGAGTCTTTGAAGCCCATCTCTACTTGGCTTGTTCAGGTGCAAAGCAAGAAATAAAATTTCGGTAGCTTTTGATTAGTTTTTATTTCACATTCACACAAGTTCAATAGGCTGATGGCATAATTGTGAATCAACCCATCTAGCTGTAGATGCAATGATTATGACATAAAGGTTTTAACATATTTGCTAGATAAAGACCACTGCAATTTAATATCCATCCAGAAGTGTAATTAGCCTTCTCATGAACTGTCCTTCTGTCTAAAATTCAATTACAGAATTATAGAATTTTCCTAGGACTTCATGCACACTATAGATTTAAGATTTTTCCATAGCTGAATTTGGCTTTTTCATCTAAGTATCTCTTCCCATACACCTCAAAACTACACAATTTTAAAATTTCAGAGAATGATTTTTAGAAAGCTTGTGAAACAAAGGCATTCTTCCTTCCAAATAGTTTCTAAAGAAATAAGTTACATGATTTAGAACATATATGTTCCATTGTTAAGTAGCCTTTTTTTTTTAACTGATAAGTTTTGAGTAGTTTACAGGAAGCTCTGTGAAGAGCAGATTTTACTGTTTCATTGAGTTGGCTGCTGCTGTTGATGCTGGTTTTGTATATCTGGGACAAAGAACAATGCCCTGTAGGTGTCTGGCAAACATTTGCTGAAGGAAATAATTTTATTTGAATTGACTTGACTTGCAAATAACTCTCTTTAGAAGCACCTCGTGAGGTAAGTTATGTATTCTTTTTCTCATTTACAGATGCCATGCCCAGAGAGGTTGTGAGTGTCAGGACAGGATTCATAGTCAAATCTCCTGGCTCCAAGACCAAATCAAGACCAAATACACGTGTGTGTGTGTATGTGTGTGTGTGTGTGTGTGTGTGTGTGTGTGTGTGTGTATAATCAATCCTCAACTTTCATGCAGATAACATTCCTAGAAAAATGACACGAAAGGAAAAACACAAATGTCGATACATTGAACCTGTGGGAACTAAGGGGTTAGGTTCCCATGAGTACCCAAAATTGTAATCTTTCACTAGAGATTGCTGAAAAACACAATTTCCCACATACCATTATTTATAACAAAATATTAGTTCTGATAATAAGTACTTTGACTAACAAAGTAACCATGAATCCATAAAATATAGCATACAAAATAAAATTGGCAACATGCAAAACATTTTTCTCACTAGTAATTCCTTAGAATTCTGTGACCTTTTGTACTGATATCTAAATTAAAAAAATATTTCAGACAATATTCACTTTTTTATAACACATGGTATCTAAAGTACCATAAATCCTGTATGTCAAATAAAATTCTTAAAACTTAAACATTTTTAACCTGAATCTTACTTTCCATTGTATCAGATGGCAGTGTGAGGGTACTGTACTGCATACTATACTGCTGTAAGCTTCTCTACCTTGGATGAAAACCAAGGGAAAGATTATTGGGACTTTAGTCACTACTGTCAGAATATGTTGAAACTGGCGAGATCTCAAGATCAACCCTAGAACCCAAAGGACTTACACTATTCTTTGGGGTCATCACTGCAATACAAAATGTGAGTTTTACAGGCAATTTTCAGATGAAGAAATTAAAGTTATCTATAGTCATATGGAAAATGCTCTAAATCACTATTGATTAGAGAAATGCAAATCGAAACAACTCTGAAATAGCACATCACACCTATCAAATTGACTAACATGACAAAACAGGAAAATGATAAATATTGAGAAGATGTGGGAAAACTGGAAAAATAATGCATTGGTGGTGGAGTTGTGAACTGATCCAACCATTTGGGAGAGTAATTTGGAATTATGCCCAAAGGGCTATAAAAATGTACATACCCTTTGACTCAGCAATAGCACTTCTAGGGCTGTATCCCAAAGAGATCATAAAATGGAAAAGGACCCACATGTACAAAAATATTTATAGCAGCTCTTTCTGTGGTGGCAAAGAATTGGAAACTAAGGTGATGCCCATCAATCGGGCAATGGCTGAACAAGTTGTGGTATACGAATGTAATGGAATACTATTGTGCTATTAGAAATGATGAACAAGTGGACTTCAGAAAAACCTGGAAAGACTTGTATGGACTGATGCTGAGTGAAGTGAGCAGGACCAGGAGAACATTGTACACAGTAACAGCCACATTGTGGGATGACTAACTTTGATAGACTTAGCTCTTCTCAGCAATGCAAGGATCTACAACAACTCAAAAAGTCTCATGATGGAAAATGCTATCCACATCAAGAGAAAGAACTTTGGAGTCTGAATGCAGATGGGAAGCATACTATTTGCTCTTTTTTTTCTTATGTTTTGTTTTGTTTCATTTCTTTTTTCTTGTGGTTCCTCCTATTGGTTCTAATTCTTCTTTACAACATGACCAATGTGAATATGCACACATTGCGCCTCTCATTATTTTTTCTTCTGTGAATAGCCCTGAATATTCAAGATTGACAACATGAAAGTGAAAATAAAGTTACTAATAAAATCACACAAATGCTCATAAAAGTTAAATGTGTAAATTTTTAGAATTGACTATATGTATATAATATAGGACATATATAATGTTTATATATATGATATGTTAATAATATTGCTATGTCTATAGCACTTACTACCAGACACCATGCTAAGTGCTTTACAACTATTATCTCATTGGATCCTCATAACTCTGAAAGGTAGGTGATATTACTGTGTCACATTGCCTCTCAAGTCCAGGAATAAATACATACACATACATATGTCTGTAAATGTACATATATATGCTAAAAAGTTATATGTATGAACATGTACATATATACACATGCATATATATGTGTTTGTGTATATGCACACAGTTCTGATGTATGTATATATACAAAACAGATCCTATATGTTTATGTTTGTGTATATATAAACAGACACACATACATACATATAGGAACTATGTGCATATACACAGGCATACATATATACATGCATGTGTATGTGTGTGTGTTTATACATATGCTCTGTTTCAGTTCTGAAGTTTATATGTATATGTATACACATACATCCATACATATACATTTGTTATTATTGTTGTTCAGTTGTTTCAGTCATATTTCACTCTTCTTGACCTCATTTTGGGGTTTTCTTGGCAAAGGTCCTGAAGTGCTTTGCCATTTGCTTCTCCAGCTCATTTTATACATGAGGAAACTGAGGCAAACAGGGTTAAGTGATTTGCCCAGGGTTACACAGCTAATAAGTGGCTGAGGCCAAATTTGAATTCAGGAAGATGAGTCTTTTGGATTTCAAGCCCAGTGCTCTATCCACTGCGCTACCTATATACATATCATATATACATGCAAACTCCTGAAAAAAAAAAACTGGGTTGTGAGTATAAACACACACAGGGAGAGAGAGACAGAGAGAGACCAAGAGAGAGAGAGACAGAGAAAATATGAAATTGGACTGAATCTGTTATTTCATAGTTACAGGGAACTTCTGGCTAAAGAAACTTCTTTCCCAAAAGCACGTCAGTACCTTCTCTGCAATCATTACATTAGGAGGTGAGTTGCCTATAATACTGAAAAGTTAAGTATTTTGTTTGGGACAACACTGTCTGTATATGTCTGAAATAGGACTTGAATCTGGTCTTCTGAACTTTATCAGCCCTCTATTTACTATGTTCCACTGCCTCTCAAATCCAGGAATAAATCTTCAAAATATAAACACATTTTCAAAGTATTAGTACAAGTGACATTAGAGAAATAAGTACAGAAGACCAGAGTGAAAATAAAGCCTACCTCTACAAAAACCTGGAAAGAAAGAATTACCCAAAGGGAGATTCCAAATTGGCAATTTTAAAAAGAAAAAAAGGGGGGGGAAAGTAATTGGCAGAGAAATCTAGAGTCCTGTTAAGTCTCTTAGTCAGTTTTAAATAAATCTGGTTTACTTACAGCTTCTAGTTCACATGGATCTCAGATAAGGAAGCAAATCTATGGTTTCTTGAGATACCATGTGTAGGGAGCAAAAGCCAAGCAGCAGGAAGGCCATAAAGAAAATAAGTGGATTGTCGGGAACAGCCCAGGGAGTGACTGAGTGGGCCAGCTGATCATAGCTACTATACGAGCAAGGGAAAACACTCCATTTTTATTCATGATGGTTTCAGAAGTGCTGGCTGTCTTTTTTAGGTTATTCAACTTAAGGTAAGGTAATGATAGTCCCAAGAATTACTGGTGCTATGCCATCAGAAATGCATTTTTTGCCAAAATTGGGGAAATTTTTTCCCCCAGTAATCCTTTTACACATCACTTAGAAATGGCTGGTTTCCTGAAATTTTTAATAAAAATTCCAAATCTCTCTGTTGCAATTTTCAAACCCCATTTTTTTTTACCAACACAGAATTTAATATTAGTCATGCTCTCTATTTGAGTCAGAATTGTTTCTGAACAAAAGTACTGTTTGATTTTTGGTTCCTTTGTGTAAAAGTTCAGATTGTGACATTCAAACACATGTAAAATTAATATTTTATTACTATTTTTTCTCCATTAAAGTCTTCCTCTGATGATCCATTAGAGAATAGAGATAACCTTGGGCTCACCTGAGCAGATCAGATTGGTGTCTAGGGGGACACACTAAGGTAAAGACCACATATATATCATATATCAGCTTAGTCAACCCATAGCCAACACCTCCCATCAGACCCTAATGGAGACCTGCTCCTCTTAAATCATCTAAGTGGGGAATTAGAGGCAATGTGACTTGATGGATAAGGAGGTGGACCTAGAATCAAAATCTGTGTTCAAGCCTGACCTCTGACACATGCTGACTGTGTGACCCTAGACCAGTCATTTATTCTGTAAGTGGCCCCCAAGTAACTCTCAAATACTGTGAAAGGAAGAACAGTTGCCAATCTACTTTGGTAGAGATAGTTTGCAGACTTGAAATTCCTTATGGCAATAAAATCAGAGATGGGAAAACTGAACCTCAGAGAGTTTAACTGTGTTTTCCCAGATGAAACTGTTAATAAGTGGCAGAGAACTTGAACTCAACTCTTCTGACTCCAAGCTCAAAGATTTTTTTTTTTTTGCTTCTCTGCTAGACTACACTTTCTTTAAAGAGATGATAATTACTGAACTTGCTAATTGCTCTTCCCCGCTGTGAACATTAGCCAGCATCACCCAGAAACCATTAAGGGAAAAGACATTAAACACTTTTTAATTTGATAATTTTAATAATATTTCTATAGTCCTTGGGCTGCTGTGAGAAGTGATGCAGAACAGATTAACAGCAAAGAGGAAGAAATTTATCCCAAAACAAAGGGTCAAGTAGTTGCTAACACAGCTCAGCAGCGAGCCGTCAAATTGCAAGAGGCAGCTTTCAAGATTGTCAGTAGATAGGTAGAGGAGAAATGAAAAAAGAAAACCATTTGCTAGTCCAGATGGTACAAATAAGTACCTGCACCAAAGCCTGACATTGTTGTCACTCAACCTACCCTTTGTCTATTTGACGATAGCACAGGTTACCAAATATCATCAGGCTCCTTGTGTTGGTATCTCTCATTTACCCTTGAGAAAAAGAGGTCAATCTCAGTGAGAATGATTTCTGAACATAGGGTCAATATTCTAAAATTGAGTTCTCAATGAGCTTGTAAATGTAATCATGTCAAGCAAGGATTAATACGATGTTTTCTCATGGGCTTCTTGCTCCCCAGTTAACCTGATTCTTCCTGAATTTCATCGAATTGCATGGTTTTCACTCAACTAAACTGGTTTTCTAGACTTCACTTTAGCCCACCTATTCAAAAGTAAATAACAGCATGCTTATAGTTCAGGAAAGTACCAAATTTATTTTGCATATCTACTACATACCTCCTGAGTCAAGGTGAAGCCATGATTAAAAGTGTCAAACCTAGCAGATGATATTTATTGTACTAATAATGGCTTGGCATGCACGGTGAAAAGAGCACTGGCCTGGGATTGGGATAAACTGGCTTGTATTCCCATTAAACTAAATGACTATCTGACTTTGGTCAAGTCATTTCACCTCAATTTCCCTGTCTCCAACATTAGAGAATAAACTCTAGTCTCTATTTCAGTTTTGAAGTTCTATGACTCCATAACGTAACTCCGTAACACAAAATTTTATGTCTTTATTAATTGGAGCCTTCAAAATGTTTAAAAAATTTTAAATATGGCTTTTTAAATAACAAAAATGGAAGTTTAAATTGGCCTACATTAAAACACAATATGTATCATATTCATTGGGGGCAACATAAGAATTAGCAAAAAATATATTCTCATTTTCCACACGTGCTAGAATTTTGATTTCATTTGACACTACATTCCAAGAACCATGCAAACTGGCATATGAGAAATAAAATGTAAGTTATTTAAACCGCCATTTCTACTCTATAAATGGAACCATGTGCTAAATTAGCTATAGTTCAAAAATGCTTCTAGATGGAGATGATCTTTTACTCCCCTCAAATTTAATGTAGTACTCTTTTTGGACTTCTCTTTCCCTCTTACCATATTCCACCATGTATTATACCTGTAGGTATATACACATTTTCTCCCATCATATTCTTCCTCCCATTTATATTGTGAGATCTTTGTGGGTAAAGATGCCCTATTGCTTCTTTGTATACTTAACATTTACTGATTAATGATTTCTACATAATAGGTACATTTGTTCAGTAGCTGGATTTAAACACAGGAAGTGAGTCTTCCTTGCTCCAGGACCAGCACTCTATCCACTATGCCACCTAACTGCCCAGCAGGTACATAATTAATCCTTACTAAAATTATTGAACTACCAAATTCATCCATTACATGTTAAATGTCTATTATATACAGCACCTGGGGTGAAAAAGGTACAAATTTTCCATCAGCCATGGTCTCTACCAGCACAAAGCATGTTATATGCCATGGGTAATATAAGGTAACCAGAATTATAGATAAAGAAGGCATAGGAAAGATATATTTGGGATGGGAATGGGGATCATGGAGAGTAGAGAAGAACAAGATGATCAGAATAGTTCTAATAGTGGGACTGAGGGCCTTGTCCAGGTAAGGGTAGTAGAAAGATAGAGGTGAAGCAGGATGTGAGATGTGAGAAATTAGATGTGAAGAATAGGGGAGAGGGAAGAGTCAGGAATGAATCTAAGGTTTAGTACATGGAAGATTAGCTTCCACTGAGAGAAACTGAGTAGGCAGAAGGAGGAAAGTGTTAAATTTGGGGGGAAATATGACAAACTTCATCTTGGATATGTTGAAATTGAGGTGACAGTGGGCTACTAAAGGTAAGATGTCCTATAGTCAAAGATGTGGTCCTGAGATGCAATAAAGAGATCAGGGCTAGAAAGACAAAATTGGGTGGTATCTGCATAGAAATATTTTTAAACTATGAAAGAAGATGAAGTACTAAAAAAGAGGGATATAGAGAGAAGAAAAGAGGGCCAAAGGCAGAACCAAAGTTAAGTGGTTGGGAAAAGAGGGACTACAAAGGATTACATCAATAAAAAGAGAGCCAGGAACATAGTTTCTCTGAAATGAAAGGAGAAAAATGTATCAAGAATGAGGGGTAGTCAGCAATGTCAAATGCTGAAGAGAATTCAATGAGGATGAGGGGAAAATAGTTATCACATTTCTTTATCAAGAAATCACTGGTGGCATCTGAAAGATTAGTATCAGTACAGTTATGTGGGCAACTTGATTAATTTGTAAAGCAATGAGAGTTAATTGGCTAGTGAGGAAGTAGAGGCATGGACACATACTACTTTTTCAAGATTCACGAACAGGAGATCCCTAACTCATTAACGTCATCTTACCTCAACACTAGCACTCTTCCTCTCTCTCTCTCCCTCTCCCCATCTCCCCTCTCTTCCTCTTCTCCCTCTCTCTCTCTCTTTCTCTCTCTCTCTCTCTCTCTCTCTCTCTCTCTCTCTCTCTCTCTCTCTCTCTCTCCCTCCCTCCCTCCCTCCTTTTATCCATCTCTCCTCCTCCTAGGCACACGCATATGTGCACACACAAATAAACACGCATGGCCATATACTGTAGTTTGGCCTTGCTTACAGTAAAAAGTGTATTATTTTTCATTTTTTGATTGTTATGCTGGCCAATGATAATACATAATTTAGTTCACAGATAAGGAAACTCAATGAATGGGAAGACTAAAGCTAGGAAAGACTGATGTCTTAGAGACCTGGTTCCCATTTATGGGTCTGCCCAAGATTAGTTGTAAAATTTTAGGCAAGTCACTTAACTCAACCATATCAATAAACATTGCTCCATGTGCCAAAGGAAACCAAGACACACTGAATGAGATCCAGCCAGCAATACTAATGAAATACGTAATGTTGAACATCTCAGCTATCTATTCTCCTTATGTTTTCCTCTCATGAAACTCTGTTTATATGAGAACTATAAGTAAATTTCACTTCAGATTTTGCTTTTCAAATACATAGATTGCAAAACAAGCTTTTATGTATAAGTGGCTGCCTGTGTAATTTGATTTCAGGAAGGCCAAAAAGGCTACTTTTACACAAACACCTCACCCCACCCTCATATGTACTGTCTCTTCCATCTTGATACCTATGTTTCAAGTTCTACAATTGGATTTTTTTCTTTCTTACCCACTGTTAAAATGTAAACACAATTTGAAAGCATTTATTAAGTCCTATCAGTCATTTACATTTTAGTGTAAACAAATTACCTGGTCCTTTCCTCAGAGGAGCATTTAATACATTGGTAGAATAGAATTCAAAGGCATTGGGCATCTAGTATTAAGAAAACAGTTGCCCCATTGTGGTAACAGAAATCAATTTGGGAATAAAAATAAGCTTTACCTACACTACAATTTCACTTAGAATTATAAGTATTTTATAGTATTTTATTTTATAGTAACTTTATCTTTATATCCTTAAAAGAAATTTTGTTTCTGTAGCCATATATGAACCATTTTTCAAATGTTCTAGGAAAGCTCACTATTTTGTAAAGTTAAGAATTTTTTAAGGAAAGAAAATCACTAAAGTAATTTGTTTTCTATGTTTGCATTTATATATACAGACTTTCTTAAATTCAGTTATGTGTTCATTAGCTACAGAGAAATGATGTTCTCTTAGTCTCAGGAACGATGTAGTAGGATAGAGATGGGTAAGCATATAAAAAAGTAGGGTCAATGGTTCTGGGCAACTATGATGAATCATAACTGAATTGTTATCTTTAAAATATTTATTTTCAAATCTGTGCAAAAATAGCCTTCATCCCCATGTTTAAAAAATCCAATAACAACAATAACAACAAAAAGACAAATGTTACCAGTTTATCTTTAAAAGACCTAGAGATTTTAGTGGACCTCAAACATAATAAGAGTTGACAGTTTGATACAACAACTAAACAACTAATACAGTTTTAGATTGCATTAAAGGAGACATAGTTTTTAGGATGAGGGAGGATATAAGCCCCCTATTTTCTGCTCTGATCAGTTTTAGTTATAATATTTGAGGATAAATATTGATAAGGTGGAGAGTAAGACATTAAGGATGGCAAAAGGACATATGAGCCCTCATATTAAATTATGCCTAATGAGGATGAATTGAAGAGTTGAGGATGAGGGGTGGGGCATCTCTATCTTCAGGTATTTAAAATGATGTCATTTGGAAGAGGGATTAGCCTTGTTTCTTTTTGACCTCCTAGAGGTCAGTAGTAGGTACAAGGGAAGATAAAAAAATAAATGGAAGATGTAAAATAACGATATAAATTTAGACTTGATAGAAGAAGAAACTTCTTAGCCTTCAGAATTACTTCAAGAGGTAGTAGGTTTTATCGTCCCCTGAATCCTTCAAGCAGACCCTAGATGGCCACTTGTCAAGTTGGTTGTAGAGAAGATTCTTATTCAGGTACAGGTTAGTCTAGACTGCCCTTGAAATCTTTCCAGCTCTCAAAGTCTGTGATTTCTTGATTCAATGATGTTATCTATTTAATGGCAAAAAAAAAAAAGGTCTTAAAATTTTCTTCCCGAAGCTGATGGCTTTACTTGCTTCTCAAGAGCTTTTCAAGTACTTTATTGCATTCCTGTGAGCCCTGCCATAGGTGATGAGATAACCATTTAAGAATGAGAATTTCTAAAAGACACTGAAGATCTCTGGTGGCTGGATTTTCTTTTCCATTTGGGTCACTCTAAAGACCTTAGAAAGTAAGTTTTTAGATGTTATCTAAAATGAGCTATCCTTACTCATTACAGGTGTCAAGATCCTGCAATCATCCCCAGCATTCAAGTCTAAATTTAAATAAAATGCAAAGGTAGATAAGATAGCATCTTTTTTCAGATAGAGTTAATTCCATATTGTTTCCAGTTCAACAGGTGAAAGTGAGATTTGCTTTAATACTTTGGTGAGAAAAGTAAAATTCTTTGGTGTGACTACTTCCTTTACCAACTTAATAAAAGCCCAATTAAAATTATTTTTCATTTATCCAGTCATCCATCCATTCATTCATTAGTGGGTGATCTTTTTTGGGTTTCTAAAGCCAAAAAAAATTGCCACCTGCTGACCAACATTCCAGTTGTAAGTTGCTTTGTAGTTAACTAAATTGTTCCTCAGATAACATGAATCAGCCTGTTTTTACCCATCCTGAAAGCTTGTTTAGATTAGTAGAACCTATCAGGACATGCAACCTGCCAGCAAGCATAGTCTTTGAGAAACCTGACTCACCTTCATGCCATGATGAGACATCAGAGTAGGACAGGAATGAAGGAAAGATGTATGAACTCAACATAAGGTTTATCTCGTGCCCTCATAGCATTTTTTCCTCCCGCCCATTCTACCTCACTCTCAACATTCATTTGGCTGCTCTTGGAGTCAACACCAATGTGGCTAATTAAACTCATTCTTTCCATTCAAATCATCTGGTAAATTTATTGCCTGGACACCAATAGATTTTTTTGACAGAGAAAAATGTATTAATATGTTTTTTTATGATGAATGCCTAAACCTACAACCAGATCATGAATAGATCAACTACACAGTTTTGTCCATTAGTATGTGAAAAGCTACCTATGATCCAAGAGGAAAACAGAGGAGGGTTTTGAAAATAATATAATCAATCCCTTGAAGAAGAAGCTAGGTTACCCATGTGAAAAAGCAACTCCCAGGGACCAGGTAAGGCATGAAGGAAGGGAGCTATTTTATTTTCAGGGCTCATAAGTACTATTCAACATATTCAAGTATAGTGCTCACTATTTGAGTCACCCAGTGACTGGAGAAAGTTAATAAAGCTTTCAAGCATAACTTAGTATTAAGTAATCTGAGTCCTAGTAGAAAATACATACTGTAAAGAGCTATTATTAGGTATAAATAGCATCAAGCAGGCATGAGGACTGTCTAGATACTCCTGGAAATCCCCTCCCCCCAAAGAATATCTTAGTTGAAGTATGCCTAGACAATGAGGAAAAATGGGAGCAAGTGGAACTGGGGAAGCTGGAATAGGGAAAGAGGAAAGGAGACAATAATATTTTCTTTTTCCTTCTCTACAATTTCATAATGCTCTGAAAACAAAATCCATTTCTATTATCCAGAAAGTCCTTACCTTAGAAACATAGTGTTTCCTAAAAGTTAATTTATAAGTTGTTCGTTTGGCACATGGAATATATTTCCCCATAGAAAGCATATTATTAAAAATGGATAGAATCCTAGACAAAATTATAATCCACAATACAGCTAAACTATTCTATCATACTTCTGAAGTAGATGTGTGATCTCATCAATGTGATTTCTTCCCCCAGCAGTATATGTCACAATCCAACAGACCTTCTTATCTTGGGCAAATCTTTTTTTTTTTTCTTTTCCATATTCTGCCATAAATTCTCTGAGGGGACAGGAGGGTTCATTCAATGAGCTCAGTGACTTCTTGTATCTTTCAAGATTCTTTTAAGGATCTTTTAAGGTTGGTGCAGCACAATGCTCAAGCTGTCTGTCTATGTTATTTCTCAGTTTTGGCTTTGTGAATGTCTCCTCCTCCTTGTCCAGCAATATGCAGGGTGTCCCAAAAAGACTTAGCAGTTTTAAGCTATCAAAGCTTAAAGCTCAACCCTATGTCTTTTGTATGATGTTGTTTCTCTTGTTCAAATAATACCTTGTAATATGGAACAACTTATTTGTATCCATCATATGTCTTTACCTTTTCTTTGGGGGAACCCATACTTCTAATGATCTTGAGACTGTACTATTCTGTGATCCAGAGTCATAGAGCATCTATGGGTACAGCCATGCTGGTCTACTTTTATTCCTCACACATGATGCTCCATTTCTCCCTCTCCATGAATTGTCACTAACTTTCCCCCATGTCTGGAATTCTCTGCCTCCTAATATCTGACTCTTAGATTCCCTGGTTTCTTTCAAAACTCAACCCAAGGATCAAATTCTACATGAAGCCTTTCCTGTTTCTCCTAGCTGCTAATGCCTTCTCTCCCTAAACTACCTTGAGTTCATTTTCTAAACATGCTGTATAATCTTATATATGTACATGTGGATTGCCCTATTTGCATGTAAATCCCCCCAGGGCAGTATTAGTTTCCTTTTTCTCTTTTATCCAAGGCTTAGCACAGTGTTTGGCAGGAGACCCTCAAAAAGGTGATTTTTGATTGATCATTTGCTTTGAAGAAATTTGATGTTAAAAATATAGGACAGTTGGTAGGATATAGACAGAAAGAGCTGAGAGTGTTCTTACCTTCATTTACTTTGCCTAGATTCCCAAATTCTCATTACAAACAAGCTAATCAGTAGCTTGCTATATCAGTAGCAGGCTATATATTAAATAAACATGGGTTCTTTAATGCAGAAACATAACAGGGATGGGAGCCAGAAGGGACCTCAGAAAGCAATTACCCCCATCTTCTTATCTACTCATTCCATTCCCCAAAAGCACCATACAATGTACATAAACATCTGTGCCCTGCCCCACGCAGTCTAGTTACATAGATTTTAAACAAGGTTCCTGCTGTGGTATGGGTGACCTTGTTTTTCAATCTGGAGCAAATTATATACATTTAAATCTTTCAGGAGCTGTCTGTCATTTTCACTCCTATGAGATGTAAGATGGGTTAGAGGCAGAAAGTTTGACCTTATTAGTTTACAAATACAAACATGAATGAGTTAGAAAGAGAAGAGGATCCAATTCTTCCCTATCCTCCTCTTTCCCACCCGTAAGTTTAATCTAGATATTTTGCATTCCACAGATCTCCAGTGGCTGTTAGTGGAAAGATGTATAGCCTGTGGGCTTCCAAGGTCATTGGTTTGATCCATGGTGATACAGAATGTTAGAGCTGGAAGGACTCTAAGAGAACATGCAGTCTAGCCTCCTGATTTAAACGAAAATAAGAAAACTAAAGCCAAAGAAGTGAAACATTTACCCTAAGTTCACATGTGATGCTTGACTGAAGCATGAACTTTCCACAATGCCAAGTCATCTCCTAGGATCAAATTTTATTTTCCACTTCAACTTTAAATATACATGTATATAAGATATCACACACATACCTGCATATACATATACATATACATATATACATACATACATACATATATATAAAACACTCAATTAGAGGTTTGAAAACTGTGTTGTGTGGTGGCAGGGAAGAAGATGGGGAAGGAGAGAGAAAGGAGGAGGAAAGGAGGGAGAAAGTATGTGTATATATATCAAGACACCAAAAAATGTCAGCAGTTTCAGTGTGATTGTGTATACCCAGGATGCAGGGCGGTGAAGGTAATGAAGCAACAAGTGAAAGTTTTTTCCTTAAAATTTACAAACTGGGTTTACTGGTGACACAAGCCAAGCACTCAAAACCATGAAGACTTGGTTTCCAATCACTCTTTGACTCTTAAGAGCAGTAATACTTGTCAGTGTGTTCAAAGCTGGGATCTAGAGATAATCACCTACTGCCACCCTCTCCAAGGTCCTAAAGAGACAGCTGTAGCCAGCTTCCTAAGGCAGCTGAGGGCAAGCTCCATTTCAAGTGCCTTGTCTGGGTTATCCTGGGGCATGTGTGTGTGTGCGTGTGTGTGTGTGTGTGTGTGTGTGTGTGAGAGAGAGAGAGAGAGAGAGAGAGAAAGAGAGAAAGAAAGAGACAGAAAGAGACAGAGAGAGAGAGAACAGGATTTGTGAATTCATTAGTGTAAGAATTTCCCAAATGAATAAACTCTTTCTCTATCAATGAAGGTAAGTACTTTCTTTGTAACACAATCGCAAAGAGTTCCTTAGAACATCGAAAGTTTTAGCAATTTGCCCAGGGTTAATCAACCAGAATGTGTCAGAGGCAAGACATAAACTTCTTGTCTTCCTGATTTTATATCTGACTCTCTTCCCTCTTTGTCATGGTGATTCTTAGTTTTAATAAAGAGCCATAGGTACTGGAAGGATGTTTGGCTTGTGATGTCAAGATCCCCAGTTTGAAAATTAAGAAGAAACTTTCACCCTCCTGTTTCAGTTCCAATTATAAACCCTCACCCTTAACATCTCTTATCCCACCCAGTCCGCTGTTCTTTTTGGTGCCTGGTCCATTTTCCTACACACAAGGAATACTCTGAGAATACTTTATAAAACTTTAGGAGGTTCCATGAGTCAGATGTAATATAGGATACACAGATATTATACCCAGCATTAAAAAAACATAGTAGTATGTAGTCTGGATATCCCCCCCCATAATATGTATTAGGGGCCCTGGGGAGGGAGAATACAGAGGAGCATCTAACTCAGAAGATTGGACCTTATACTACAGAAACTTCTCTCTACAGAAATAGCAGCTTACACTCTGATTGAACCTATGACTTACTCTCCTTCACTGTTCAGAAGGTGTCTTCCACAGACATAAAGAGTTCATTAATAGCTAGTCAGAGGCATGATACTTTTTTTATAAATAGCTTTAGGTGGAAGACTTGAAAACTATCTCTACCTTTTTTTAAACTGACTTTTTCACCTGTAGAAAGAGAGAATGTTTCTTCATTGGTCCTAAAAATAATAAGATGGAATAAAATAATGCCCTTGAAAAATCTGTTCTTATTTTTTTAGTTGTTTTGCTGTTGCTAACATAATCAGTATTAGTCTTTAAAAAATAATCATTTTTGCCATTCCAAAATGACATTCATTTCTCTCAAATGAATATAAAGTGCAATGAGGGAAGTTGTGGGCATGCAGGTTAAACTTGGACAAGAACTGTTGCCCAGTGCATCCATTAAATCTCTGTTGGGCTTCCTCCTAGACCTAGAGTGGAACACATTATTGACTTCAGGCTTCTGATCAGGGATACTTCAGAGAGGAGTCTGCATGAAAGTTGCTGTGTTTTTAAATTAGAAAAGATAAATGACAGGGGCGAAGCCAAGATGAAAGAAAAAAGGCAGCTACTAGGCTGAGCTCTCCCCCAAACCCTTCCAAACACCTTTAAATGTCATAAAACAATTCCTGAAGTAGCAGGACCCACAAAAGTATGGGGTTAAATAATATTCCAGCCAAAGACAACTTAGAAGGTTCTCAGCAAACCTGGGTGAGGGTGGAACATAGTCCAGTACAGCCTGCACCAGTGGAGACCAAGTCCCAGTGAAACAGGAACAGGCCTTGGAAACCACTGAATCAGCAGCAGCAGTGGCAGCTTCTGGAGCTCTCACCCCAAAGATGGTAATGGAATCAAACAACTTATCAGAATAAGATTACAGGGGTCTCTTTGCTGCTGTGCCCATACTCAGGGGTCACAGTCCTGGGTGGCAGTCCCAAGATCAGGAAGAGCACTAGTACACCAGAGCTTCCAACCAGAAATAATTCAAGTATTGGGGAGTCACACTCAGGATAACAAAAGATTTAGCAGCTTCCACATTAAAGGATCAGAGGCCATGGAGTATGATATTCCAGAGGGCAAAGTAGTTAGGATTGCAACCAAGAATCACCTACAAGCAAAAGTAAGTATAATCCTTCAGGGAAGAAAATGGATATTCAATAAAATAGTGGACTTTCAAGTATTCTTGATGAAAAGATGAAAAGACCAGAGCTAAATAGAAAATTCAACCTTTAAATACAAGACTCAAGAGAAGCATAAAAAGGTAAACAAGAAAGGGAAATCATAAGGGACTCATTAAGGTTAAACTGTTTACAATCCTACATGGGAAGATGATACTTGTAACTCAAAAAACTTTCTCATTATTAAGACAGTTAGAAGGAGTATATATAGACAGAGGTCACAGGTATGAGTTGAATATGAAGGGATGATATCTAAAAAAATAAAAGTAAGAGGTGAGAGAGAGGAATGTACTAGGAGAAAAGGAAAGGGAGAGGTAGAATGGGGGTAAATTATCTCACATAAAAGAGGCAAGAAGAAGCTTCTGCAGTGGAGAGGGGGGGGGTGAGAGGGAAAGAGTGAACCTTAATCTCATCAGAATTGGCTCAAATAGAGAATAACATACACACCTTGTATAGAAATCTATCTTGAGGCAGGTAGGTGGTGCAGTGAATAGAGTACTGCACCTGGATTCAGGAGAACCTGAGTTCAAAGCCAGCCTCAGAAACATAACACTTACTAGCTGTGTGACTCTGGGCAAGTCACTTAACCCCAATTGCTTCACCAAAAAAAAAAAATCTACCTTACCCTGTAGGAAAAGTAGGATGGGAAAGGAATAAGAGAAGGAAGAGGGTGATAGAATAGAGGGAAGATTGGGGGAGGTGGTAGTCAGAAGCAAAACACTTTTTTTTTGTAATGTCTATGTATGTAATTTGTAATGTATATTTATGTAATTTGTATGTAATTGGGGAAAAATAAAATTCTAAGTAAAACTAGTGTTAGGAAGAAATAAAAAAGGCAGATGCCTTGTAACATTGTCACTGTTGCAGAAGACAGGTGTTCTTGATGTTTGGTTTCATCTTTTTTCTAGGTGCTCTATAGAATTTCTCCCATATACTCCCCATTGCCTTTCAAGGTTAGTGCCACGTGGAAATCACAGTCATTCCTTAAAATGTAAACCTACATGTCATAGGCAATGCTTCTTCTCATTAAAAGGTACCTTTGATGACATATATTTACTTGGAAAAGAAGTGGCATTGCACCTGCAGCCACATGTTTCACCTTCATCGGATTCTCCCTCATCCATGGAAAACACACCAGTGCTTGCCCCATCCCCTCCTATGTGGCCTGAAGAACTTTAATGGGGTGGGATCACATAATAAGCAAGCACTCTCTGGTCTAGTGAACAAACCAGAAGCACTGAATGAGCAGGGGAGAAAGATGCTCCAAAGGACTGATGACTACATCGCAATTTAATTTAAACCTGTCTTGAGGTAGCCATGCCTTGTAATCTGGCTTCTTTATGTGCACATTGCCATAGAATCACCATGATTCTTTGCACTCAGTCTGAATGTTTGACATCCTTATCACAGAGGAAAGAAAGCCCTCCCTTGATTTCCATGTAAATGTTCTTTCTCAGACAGTGGCCTGTAATATGAATTTCTTACTCCATGTGAAAAGAGGAGCAAAAAAGCATTCTGGGAGGTTGTTGTGAGTGTGTACAGGAGAACCACATTGCTATCATCTCTGAATTTGAAATACTTTGATTATATCCCTCCTGGGGATATATACTTGGATAGCAAACTGTGAAAGCACTTCCTTAAGAGACTCCTCTATTAAATAGGTGAAGAAGTCAGCATTCCCTGACTTATTAAATCTGAAATAATGCCAGATTTATTTATATAATATATATATATTTATTTATTCATATTTATATTAATGCCAGATTTAGTGATTTAAACAATAAATGGTCTAATTTATTAATAATTTATTAATAATAACAAATTTAGACAATAAATTGTCTCACTAAAGAGAATCAGATTCACTATCTTTTATCATTTAGAAGTAGAAAAGATCTTACCGTTCAACCAGTCTATTACCTCTATTTTATTGATAAGGAAAATGAATGAGTACTAGAGAAATTAAAAAAAACAAAAACAAAAACAAAAACAAAAAACTTGACCTAGCTCACACAAGGAATAAAGAATAATAGAGATGAGATTTGAACCTAGATTCCTTGTGTCACCTTCATCTCTGTGTTTCCCTAAATTGAAATAAAGGCATCATTTTTGCTAAATTTCATTTGAGGTTGAAAAAAAAAAAGAATAATATGAAGGGATTTGTTTAATCCTGTATGGTTTGTAGTTGGAATTTGGCTCCAACTTCAGCTCTATTCCAAAAGTTAGTTTATAAGTGGGTTCTTTGGAACTTGATAACATTTTTATCATATAAACAACATTATAAATAGTGTTCAAGTCATCAGAGTAACTCAGTAGAAATATTGTCTATTTGTGATGAGAAAGATCAAGAAAGAAAATTTTGTTATCTTGCATGCCTGGGTATGAAGAAGTGTGGATTCTCCATGCCTAAAAATCCCTTTATTCTCTTATTCAGGAAGAACAGATTGGTCTACATCTGATTGTTCCCCACATCTCTAAGCCTTTGGCAGTACTGTGTTTTAGTTTTCTGTTTTTCCTTCTCAGAATCTTGACCACTTTTAAATTGCCTCAGTAAATAGTGACTTCCCTCTATAAGTCTGTAAGAGGAAACTAGATCATTTCTTGTTTGGAGATATTGGTGAAGAGATTCATGCCTTAGCTATGGGCTGTACTAGATGGTCTCTGTGGTGCTTTCTTCTCTGAGATTTTGATTACTCTTCCATTTAGCTGCCCCTCCTTGAATGGGGATGTTAGTGGAGGTGGGGTGGAAAGTGCCTAAGAGAGATGACCTAGATTCTTCTGCTTGTTAAGTATGCCAGGTTAGAGCAAAGAAGAAGTATCATTATCATTTCAAAAGTTTACTGAACTGAATTACCTTAATGCTTTTCCCTAGCTAATTTTCATAGTCCTAAAGTGGAACAGGATAGATTCATGAAAATTGGGGCAGATCAATCCCTCAATCTAGGCAATGTGCCACAACAGAGAAAATATCATAGAGTCATAGATTTAGAGCTGGATGACTTTAGACCAAATAAAAAAATTATCTGGTCCAACATCTTCAATATACAGATGACAAAAATGAGATCTGAAGATATTAAACAGCTTGCCCAGATGCATTGGTAGTGAATGGGAGATCTGGGATCCCAACTCAGATCTTCTAACTCCAAACTCAATGTTGTCTGTTTTAAATGAAGGGAATAAAAACCAAGTGAGAAAACTTCTTCTTCTTGGAAGCCCCAAATGTGGCTTTTCCACAAATCTTCATGGCTTGCACAAAATATGTCTCCTAAAGCTAAACTATTCTTACTTGAAGGCTGATGAGCTTGAAAAATTCTAACCTTTTGGACATGGTTTCAAGAGACATAGAGGTTCCTTGTTAACATATGCCTATCATTTTAAATACCATTTAATCATGAAAGGCATTACAGTTTAAAAAGCAAAGGAAAGGATTTTGGTTTGAGCAAGGGATTTGATTAGATCACCTCTAAGGTTCCTTTCAGCTCTTACATTCTGTGATTCATTTCCCTAAGATCAAATAGTGAGAATGCTGAAGCAATGGAAATCCACAGTGTAGTTTAACAAGAGGTTGAAAACATAAGGGCAGGGTGACCTAAAACAGAGGTTAGTGGTAGGGTTTAAGGATAGGTACATACAGTATTAGAAGAATAATAAGCCAGATGGCAAACAGGACAGCAACAACTTGAGAGCCTCACATCAAAAGGATTCTAATTGGGCAACCCTAAAAGCACTGTCTCAGAAACAATCCAGTAAACACAGATCTCAGCTTCTTGGGGAAATGGAGATTCCCTTGTGAGGCTGTTCAGTTAATCTTTTCAGATGATCATTGCCATTAAGATTTCCACATCATTGCCTAGTGAAAGGTTAAAGAGATCCCCTGATCCCTATGTACAGATATTCCTATTTGGTTGTTCATATTGGGGCACTTAGGGCATAAAAGATGAAAGTGAATTTTTCTTCATTTCCCCTTAGTCTTTCATGGCTTATAGGTGACCCTGGGGTGTTTCATGGCTATTCAAGGTGAGTATTACTTTAAGTATTGATAAAATCTCTTAAGTGGGAGAAACAAGACCCAACAAGAGTTTATGCAACTCTGGTTTGAGGACCAAGGGCTAGACTTTTCACTAGAAAGTACTACCCACCCTTTACCTACTACCCCAGACCAATGAAAGAGATTTTGTTGGCCAAAGCAAATGCCAAAAATCTTAGTAAGCTAAAAAATAAAAACAAAAACAAACCCAATAATAATATCCTGAACATTAGATCTTTTGGCATGCCTTTAAAAGATCAAACACTTCAAACCAAAATAAACTGGTGTCACTGCCTGAAAAAGGTAAAGAATATAGTCCTGCTGAATTTCAATGTTCAAAAGCCAAGTGCTGCTATGCTAAGATATTCCAAAGGCTGAATGCTTCCTGCAGGTTAAATATCATTGCTGAAGGGAGGATTCTTTTGTAGTGGCCACTGAAGAGGACAAAAAAGTGACTTTTCTCAGAAGTAGAAGCTATCGGTTTTTATCTATCTGCAGGACAGTGTAGAACAGAGCTTTGTTCTTTTAAGCTACCAATCATTCAAATCTTGTGCTCACACATGTGCACAGGCACGCGCGCACACACACACACACACACACACACACACACAATTCCTTTTCTCCCCAATATATTTTCACTGTTAAAACTCATTTTTTTCTCACTAAAATAGGTATGGCATTTGAAGTCCAAGTATCTAGATTTAAATCACAACTCTGCCATGTATTGCCTGTGTGATGAACCTCTCTGGGCCTCAGTTTCTTCATGTGTAAAGTAAAGGGGTTGAATTCATTGACCTCTGAAGAGCCATCCAGTTCTAAACATAGTACCATATGAAATGAGGATGCAAATTTCATGGTCACTTTAAGACCTTGCAAACCAGCAAGTTGCAAAAAATGCAAGTTGCTAAGACTTCAATACTTAGCCATCTCAAGACATTTCAAGACAAGCCTATTTTCGTTATTAGCTTCACATATCCATCAACCAAGACTCAGTTCATACCAAAGATGAACAAAAACTAAAATACCACAGCTTAGCTTCTCCAGGTACTTGCCAAATTAAAATGCTACGCAAGTATACATTTAACACACTATTTAAACAAAAAATATTCTTAAAAGAGAGATCGTATCCTGATTCTTGAGGATAAAAGGCAAACACTGGAGAGATATTCCAGCACAGTGGGGAAAACCACTGGATATGGAAATAGAACAGCAAGCTGGAGTCCATCTAAACTTAGAGTTAATTTTATAATAAGAAAAATTGAAAGAATGATGATTTCTGTTCTGTGTACATTATATGAGTGTGGTTTGTTTTAAGTTAAAGTGATACTTTAACCCCTGATTGTTTTATGTTTGAGGGAACTAAGGCACAGAGAAGTTACCTGCTTAACGCAATAATGAAGTCAGGATTCGAACCCAGGTCCTCTGACTCCAAAACCAATGTTGTTGTTGTTGTTCTCGTCATCATAATTGTTGTTGTTGTCCTTGTTGTTTGCAGTTTTTTTCTCTGTGAGCTTCTAAAAGGTGAGCCATGAGTATGATTGAAAACATTTGGTCAGGGACAGGAAAACCTGAAATCTTTGAAAGCATAGTTCTTTATTTAAAAAAAAAAAGGCAGACTTTTTGTTTTGTTGTGTTTTTGTTTTGTTCACTTGACATATTGCCTTTCTTTTCTGGTCATCTAAAGTTGAGGGGTTAATTCAAATATTGTCCAGAAATTTAGAATGGCCTAGATCCAATCAAGCAAAATGATCACAGACTCAGTGCTGGGCCTCAGCATTGTCATGCAAGGTTCATGCAGGGAAACTTCAAACAGGGAGTGATTTTTTTTTAAATGTCATTTGAATTATAGTTGTCACTAAATAACATTCTAAAAGTATTTTAATATCTTGACAAGCAATGAGTGTCATATATTCTAATTGTCAAGTACTATTAATAGCCAGATCTTAATAGGCCCACATTATCTATTAAAGGAATGTTTTTGCATTTTTCTCCAGAAATACCTTATATTCAGAAGGATAAGAAAAATGGAATTAAGCCTCATTATAGACACACTATATTTTATTACTCATTGAACATTGGGACAAGAGGAATCCGGGCCAAATCACCTGCCCAGGCAAAGAAACCATTCTTTAAGGTTAATGTATGAAAGGTAAATTTTAAGGTAAATGTATGAAAAAGATCCCCAGATTTATACTGTACTTCTCTTTACAATTTCTAACCTCAAGTAGAACTGGACTACTTACAATTCCACAAACTGTATATTCCCTTATTTCTGCATGCACAATTCTCTAATGAAAGGAAGCTATAAACAAAGTAGCCAAGACCTGGATTCCAGTCCTGTCTCTGACAACACAGACTACCTTACCTATGTGAGTCCCTCAGCCTCTCAGTGCTTGAGGCCAGTGGTACGAGACACAAATGAAGTCACTAAACTATACACAAGGACCCTTGGGTGCATAATGACTTGGGAAACCACATATTAACATTATCTATGTTCTTTTGCATTTTTATTTATTTTGTTAAATATTTTCCAATGAAATTTTTATCTAATTAGGGCTATGCTTGAGAGTTGTGGGCAGCAGTGTTGTGGATCCAGCTATGTGTTTGATACATATGTCCTAAGCAATTCTCTGAGACTATAAGTAGTCTTACAACTTACAATACTAGAAGGAATTTCCTTACTCGAAAGCTGCTTATGCCAATGAAATCACAGGTCCAGTCTCTATTGCTGTCCCTATCCAATTCAATCAGTCTGTCTATTAAGCTTTTACTATTTTCAAGGCAATGTGCCAAGTACCAGAGATACAATAAGAAACAAAAGAGAGCCTCTGTCCTCAAGGAGTCTACAATCTAATGGAGAAAACAACAAACAGACAAATATGTACACCTGAGCTACAAAGAGGATAAATAGGAAAGAAATAAGAGAAAGGAGAAGAATTAAAATTAAAGTCCAAGAATTAAAAGGGGGCTTTATTTTGTACTTAAAAAAAGCTAGGAGGCAGAGATGAAGAGGGAGAATACCCAGGCATGGACGACAGGCAGAGAAAGTTCCAAGAGATGGAGTGTCTTATTCATGGAACAGCAAGAAGACCAATATCACTGGATCAAAGAGTACATGCTGGGAGTAAGGTATAAGAAGCCTAGAAAAGTCAAAAGGGAGAGGCAGCCAGGTGGTGTGGTTGAAAGAGCTCCGGCCTTGGAGTCAGGAGGACCCGAATTCAAATCTGACCTCAGATACTTGACACTTCCTAGCTACATGATCCTGGGCAAGTCACTTAACCCCAATTGCCTGACCAAAAAAGCAACAAAATAAAAGTCACTTAACCCTGTTTACCTCAGAGCCAGAGGAGTTTATTGAGCAGAGGGATGACATGGCCAGACCTGAGCTTTAGGAGATCATTCTAGTAGGTGAATGGAAAATGGATTGGAAGAAGGATAGACTTGAGGTAAGTGATGAAGGCCTACACTAGGATGGTGGCAGTATCAGAGGGGAAAGGGGGCGTATTTGAGAGATGGTGAAAAGGTAAATCTATAGGCTTTGACAATAGATTGGATATGGGGGAAGGGAGGGAGAAATAGGAATTGAAGATGACATCTACGTTAGTGGACTGAGGGACTAGAAGAATGATGCCGCTCAAATAGAAATAGGGAAAGCAGGAAGTAGAGAGAGTTGAGGAGGAAAGAGAATGATTTCCAATTTGGACATAATGAGTTTAAGATATGTACTAAACATCCAGGGGCAGCTAGGTGGTGCAATGGATAGAGCATTGGGCCTGAAAACCTGAGTTCAAACCCGGCCTCAGACACTTACTAGCTGTGTGACCCTGGGCTAGTCACTTGACCCCGTTTGCCCCAGTTTTTGTAAAATGAGATGGAGAGGGGAATGACAAATCTCCAGTATCTTTGCCAAGAAAACCCAAAATAGGGTTAAGAAGAGCCAGAAACAACTGAAACAATGAAACAATAACACTTGACATCCAGTATGATATGTTTGTAAAGTAGTTAGAGATGTGAGATTGGAGGTCAGCAGGGAAGTTAGGGTACCATATATAGATTTGAGAATCATCAGTATAAATATAGGAATGAAATCCATGGGAGCAATGGAGATCACCAAGTGAAGTAGTACAAAGGAGAAGAAAAAAGGGCCTAGGACAGATCCTTTTATACCTATCGTTAGAGGGCATAATGTGGATGAGGATCCAGCATCCCATCCCAGGAAACAGTAGTCAGAGAAGTAGGAGGAGAACCAGGAGAGAATGGTGTCCCAAAAACCTAGAGAGAAAACAATATCAAGGAGGAAAAGATGATCACCAATTTCAAAGGCTTCAGAGAGGTTAAGGAGAATGAGAACTGATAAAAGGCTATTGAATTTGGCAATTAAGAGATCACTGATAACTTTGAAGAGAGCAGTTTCAGTGAAATAATGAAGTCATGGATTGTAAAGTGTTAAGAAGAAGGTGTGAGGAGAAGCATTTATTGTAGATCACCTTGTCAAGGAATTCAGCCACAAAGGGTAGAACTATCTCCTAATTCTTGGAAAGTGTGGGAAATGTAGGTTAGAGGCATTGGAGTGGAACTAAGATGCCAAGTTCCTGAAGTAACAACATTTGGGCTACTGCCTACTTTACCTGTGCCTCTAACTCTTGAATTAGACATGCACCTAATAGACAATCCATTCCATGCAGTGGGCTAAATCATCTTAAAAGGTTTGCTAAAACCCTCAGTTCCCATCACTTTATACAAAGTAGACCTTTAAAGCCTGTTGCTTAATCATTTTTCAGTCGTGTCCAACTCTTCGTGACTGCATTTGGGATTTTCTTAAGGCCCGCAGTGTGCGGTAAATAGTTTGATGAACTAGTTCAAAATGAAATGCTTAACAACACTCATCTGTCATTTAAGGAATTCAGGGGAAGATAAATCACAAATATTCAGAGATCCTAATGCTGGGTTTGGTGCTAATTTTGGTCTATATGATTAAATTGTTAGAAAATGACTTACAAGAAAAGGTGTTAGACTCCCTCTGCTTTGTACCTGTGATGTCAGGGAAGCTAAAAAGAATAATTACTGATTAACACATTCTGAGAAAGGAGTATCTGTGTCACATTGGAATTTTCCTGCAGTAGACAACTACATTTTCAGAGCAATAGTTTTAATGTGGCTAAAATGATTTTATTTTTTTTTTTTACTTATTGCTACTGTCCTTCTGTGTTCATAGATCTATAACAGTTTGGATACCTGGAAGCTAAATGTGTGGCATTCAGAATGCAGTATACCCTTCTTTATGAAAATGAAAAGAACTAGTCTAAAATTTCAACATGTCATAAAAATGACAACATCTGAGAACTTGCTGTGATTCTTGCAAACAGCTTGGTGGACCAAGGGACAGAGCTCTGGGTTTGGAGCCAGGATAACTTGCGTTTAAATGTAACCTCAGATACTTACTCATTGTATGACCCTGAGCAAATCATATAACCTCTGTCTGCCTCAGTTTCATCAACTCTAAAATGAGGATAATAACAGCATAATACTACCAAGGTTGTTGTAAAGATTAAATGAGATAATATTTGTAAAGTGCTTCACACTGTGCCTGACACATAGTAGGTGTTTAGTAAATACTTGTTTCCTTCTTTTCTTCCTGTCTGTGCCTTTTCCTTCAGGTAGAAGCAAACATAAGCAAAAACAAGTCAAAAACTGGTATTGCAAGTGTTGCAAGAATAGGCTACAATCTTTTTAAATCACATTGTTATTTGCATCTGAATTATATTGTATGAGGTCCTCTCTCATATCCCTCAACTAAAGTTTTACCGGGATATTTCAGAGTAGAGAAAAAGAAAAGCACACTGGATCAGGAGTCAGGAATCCCAGGTTCCAATCTCATCTTTACCACTGTAAGACCTGGTTACTGTGGGTAATTCACTTTGCCCTCTCTGGGCTTTAGTTTCTTCATCTCCAAAATGAGAGAAAAGTACTAGATGCCTCTGTGCTGGTGTTTTCTTTGAATTGTCCTTTACAGTGCAACACTTTTGACTGCCGACCAGCAAACTTCCAAAATGTGATTACTTTGCAGTTGCTGCATCTTTAAGCCAAACTCTTTTTTTTCCCCGCTGTCTTCCAGACTGTTCAGTTCTATGTAACTAAATAAATTGCGAATGTTGAATCCTTTCAGTTGTATCCAACTCTTAATGATCCCATTTGAGGTTTTCTTTGCAAAGATACTGGAGAAGTTTGTCATTTCCTTCTCCAGCTTGTATTACAGATGAAGAAACCGAGGAAAACAGGGTTAAGTGACTTGCTCAGGGTCACAAAGCTAGTAAGTGCCTGAGGCCATATTTGAACTCAGGAAGATGAGTCTTCCAGTCTCCAGGCCCATCACCCCATTCACTATGCCATCCAGCTGCCCCAGCTGAATAATACTAAGCATCTAAAGTAGCATGTGCAATGCGGTGAGGGAGACTGAAAAATAAATAAGACATGAAGACTGCCGACAAAGAGGTAAGAGTCTAGTAGAGGAGACAAGAGGTACACACCGAAGTATAACACAAATGACTGTGAGAGACACAAAACAAAGTTCTATTGGAGTTCACAACAGGGAGGGTTGATTCCATCTGGATTGTCTCAGAGACAGTTTTGTAGAGTAGGTGGAGTCTCAGCTGGGCCTGGAAGGCTGGGTAGACTTCAACAGGGTTGATGGAAAGGGAATGTGGGCAGTTTATTCTAGGCATCAAGAGTAGCAGGAAAAAAAATATGGAGGTTGCAAAAGGGCAAAGTAAGTTTACAGAGAAGTGAGTCATCCAGTTTTATGGGAATATAGGTCATATGACAAAGAACAGGGTAAGATAAGATTGAAAAGGTAGACTGAAGTGAGGCTGTGGAAGGTCTTTAATGCCAGGCTGCTGAAACCACAGCATAAACAACTACTCACTTTACTGATGGCCTATGAACTCATATTAGTTTTGCATTGAAAACATGTCAAATTTTATTCTCCTTTTACAATGATAGAGTACTTTCCCATAGACTTCATTAGCTTTAAGGTTAGGGGAAATTTATTTTTTTTTCTTCCTTTACCAGGGCTGCAAACTTGACCTAGATTTTTCTTATACCTGTGTCCTACAGGAAACATGATACTGCATGCACATTACAGGATTTAATCCCATTTCTCCTCCCTCTCTCTCTCTCTCTCTCTCTCTCTCTCTCTCTCTCTCTCTCCCCTATTTCTGGAGCAAAATGTATATATTTTTGTGTAATTGAAATTGGGTGCCTGTTAAGATCATTCTATAAATAGTGCTTGACAATTAGAATAAGTGACACATTGCTGGCCAGAATTTCAAAGTACTTTTAGAATGTTATTTGGTGACAAATGTAACTGAAATTACTTTCTTTTAAAAATCAATCACAGTGCATGACATATCCCTATATGAACCTTACACAAGCTGCCCTGAGAATTCACAGATATCTTCTTTCTACCTTGGCTGGCCCCAGTTAAGATGAAGTAGATGAAGTTTATCTTTAATACCTTACCTTTTTCTGGCCACTGATGCCTATAGCCTTCATGCTTCCCTGGGAATAATGTGTCAGCCTGTCTGAAGCCCCACCCTAGCCTCCATCTTTTCCAACCTCCTCTTGCTCATCCTTTCCTAATCTCTTACATTCCCAGCTAATGAAGTTGGATTGCTTTACATTCTGTGACTTTGGCCTTTTTAGGGAAGTGCTGTCTAAGAGGGTAATCTGACAGAGGAGGCTCGCTGTCATAGACTGAGTGCTAGGTTTGGAGGCAGGAAGAACAGGATCTGAATCAGCTTCAGACACTGACTATCTGTGTGATCTTGGGCAAATCCCTTAATGTCTCTGAGTTTCAATTTCTTCATCTTCAAAAGATAGGAATTCAGATGACTAAAGTTTCTTTTAGATCTAAATTTATGATTCTATAGCCAGGCATTAATAAATGATATATAATTAACATGTTATCCTTCTAAGACAGGAATTCTCACCCTTTTTCATAGCATGTACCACTCTGGCGTTCTGATGAAATCTGTGGATATCTTCACAAAATAATACTTTTAAATGCACAAAATATATAGATTGTAAAAGCAATTATATTGAAATATAGTTTATATATGTATATTATATGCATTACTATCTCTATATAAACTCATATATACTACTCTCTGTCTCTGTTTCTCTATATACTCATATACATGTATATATATATATGAAGCCCTATTTCAATGTAAAAAGCTTCCTTTGTAATCAATGTATTTTATTTTATCCATTTAAAATTATATACAAGACATTTTTTTTAAAAGTTCACACACCCTAGATTAAGAATTCTTTTTTCTGAGCTATTCTTAGATCATATTCTTTTATGAGAGCCTTTCCAAGATATTCCCTTAACCTAAAATATCAGGAAGGAGTTTCACCTACTATTCCAGATGGGAAGGATATTTAGGAGCAAGTGGGTTCTTTGGCAGTTTTCAATTCACAACAGGTAGGTAGGCAGTTGCTTATTCTATGTATGCACATAGCATTATCTCTTTTTTATACTATGAATAATTAATCTCAGTTTTAAAGCACTTTCATGCATATTAAATACATTCTCCACAACTCTGTGAGACAGGTAGTATGATTACATCCATTTTACAGATGAGGAAACTGAAACTTTGAGAGTTTAAGTAACTTTCCTGAAGTCATTGTGCTAGCTAATACTAAAGCTGGCACTAGAACCCAGATGTTCAGGCTCCAAGACCAGGGAAATTTTGACTACTCCATGCTGTCTCTCATTACCAGACTGCTCAGCAACTTGAAAACTTTGAAAGCCTCTTTGGGTGGATGCACTGTTCCTCAATTTGCTAGCATGGCTGGCTGGGCCAATTCAGTTTAGTTCAGCAAGTACTTTTTGTATAAGGCATGATGCTAAATCTGGGGGCTCACATAAAGATGGGCAATATACAGATTCTGACCTCAAGGAGCTTACAGTCCTACAGGGGAGATGAGATGTGTATGCAAGTCATTATAGACACACACACATATAGATATAGATATAGGTAGATAGATAGATAGATAGATAGATAGATAGATAGATAGATAGATAG
>NW_020951427.1:3419176-3465344 GCF_900497805.2 Vombatus ursinus
TAGATAGATAGATAGATAGATAGATAGATAGATAGATAGATAGATAGATAGATAGTAGAGTGTAAAATTGCAGTAACAGGTATATAAACTGCTATAAGAATTCAGAGAAGGGGAAACCACAACCAGCTGACTAAACTGCAGTTTTTACTTGCCCTGGTCTCCAGTACAACTAAAAATATAGACACAATGGCTAAGCTGAGTGGGGACAACTCTTTGAAAACAACTTTACAATAGTTGGGCAAGCAGGTGAGAGTTACTCTCTTCGTGTGTGTGTGTGTGTGTGTGTGTGTGTGTGTGTGTGTGTGAGTGCTGGCGTGTGTTTGTGTCTGTATAGACAATCTTTCTAATTCTCTTTTTACCCAGTGGAATCTTTCAGAGGTCCTCTATCACTGATCAGCCCAATGTCCCTACAAATTTGGAAATCACACTCTTTTTTAGTCTTCAAATAAAATATGGAATCCCAAAATGTTTTTATTCAATCAAAAAAACTACAAGAATTTGTTGAGTAATAATATATACCAGCTTCAGTACTTGAGATATAATGATAAAAATGAAATCATCTATACCCTCGAAAGGCTTACATGCTAGAAGCAACATATAACTAAAAAAAAAAAAAAAGGTAATTTCAAGGGTAGGCATGACCAGAAAGGGAGATCAGGAAAAGCCTCGTATAAGTGCTAATATTTACGTGGATCTTTGAAGGAAACATTGGATTGTAAAAGGCAATAATGAGGAGAGAAAGGTACTGACTACTGGGCATGGGGAACAGAAATGGAAAACCATGTATGAAAAACAGCAAGAAAGCTAACACTTGAACACAGAATGTGAATAAAAGAGGAAGATCTAGAAAGAAAAGTTGGAACCAAGGTTGTGAAGGAGAGGAGTTTGCATGTGATTATAAAAATAAGAGAGTCACTGGAGTTTACAGAACAAGGGATTAAATGGGAAAACTGTGTTTCAGTAATATTTTGACAGCTGTGCAGAGGATGAATTAGAAAGGGTAAAAACTTGAGGCAAGGAGACCAATAATGAAGCTATTGCAGCAGACCAGAAAAGAGATGATAAGGGCCTAAATCAAAGTTATAGTTCCACAGACAACAATAAAAAACAAATTGTTGTTCAGTTATTTCAATCATATCTGACTCTTCGTGACCCCATTTGAGGTTTTCTTGGCAAAGATACTAGAGTGGTTTGCCATTTCCTTCTCCAGCTAATTTTAAAGATGAGGAAACTGAGGTAAACAGGGTTAAGTGACTTTCCCAGGGTCCCACAGTTAGTAAGTAGGTCAGATTTGAACTCACAAAGATGAATCTTCCCGACACTAGGTCTGGTACTCTATCTACTGCTCCATCTAATTGTCCACTATGTATATTATTAGAATCCTAGAATCATAGAACTTCAGTATTTAAATGGAGTACAGAGGACATCTAAACCATCCTATAAAAATACCTTAACAAATATATAATAAAATACCTTCACTGTAAAATACCTTAACAAATGTTCATCTAGCCCTTGCTTAAATTTGTTCAAGTTGGGAGAAACAAATAACAAATTTTAAATATTTTGATTGTCATAAGCTTCCAAAATAACTTGTGAGCTTTTGTCTCTCCTTTCCAGGTTCTGTGAAATGAGGCAAAACTACTTCTTCAATAGATTTGAGTAAAATATGTTAACATGTTTATTCTTTTCAATAGGCTGTGAACCAAAATTACGAGATAAAGATAAAATTTTATAACTTCTCAGAGGCTACAGAGCTATGCAATCTTTATTCACAAAATGAAATAGTAGTAGCTAAAAAATTCTAAAAGAACTCTAAACATTTTAGTCACTTTATTTCACATTTTATGTTGGCATTTGGGACAATAATTAATTTATAATGTAAGAAAAAGCCTTAAAATAACCCTAGTGGGTTATCTGCCAAAGGACATTTATATTGGTGTTAGAAGTACAATTCAATAAAAAGGTCAACTTACTTTTATATCTACCTTTCTTTCTCTATTAGAAAAACCAAAATTTCAATTTGTAACAATAAGTAAAGTAGCAGGCCAGGCATTGTGTATATTATTAGAAATCCAGAATCACAGATTTTCAATGTTTAAATGGACTACAGAAGCCATCTAAACCATCCCATAATTGAATTAGGTTCACCACTATAAAATACCTTAGCAAATATTCATCTGATCCTTGCCTAAATTTTCTCATGTTGGGGGAAACCTACAACACCTCCCCAAGGTAGCCCATCCACTGTACAGTGGAAAGACCAAAGCACTGAAAGTTGGGAGAAATGAGTTCAAGAAACAGTTCTCCCGTTTAGTATGGTGTCTCGCTTTGAACAGTTTATTTAATATTTTTTGAGCTTCACTTTCTTCATTGATCAAAAGAAAAGGATTGCACAACTTCAGGTTACCATCATGCTGAAAAGTTTCCTGATTCATCTCACAACTGCCCAACATGGATAGAATATGTTTCATTCCAATAGCTGCCTCTATGTCAGGATTTTTTCATCTCCCACTTGTATTACTGAAATGGCCTGATTTTCCATCTCTAGTCCCTCCAATTTATATTGCATTCTGCTACCAGCTTAAGCTTCCTAATACTATAACTTTCTTTCTTCACATCTCTTCCCCCTTCAAAAGTCATCAATAACTCCTCATTTTTTACAGAGTATAAATTGTTAAATTTTTAAAAATGAGATAATGAGTTTTTTTGAAAAAAAGGAAATCTCACTGTGAAACCCAATTTTCTCAGCTACTTGTTATTTGGATTTTGTGCTTACTCTCTTTGATATTCAGGACAGAATCTATCTTATCCTTGCATCCAATAATGTTCCAAAGGTTATAACCATGTAATAGTGTTTCAGCATTACTAATTGTGGAGAATTAGGAAAGGAATTAGAATAAAAAGTAAGAAAACTGACACTTTACAGTGGTGAAATGAAGTGAGGAGCTGAATAATTTAAAGAGAAAACTGAATTTAAAAAAAAAAAACACTTGTGGGGAAAGGGGAAAGAGATCTTACTATACTCAGTTATTTAGATTCTCTGTCTCCATTGACCCTATTTAGCAGATGACTTTTCACCCTGTCATTTTATGCTACCTGCACAGTCACAGAGAGTAGGATTCTGAGGGAATCACTTATATGTTCTGTTGATGAAGTACTTCTTTGAAAGTCTCCCTCATAGGAAAATCCTTGTGGATATAGATTTTCTGTAAAATAATGGCAGCTCTTTTACAAAGTACAAATCAAAGAACTCCTTCCCTCACAGCCTAACAAAGCATCTATTTAAGTATTATCGAGCCCTGACTTTCATCTTCATATAAATGTCTGAAATATTTCAGGGCTAGTTTATTAGGATCCCAGAGATATGTGAAACTCTTCCCTGTGCCAAGAGAAATTGAATCTATCTATGGCAGGTTGGATGCTCGATCTTAGGAATTAAAAACATACATCTTTGGTTTACTATTAATATAATACAGATAAGATATGTTCCTACTAATTTTAATACTACTAGAAGAATTTTTACATATATATATACATATATATATAGTAAGCATAAAACCATGTTCTGCACACATTCATATTTTTGTATTTTGATAAATCCTCTTATAGTATATCTTTACTGATGCACAACATAGTGATTTGCACATAGAAATCCCTTACTAATGTTGGGAAAATGAATAATGGGCCAATGAGTTAAAGACTCCTATAAAACAGATGACAAGCTATCTCCATGGCTCATATTGACCATGTCTGAAAAGCATCCTTTCATATTTCCTCTACACCTCTCTATCTGTTTTTATTGTTGTCTATCCCTCAAGTGTTATAAGAGCAGTATCTACCAGGCTCCTCCTCATATAGTCTAGGATAGATTCCTCCTCCCCCCACACCCCCACACCCCCACCAGAAAAAGGAAAGGTAGTTGATCTTTAAGACTCAATCGAGACTTCAGCTACTTCAAGCCACTGCTTTGGTAACTGGAACAGACTTAGAAGCAGGAGGAAGTGAATTCAAAACCTACCTCTAATACTTCTATATTAGCTGTATGACTCTATAGAAGTCATGTAACCTCTCTCACTTTCCTCAACTATAAAATGGAGATAATAACACCAATGTTACACAGTTGTTGTGAGGATCAAATGAGGTACTATTCAATGTAGCTTCCTAACCACCTAAATGCATAAAAGAGGTAAACCAGTGAGAAGGCAGGGCTCATCAGATTTGACAGATTTTCCATTGCTACTTGAGTCCAGACTCATTTCTTCATGGAGATGATTGGAAGGCTTTGTTTACCAGAACCTGTGCTGTATGCATTTTAAGTATCCTTACCACAATATGGATAAATTGTAAAAAAATCAAAAACAAAAACAAAACAAAAACAAAAACCTAATAATTAGTCTCTGAATATTTTATTTTGCTCCAAAAAATCTTGAACATGAACAACTAGTCTGACTCCTGAGTCAGTCCTGGCTTTATGACCATAGTCCAGTTCAAATTCCACTATATTTATCATCCTATCTGCCAGAAGTAATCTTTTTCTTCTCTGAATGATCTCCTATAGCAGAACAGGGTACCACATTGTCAAGACCTGACCTCCCCAGCAAGCACTCAAGTCCTGAATTTCTCACCCTAGCCTCACTTTCTATTCAAATAACCTCATTGTATATCTTTTGTAAGGAGATGCCATAGTAGATAGTGACTCTATGAACCCACTCACCCCCCAACTTAAGGCATCAAAAGAAGGAGGCAGAGTAAGTCAGAGTGACAAAATGGAAATTGTGCTGACTTGAATTCAAAACCTGTTTCTGACACTTAAAGCCTATTTGAGCTCAGGAAAGGCTCTTGATTTTTATGAGTTTCCTCTAGCTCTAAATCTATAATTGAGAAAACTATGGGATATCAATTACTGGAATATTATTTTCAGTCACTGTCATGGTTATTATCAGTAATACATATATACTAGGAAGTAGAAACAGAAATTTTACATCAAAGAATTTTTTTCATAAGCTAGACCAAACTGAATTCATTTTCAATGACAAGTATCCAAACTGATATCAAATTATAAGTGTTATCTTGTAATGAAAGCTTTGATTCAGATTGATGGGTGATAAAATACTAAAGTACCCTATAACTGAGACACTATTACTTGTCCTTCAATGTCACTTAAGGAAATAGTTGTGCTTTTAGGCAGATAATTTAATTCTTGGGAGCATTTTTACCTTAAATCTTTTAAAGTGAACAAAGAAGCAGTTATACACAGCCAAAGTACTAAGTACAGAGTGTGGCATAAAGACAGTACTCAATAAAAATGTATCGACTGATTTAATAAATGTTTATTGACCAAAAGGGAAAAAAAAGTCTTTTGTCCCATCTGAGAAGGTAGGTTTAATGATATTCTCTTCTTTCAATCCTGTCAGGTCTTACTTTGAAAAATGGTGACTGAAATGTCCCTACTTTCCTTTAACTTGCATTGAAATTGGGGTCATTTTTGTTAACTAACATAATCTAGGTAAGGTTAGGAGGTTAATGACAGATATCTAATCAACCCACAGAAACTTTAATAGGCAATTTTAATTTTGTCTTTAACATTCTATCTTAAATATTTAGTTAATGCAGGAGAATAGACAGAGATTTGGTTCACTGTTTCTGATAAGAATCTATCATGTGAAACGTTAAGAAAAAAATGTTTTCACATACAATTAGGAAATAAGATATACAGGAAATGAGATGTAGAAATCTATCTTGCCTTACAGGAAAATTGAAGGCAAAGGGGCTAAGAGAAGGGGTGGGGGAGATAGAAGGGAGGGCAGATTAGGGGAAGAGGTATTCAGAAGGCACGCCATCTTGGGGTGGGGGGAGGGATGAGATGGGGAGAAAATTTGGAACTCAAAATCTTGTGGAAGTGAATGTTGAAAACTAAAAATAAAGAATGGAATAATATGGGGGAAAAGAATTTATAATTTGTTTAATTGTCTTCCATGTGTTACATTGAAAAGATTTTTGGCCTAGATATTTTCTCTCCAAACAACAATAACAACAACAGATAGCTTGATGGGAGAAACATGGTTCTAAAGAAAAATTCAATAGACTAAATCTTCTTTCCATATTAACTCCCCCCTCCCTCCCCACACTTAAAGGTGAGGAAGCTAGCTGGCAAAATGAATAAAGCACTGGAGCTGGAGTCAGGAGAACTTGAGTTCAAATCTAGTCTCATACACTTAATAGCTATGTGACTCTGGAGAAGTCAAAATTGTTTCCCTCAGTTTCTCCAATTGTAAAAATGAAACAGTTACAGTACCTACCTCCAAAGGCAATTGTGAGTATCAAATGAGATATTTGTAAAGTGCTTAACACAATGCCTGGCACATAGTAGGAATTACATAAAGGTGTTTATAAATGTTTAAACCCTTCCCTTCCTATTTGAAGGAACTCTGTTCCCAAATGGCAGAATTTAGAGAAAACAAACAGGCAGAGGGTGGGGCAGAAATTGTACAAATCTGGTGAAGTACAAAGAGGAATGGATTTTGAGTCCAATTTTCAAATCCCAGCTCTGCTACTTAATTGTGTATCTTCAGGCATATCACTTGAAAACAGGCCCCAGTTGCACCCCTCAAGTTAAGAATTTCATTTTCCTTATTTCTACACTATGATGGTTGAATTGTAATGATCTCTAAGATACCTTACAACCATAAATCTGTTACTAAATGAACCATTTTTATCTTTTGTGACACCTAAAAGGCAGTTTTATTCAATTCTCTAAGTTCTGATTAATTGATTTCTTATTAATTAGAATCAGCTGTCAAAGTAAATATTCATATGCAAACTATATCCATTGTCGTTATTGATTTCCCCCCAACATTCTTGAATTACTGTTAATAATGATGATATCACTTATTTATATAGTGCTTTATGATTTTCAAAGTTTTGCCCACATATAAAAGGCTTCCTCATTATTATATTTCCCGGGTCTTTTGCACTCAAGTCTGTTGGCCTCTTTGCTAGACTATGTGAACTTATTCTAATATGACTACAATTCTAAGCATAACATTTTGAAAAGTGATTCCCTCTAATATCCTGTTTTCAATTGAATTAAAAGGAAAACAAAAAGAGATTGATAGTTTCAGCTTTATCATACAATGAAATACATATCCATCTAGAATAACAGTCATTATTGACTATACAGTGTTTTAAAGTTTACAAGGCACTTTACATACAACATCTCAACCAGTCTTCATAATAGCAATAGGAAATGTGTTACAGGTATTATTTTAGCTATCCTGTAGATGAGAAAACTGAAAGTGAAAGATATTAAGTGACTTATTCAGAGTCTTAGCAAGTAAATGCTTATGGTGAGATTTAAACCTAGGTTTTTCTGACTTCAAATCTACTGTTGTGTATACAGTTTCAATCTACTTCCAGAAATGAACTCCTTTAGAAAACCAGACCCTAGAAGCAGTCACTATGATCCTTGAATTATTACACTAAATTGCATGAAATTAAAGGGTTATTAGTAAGTGTTAATTTGCTGAATCATACCATAATAACAAAATGAAAAGGACAATATATTAAGAATGAATTTCTGGTTAAATTTATGAAAACTTTAGGTTAATTGGGGCAAATTTATGAACATATTAAGTTTCTACCTGCATCAAAGCAACTTGTACTATCTTCTGTCTTCTACATGAGAACACAATAGTTATATACTTTTCTTAAGAAAGTAAATATTTTCAATGTTGTGCTATGAAGCTGAAAAACACAAAAGAAAGCAATCATTTATGACACTACACAGCTCATAACATTCAAAATGAGGAAGAAGAGTCAATCTACTGTTTTCTCTATATAAGAAAATTGAAATTCAGGTGAAACTAACAAAAGTGACAGTGATGACTTTTAATTTTCACATAAATAAATGAAAGTCTAATAATGTTTACTATTTTCTGGGGCTAAATAATTAAATAGAACTATGAACATGGTTGAAATATGTTCTCCAAGTTGTTTGTTACTCCTTAGCAAATAACATGTTCTATTATAGTGTTATAATACTTTTGTATCCTTTGCTCACAAGGTGCATATGAAAACATGAGCTATTTTTTATTGCTATGTATACCAGTAATTGGATGGCAACCAACCTTAATCTCTAAGTTTAGCTTTTTTTCTGTATCAAATGATTTGTATTTGAAACTAAGAGGCTTTTAGAAATTTCTAACCCTAACTCATATAGATATCTGAAACAAACAAAAACCAACAAACAAACAAACAAAAACCCTTTAAATCATTACCAGAAACAGGGAGTTTGAAATACAGACTTAATAATATCTTGGAAGTACTGTCACTGGATTTCGCTCATAGTAAATATGGAAGTTCACAGACATTTAGTCTGCCTTTATTAAAGAAAGATTCTCAAATCACCACATCCTAGCTATATGGGGCTGCGGATGCTAGTATGTACATTTAAGGTATACAGAGAAAGGGTGAAGGCAGAGAGAAACTCATCAGTCATGAATCCAGATTAAATGGGACTAGCATGTTGTCTAGTATCAAAAAAAAAAAAATAAACAAACGGGCAGTTAGGTGGCGCAGTGGATAGAGCACCGGCCCTGAAGTCAGAAAGACCTGAATTCAAATCCGGCCTCAGACCAAACACTTGACACTTACTAGCTGTGTGACTCTAGGCAAGTCACTTAACCCCAATTGCCTAATAAAATAAAATAAATATAAATAAATATAAAAAAAATACACAAACAAAACAAAACAACAACAAAAAAAAAAAAAAGATTAGTTCCTGGCAGGGATTGTACACTGTGCCTAGCAGAGAACAGGCCCACAGGAATAAAATGATGACCCTGCCTACCCTGTTGTATCTCAGAGTGTGATATATGAAGGTTTCTATCTATGAAGGTTTTCTATCAACATGTGTTCCTCACATATATGTTGTTTAACATCTTCAGCCTGGTCTTGGGCAGCCCTTATGTGGAGACAGTGCCATGCTCACTCCCTAGGTTTTTTCACTCTTACCACTGATTCATTGTGTATTTGTGGAGAGTATGACTAATGTTAATGAGAGAAATGAACAGTTTTATTTTATATGTATATGACTTTACATGAAAATGAAAAACATATTTCAGTATTTATATTGCATTAAATACAAAGAATAATTAAAATGTAACACCAAATAGAATTTTAAACCTTCATACAAGCAACACAAATGCATGGCTTTTTTGTTTGTTTTTTTAGATAAAGAACAAGAATATTTGATCAGCAAAATTCAAACTATTGCAAGCATTACTAGTTTCACATGCTATTAATTTGTCATAATGGAATTTATTGGTACACTCTGCCCAAGGGGTGTTAATTAATAAAAAATTTTACAGAATTATAGCATTCAGAGTTAGAGGGAACCTTGGATATAATTTAATCCAGGCCCCTAATTTTATAAATAACAAAAATGACAACTACCAAAAAAAAAGTGACTTGTCCGGGTTCGCAGAGCCAGTCAAATCCATGTCTTCTGACATCAAGTTCACTGTTCAAAAGCACCTTATTTTAAGGCTAGCCTTCATCACAGATTCTAAGGGTATAATTATATTGAACCTCTAGTGAATTTGGTTTGAATACAATTCTGACTTCATGCTCCCCCATGATTCCTAGAGAGCCCTATTTCTTCAGTAAACACAATGATCAAAGAAACTGTCTGAATGAAATATTAGTTCTTGAAAATCAAATAGAAAAGATATACTGCTGAAGAGTTTTTTACTCAGATATCTTCAGCTATGGTAGCACTCAACATCAACATTTCCTATCCTTTTTTGTCTTCTCTTTTGCCAGGGAAAACCTATCATACCTTTTAATAAAAATAAATGAAATCTAAATCTTTCATGGCATTTCTAATCTAATGAAGGGCCAGGGAAAGAAAATGTCATGTTTCTTGTCATTTTCTCCAAAAGGCTTTGAAACAAACTTGTTCAGTGATGACAGAGTAATAATGAAAAGTGTATAATGAAAACAGGACTCTGACAGGTTTTCAAATGCTTATGTGGAAATCAGAACAGCAACTTTTGCCATGGCAAGAGTGAACAGAGAAAAAAAGAGTTAAAAAGAATTAAATAACACAGAAAACAATATACAATGCTCTAGATTAGTGGAGAAAGGTGACACAAGCATCATTAAGAAAAATGAATCAGTGACCATGTAATCAAAATGAAATTGTTCTCTAGGAAGGGTAGAGATTTCAATAAAACCAAATCCACACTATTCAGAAGCTTAGTGAGGCTAAGAAATACATGGTGCATGACAGTTTCATTTCCTGTGCAACTGCATGTCACACAGGCATTATGTTTGGGAAAAAGGAGCCAACTTTATTAGTTATAATAGTGTAGAGAAAATGTTTTTTAGAGGGGAGAGTTTAAGTCAAATATAGCCCAGATTGGGGAAAACAACTCTAATTTCAAATGAGCTTTCTAGAATTAAAACAATCTTGGTGAGTTAGGGAGAAATAGCAACCATTTTCTTATTTAAAAAAAACCTCATTTGATAATTTGCCCAATAACACCTCATTCTAGTACATTACTACTATTCATTTTCTTACGTTCATGTAAGTAAACACTAAGGGCAAAAGTCTACAGGGAAAAAATAAAACAACAACATAAAATTACTTTCATTGGCAATAAAGGAATAATTCATAAGTGACCTAATGTTTACTATCTGTACTAAGTAGTCTTTCTTGCCATATATAATAAATATAAATATATAATACACATATGGAGGGGGGAAAGAAGGAAGGAAGAAAAGAAAGAAAAGAGAGAAAAATAGAGAGCAGAGAAAGAGGAGATAGGTGAGAGAAAAGAAAGAAAGAAAGAGAGAGAGAGAGAGAGAAAGAGAGAGAGAGGAAGGAAGGAAGGAAGAAAGGGGAGAAAGAAAAAGGGAAAAGAGGAGAGACAGGAATAGGAGTGAGAGAAAGAAAAAGAAGAGAGAAAGAGAAAGAGTGCTAGTCAGGAGTACGTGAGCTCAAAACCAACCTCAGGTACTTAATGTCTGTGTGACGTGGCCAAGTTATTTGTCCTCTGTCTCAGTTTCCTCACTGGTATAATGTGGATGATAATGACACCTACCTCTCAGGGTTGTTGTAGGGATTAAATTAGGTAACATTTACATAACACTTAGTATAGAGCCTGTAGGAGTTTAATAAATGCTTATTTCCCTCCCTTCATTTCTTCCTTTTTTCCTTTCTCTCTTCCTTCCTATATAACACATATAGTAAGCATCAGAAGTGAGACTGAGCCCAGATCTTTTGATTTTGAATAGGTACTTCTTCCTCTGTCATTTTAGAATTAGAGACTTTTACAAAAAAAAAAAATTATAGAGCTAGAAAAAAAAAAGCAATGACAAAATTCATCTGGAACAACAAGAAGTCAAGAATATCAAAGGAACTAATGAAAAGAAATGCAAGTGAAGGTAGCCTAGCTGTACCTGATCTTTAATTGCATTATAAAGCAGCAATCATCAAAACTACTTGGTACTGCCTAAGAAGTAGAGTAGTGGATCAGTGGAATAGTTAGGCACGTAAGAGGCAACAGTCAATGACTGTACTAATCTACTATTTGATGAATCCAAAGACTCCAGCTTCTGGGATAAGGAATCATTATTTAGCAAAAACTCAGGGAAAACTGGAAAAATATATGGCAGAAACTGGGCATAGACCAACATCTTATACCCTATACCAAGATAAAGTCAAAATGGATGCACAATTTAGATATGAAGACTGATACTATAAGCAAACTAGAAGAGCAAGGAATAGTTTACCTTTCAGATCTATGGAGAAGGGAAGAATCTATGACCAAATAAGAGATAGATAACATTATGAAATGCAAAATGGACAATTTTGATTACATTAAATTGAAAAGTGTTGTACAAATAAAGGCAATGCATCCAAGATTAGGAGGGAAACAGAAAACTGGGAAAGAATTTTGACAACCAGGGTCTCTGATAAAGGCTTCATTTCTAAAATATATAGAGAACTGAGTCAAATTTATAAGAATACATGTCATTCCCCAACTGATAAATGGTCTTAGGATATGAACAGGTAGAGGAAGAAACTAAAGTTATCTATAGTCAAATGAAAAAAAATGTTCTAAATCATTATTGATTAGAGAAATGCAAATCAAAATGACTCTGAGATACCACATTAGACCTATCAAATTGGCTAACATGACAAAACAGGACAATGATAAATGTTGGAAAAGATGTGGAAAAATTGGAACACTAATACATTCTTGGTGGAATTGTGAAATGATCTAACCATTCTGGAGAACAATTTGGAACTATGCCCAAGGGGCTATAAAACTGTGCATATCCTTTGACCCAGCAATACCACTTCTAGGTCTTTATCCCAAAGAGAACATAAAAATGGGAAAAAGGACCTACACATACAAAAATATTTATAGCAGCTCTTTTTGTGGTAGGGAAGAATTGGAAATTGAGGGGATGCCCATCAACTGGGGAATAGCAAAACAAGTTGTGCTATATGAATGTAATGGAATACTATTGTGTTATAAGAAATGATGAGCAGGCAGACTTCAAAAAAATTTGGAAAGACTTACATGAACTGATGCAGAGAGAAATGAGCAGAACCAGGAGAACATTATACACAGTAACAGCCACATTATGGGATGACTGACTTTGATAGACTTGGCAAGAATATAAGACAACTCCAAAAGATTCATGATGGAAATTACTATCCACACCCAGAGAAAAAAATATGGAGTCTGAATGCAGATGGAAGCATACTATTTGCTCTCCTTTTCCTTTATTGTTTTGTTTTATTGCTTAATTCATGTGGTTCCTCCCATTAGTTCTAATTAGTTCTTTACATCATAACTAATGGGAAAATATGCTTAACATGAATGTGTATGTAGATCCTATTTTGGATTGTACACCATCTTGGGGGTGGGAGGGGGAGAAAACTCAAAATCTTATGGAAATGAATGTTGAAAACTAAAAATAAATAAATTTTAAAAAATAAAAAAATAAAATTAGGGAATTTCATGTTATCAACTTCTCTTCTGACATTACCTTGTAAGTATATTCCCAGTCCATTTGAAGTAATATCAATTTGTATTTCACATCATTCAATATGAACCTCCTATAGCTTTGAGACTTGAGACTGAGAATGACTGATTAATCTTTCCGCTCCTCAGGTCTCATGTTGTCCAACATTTTCTATTGGTTTCCACATTTCTAATAATTTTCTCATCAAAGCTCCTTTTCCCATTTTAAAATACTACCCTTTCAATGTGAGTGCACCCACATAAAAATCTTTGAAACAAGGTTAATAATATCATTGAAATTATAGATGATAGAAAGTACTAGACAACAGCCCTGTCAGATATCTTTTTGTGTGTATGTTAATTTCAGACTCATTTTTTTTACTTTGTCTACTCCCTGTCATGCCATGCATCACTTACCTTATCTCAGAAAACATAAAGAGATCAATCTCTGCATGTCCATCGAGCTCCAATTAGTAAATCATTTCAATGCTCTAGATATGTATCTTTGATATTAATTCAGAAATGTGTTTAATCACATAGTTGGAAGGAGTTCATCCTTTGGAAGATGAAGCTATGTTCCCATATTCTTATTAACTGAAACATTAAATGCAGTCTATTTCTTTACCTCTTAGAACTACTTGAAATGCGGAAAAGATTCAGTGGAACATCAATGACAGATATTTCACATTGCCATTCCAGCTCACTTGAGCAGAGGTTCATAGGAAGAGAAAGATTTTGGAAAGCTGTTTGGGGTCCACACGATGCTGCCAGGAAGAAGGATTTCCTGGGTGGCAAGTCAGGGAACACTAAATGGGTGGTGTTTTCGGTTAATTTTACATGACCTATGATGAAGATCAGAAAATGTCATCTTTGTTATGGATCTGAGGTTTCTGGAATAATCTTTCTCCTTCTAATGTTTTGCATTGAGAGACACACTGTGAAATGCAAAGATGTGACCTCACCCACCACATGGATCTGATCATTTAGATTGAGGGTTCAATACTTGCTGGAACTTGTTAAATTCAGCCAATCTTTCAGTAAATTTTAAATTGCTTTTGGTTTGGTTGTGTTTCTGTTTTAATTTTTCTCTTCTTTATTTAGTGTTGCCTGTATCATAATTCTTGAATACCAGAGGTTAGGTAGACCTATAATATCCCTAAAATCATTTAAGTCATGAAAGTTTTCCTAAAAGACCTTAAGGATCTTCCCATTAAGAAGCTGAGCAGAGTAGCGGCAATATCCTACCCCTTCCCTCACTACCCCAAGTGTGTGTTAGTTAGGGTGATAAAATAATAAGACTTGTGCTTTAGCAAGATTGTTTTGGTTGCTGTGTGGAGAATGAATTGGAGAAAAGAGAGCCTAAAGATAAGGAGACCAATTTGAAAGTTGTTAAAATAGAACCAGGGAGAGGTAATAAGGACCTGAATTAGGATAGCAGCAATGTCAGCTGCAGAGAAGGGAATAGTTGCAAATGATGTCAGGGAAGGAGAAGACAGGAATTTTCAACTGCCTGGATGAAAAAAAATGAAAAGGATAATTCTGGTCATATGTACTTAAACTTTGAAGCATTTCATTATTCACATATAAAAAGCAAATCCATTGTTAACTAACTAACATTTTTCTTTTATTTGAACACTAGGAAAACAGTTAGAATCATAATGTGATATATTACTTATCCTTTGTTTTTGCCTTTATCCAATGGTGATTTAAATATAGACATACATTTGATTAAAATTATATATATATATGTATACATGTATATGCATGCATATGAAATCCAATATATTATCAGCTTGTGCATTTTTTGTGTAATATTAACTATTACAAAAGGATTACTATTACTTCTTCATGTAATAGAGTTGAATTTAAATTTTTATATCATAGAGGTTGAAAACACCTGAGATGTCATGTGATCCAACCCCTCTTCTAGAGGAGGTACTATGTGACCCTAAATTCAAACTTAAGATCTTCCCCAACCAACTTGTCTACATATTCGTCCAGATGTACCATTACCTTGTATGGAATCACAGAGCTACCGTGCCCTCCTTTCTCCCATCCAATTTAGCCCTATAATATTTATTTTCCTCCCACCAGCCTTTGAGCTCTAAAATTGTGAATCTATATGTTTCAGAACTTTGCCAAATGGCTCACTTTGCTAGTTTATCTCTGTAGCCACTCACCCTTATAGCCTGATGTCTCCATCACTTAGGCTTGCTGTGGGAAGATACATAGCAGAGTTTATTGTATAAAGGAATTAGAGGATATTGAAGTACACTGGATATCAGCATCATTCCGTATTTTGTTCCAAGATTTGAAAATGAGGGTGAAGAAAGCCACAGGATAGAAGAAAGTAGGGCCAACACCTTAAAGAACTATTTACTCTATTTACAAAAGGATAAGTTTATATTAGCAAATTGAAACAAGGTCCTGTTATCCAAAGGTAGTTTGTTGAGAAATAAAAGGTATCCCACCACAGAGAAAAGAGCCATTTCTCTAACCTGCATGATTGAGATTGGTTTATTCATAGTTCAAATTACTACTCAAGTAAATGTTGCGTTGTATTTTCTGTTACCAAAGTAAATGGGCCTCATTTCTATATGAACAATGATCTGACTTTACAAAGCTGTTTTAATTGGGATCGTATTGATGTGCACTGAACCCAGCCTAGAGACAGAGAAAGGCACTTCTCATTGCCCTAGAATCATCTATCTTTGGATGGAAGATTGGAGAGATATCACTTAAGCTTAAATTTATTTATATGATAAGGGTATCTCAGACTTCAACACACTGCTCATACTCAGACTTCATGTGGCTATCAAACAAATCTTTGTTGAAGGATTCATTTTCCATGAGGCAAACTGGTCTGTCTTACAAAACTATTCATTAACTAGTTTACTTCAAAGCAGTGATTGTTGCTGTATTATGTAGCACTTTTGAGTCTACATGATTAGAAGTGATACCTCAAGAGTTGGTCAGGTAGTTTATAACCTGTTATAGAATCTTTTCTGTTTTTCTTGTGTTTTTCAATTTTCAAAAGGCTATGGAAATTCTTTAATGTCACTTAGATACTCGTGATATTGGGCGTTCTTTCAAGGCTACAGAGATTGCCTTTTTCTAGCCTGTTTTTTTTTCTTTTCTACAATATGCTGTGTACCATAAATCACAGTGTCTTTCACAAGGTAGGTACTCAATAATGTCTTTTAAATGAGTTAACGAATACATGGACCAATGAAGTAAATGAGTGAATGAAAAAATCCTGTAATCCTCTGCTTAAAGAGGATGGTTTTCTGACCTTCATGGTACTGATCTAGGGGAGACAGCATACTTGCCAATTCATGTACTTTTGGGGGCCCTAATTCTACGTTGAGAATATTAGTCTCATCAAGGAGTCCCAAACTGTTATCAAAAAGCAGTTATTTATGCTGAAAAAAACTGCCAGAGTTGAAATGGTTCATCTAGCTTCAATCTTAGCAGTAACCATGAGAATGGTGCTATAAAGTCTAGGAAACACTATAAAAAGGTATAAGTAGATTCCTTCATCACTACAGGCCTAAATGAACACACAATTCAACATTAGGCTGGAGTGACATGTAGGCCAGGAGCACTCTTATTTGGCATTTCTCTAACCCTTCCTGAAGGAGTGAGTTTCTTCACTTTGGATATATTTAGGAGGCTACCATCTTAATAGAGGATCAAACTCATCAAAGAGAAACCAGGAAAGATTTATGGCCGTTAAAAATAATTGGAATACTTCAGTATTTTAACAAGAGAATCTCACAAAAGAATTGGAAGATAATCTTGCCACTACAAGTTCATCAGAGTAATTATTCCAGTTTGGAGCCTTAGAACTTAAGCAAGAGGAGAACAAGAAAATATATTGTTGGTTTGGAACAAAAAAGGCTATAAGCAAATTCTAAAGAATTTGGTGGGTCATTTTTTTTCATCTTTAGGAAGAAAAATTCCTCATCTTTAAGAGGAAGAACTTAATAGCCTTTTTCCATTGGCAGTAGTGATTATTGTTTCTTGAAAATAAAGGATAAGGATATCCCCTAAGAATATGGCAACTGAGTAGTTAATTGAGATTATTTGAGAAGTGGATTTAGATTTCAGTGAAATGGTTTAAAATATGAGAATGAAATGTTTTTAGACAGTGATGGAATATATCTAATGAGTGTACATTTGCTATTGTGATCTCTGAGTCTTTTTCAGTGATTTCTGAATAGTCACACAGAATAAGAAATGTAAAATTGGATTAAAAATATCCCAATTGAAAAAAAAAGATCAATTTCAGTTCCAAGCAAAATGCTAGAATACATTTCAGAGGCTAGTTTGTGATGAGTTATCTTAGAGTTAGTGAGTTTCTCATTAATAGAGATTTTCAAGAGGAGATTAGTGACTGTTTATGAGGGATATTTTAGAGGAAATTCCTGTCTAGGTATAGGTTGGACTGAATGACCTCTGAGATTCTTTTTGACTGTTAGAATTTAGATATTTATATTCTAAAAAAAAGATTTCTTATTTCTGTCCTGATAATGACAGAATATGGTGGTTTGGAGAGAACCTTCATAGGAATATAGATTTGCACTGGGAAAGGACCCCAAAGATCATCTAGTTCAGCTTCTTCATTTACAGATAAGGATGCACAAGTTAAAAAAAAAAAAACTCACCAAAGGTAATAAAGGTAATTGGTAGCAGCAGCATTTGCATATAACTCATCAGGTTCCAAGTTCAGTGCACAATGGTTAGAGAAAAATAAAATGATACAACAATTTAGTGACAGTTTGGGGAAGAGGATTTCCAAACTGGCATTCATATTGTAAACACTTCTGCCCTATCTTTGTGGCCAGTAAGCTTTACTCCCTCTAATATGCAATGGAAAACTCACCTCTTAAAAGAAAGATGAGGGATTAGAGGGAGGAATGAGACAAATATTTTCAAAGATCAATGTGTTGAATTGTTTTTTTTTTTTTTTACTGTGTTTTCAAAATTATATTGGAAGGGTTTTTATGGGAGGTTGAGTTAGTGGATTTATAGATTCAAGAAAAAGAAAGAGTATCAGTAACACTTGTTTTAAGTACAATGAGGAAAATGAAAAAAATCAGTGAGGGGTCAAACAAATGGAACATATTGACTGCCTTGTTTAATTTGACTTAAACTTTAAAAAAAGTCCATATAACAAAAGTTCGCAGTTTTACATGCAATCTTGTTTTTGTTGAAATGTTCATGTTTGCTGATGATTATTAAGTAAAACACAACAAAAGAAATTTAAACATTAAAATGCATTAGGAAAAGAGTGAGGCTTGGATTCATAACACCTGAATTCAAAATTTAAGTCTGATATTTACTAACTGTGTGACATAGTCAAGTTACTTAATCCCCTTGAGTTACTTTCCTCATCTGTAAAATAGACATAATAACATATATGCTACTAAACTCATAGAATTGTAAATAAATTGCTATACAAAGCTTAGCAAGCTATATAAATATGAGTCATAATTATTTAAAATTGATTTACTGATACTATAAATTACTTATTTTGTTTTGTTTTAAGAAAAGTAGCCTTTTAAAATGAACATTTACTGATTTCCCTTATTCAGTGTTTTCATTATCCACTGCTCAATTCTGCTTGTCCTTTAAAAAAAATTAAGAACTACCACAGGGAAATATGCTGAGAGAGAAAGAGAGAAATTTTATATGAATATTAATCTTTTTAAAATTGTGTGAAATGGTCCAGCAATCTGATAGATAAAAAGCTTTATTGTACTGATGCATGTGTGATTTGAAAGATAATTACATAAGATTAAACTCTCTTTGTCATCCAATCAGCAAAGAGGTTTTATCCATTTTTATGACCAGTAATAAACTTTGAGAATGAGAAGCTGTACTATTAATCTCAAAGCCACTGACAGAAAAAAAAATACTAGAGATAAAATTTTTCCTTGTGGCTCTTATGGAAAAAAATATATGATCTCTACTTACTGAAATCATTAAAATATGAGATTCATTATTTATAGAATGAAGCAATATGATCATGGTAGAAAAGAAGACAATAAGGAGAGAGTAAAGAAGAAAGAAATATAAATCACATTTATCAAAGAATTGATGTTGATTTTTTTATATAAAGAAAGCAAAGAAATAAAACATAGATATGTAGAATGTGATAGAAGGAACTTTAACGAACATTTAATCTATCCTCCTTTTAGAGATGAGAAGCGTACATTGAATCATTTTGTTTTTTTCAAAACATATATAGAAATATTATTATAACCTAAGCCTACTTAATGGAAAAAAATCAGGATCACCTTGGATTCAGAAGACTGTAGTTAAGACTAGAGTGCACGTAGGACAAGACTTTAAATTACATTTCATCATTCTATTTCCCCAGGGTGACTTCCTCCTAGCTATCTCTTTGTGAGGGGGTAAAGGTGGAGAAGGGGCTAGGATCACCAGAATGATGTATACAGGTATGCCCCTGTGCAGAAGTTCCGAGAATTTTCCTGAATTTACCGAAGAGGGCATTAGCCATCATTGTTATTCAGTTATTCAGTTGTATCTGACTCTTCATGACCCCCTTGAACCATAGCACACTAATACTGTATGTGAGGCTTTCTTGGCAAAGATACAGGAATTGTTTGCCATTTCCTTCTCTATTGGATTTGGGTAAACAGAGGGTCACACAGCTAGTAACTGTCTGAAGCCAGTATTGAACTCAGTTCTTTCTGACTCCAGGCCTAGCACTCTATCCACTGAGCCACCTAGCTGACTCCTATGGGTTAACCATACAGTACAGTAACAGATAAGTAGGCTTCTCCTTCATCAAACTATGACCATACCTCAAGGCCTGAGCAGTGACACAGTGGATAGTATACTTAACTTGGAATCACAAAGTCCAAGTTTCAGTTCCTGCCTCAGACATTTAATAGCTATATCACCATGGATAAGTCACTTAAATTTCCTCAGCATCAGTTTCCTCATTTTTAAAATGAGAGGTTTGATTCCATGGCCTCCCAGTTTCCTTCTAGCACTGAAAATATGACCTCATACTTCCATTTCATTAGCATGTTAGCTTGAATAAATGTGAAGGGTCTGACATAGAAGATTACTCTTTCAGCCTTCAAATTTCATCACAATGATACAAAAAAATTCTATTATCTTTAGTTTATGCCATTGTAACATCACTTACTATTTTTACACCCAAGGCTAAGGTTATATATAAAGACAATTTCCAGGTGCTCTTCTTGGCTATTTCAGGTATAATTAGGGATAAACATGTTAATGTGTGTGAAATAAGGACTAGAGAACTTCTGTGCATCCAATCTTTTTACATTTTCAGTGCTATAATCTTCAAATAACAACTTGTACTTCTATTTCATGACACAAAGATATGGAAGTTTCTTGACCAACATTAATTGATGCTTTCTATAGCACACAGAGAGATGGATGAAATTATCTCAAAATTTGACCTTGCCATCTTCAAAGCAATGAGCAAAAACTGACTACAGTGATGCAGTGAGATGAATGCTCCTGGTTAAAAATAAGGTATGGGAGCCAGGAAAGAGGTGAATTTAAACCCCTTCTAAAACAAATAAAGGGGAAGCTAGGTGGCACAATAGATATAATACTGGGCCTAAAATCAGGAAAACTTCATGAACTCTAATCTGGCCTCAGACATTTACTATCTGTGACACTGGGCAAGTCAGTTTCTCGTCTGTAAAATGAGACAGAGAAGGAAATGGCAAACCACTCCAGTATCTCTGCCAAGAAAGACCCAAAACGGGTCATGAAGAGTTGCACAAGACTAAAAAACAACTTAACAACAACACAACAAATAAGATTATATTGACTCAAGACTGGATTTTTTGAGGCAATCTGCCAAAATGTGTTATCACCAGGACTGCTGATTCTAATGGAAGAAAAATGCAATGCTTAGCAGATATTTACAGGGGTTTATCACCATCATTATGCTCAAATAATGTTAAATTATGTAACTCTATCTTGGAATTTAAGGCTTACATATACTTAATAAATTGTATAACTGGGGCTCTTCATTTACTAACAACCCCTTTAGGAGAAGATCTGGGAGGTTCAGGTTAATGACAGTATTTAACTATGAAGATTACACTCTTTTTTCTTTTTATACTGCCTTAGCTTGTATATTCTAGATATATGGAATGGAAAGAAAAGAATCCAGACTGAGAGGGCTAAATTCTTATAGCTGTATGGCCATTATCTCTCCATGTGAATCTGCTAGAAGACAGACTGATTTATTACCTGCCACTAGTAATCCACAAATTGCTTAGACATGTAAGAAAGACAGATTCTAATTAGGAATCAGCACTTTTAGGTACTATTCAGTAACATGTAGCCTGAATAAAAGTGATAGGACTGGAATGGCTCATTCTTGGGGTTCTTTCCAGCTATAAAATTATATGATTCTATTAAAGGTAAAGTTTCCAATTTCCTGTATATGCCCTGAAACCTTGAGAGTATTCTCACTACTTTAATATACATATATAAATATATATAAATGTGTGTGTATACATATACATATATATATATATATATGATTTGGGGGTCTTTAGAACAAGCTTCACAGATACAACCATGGCAAGCAGTATGTAAAGAACCCTCAAGTAAATTTCTTAAGGCATTTTTACTTGGGGGACAGTGTATGAGGGACTCAGACACACAGTGAGGCACCTGTACTTTGGGTGAAGGGGAGCTAACCAGGAGATACCCTGACTATATGACAGGAAAATATAAGGGTTCATTTATAAACTCTTGTGTTATTTCTTGAAGAAAGTGACTTTGAAGGTCATCTATCTAATATACACTCATCTAATGTATATCTAATGTAATCTGAGTCTTTGCTGGGCCAAGAAATCACTTTGTAGACCTAGAATGAACTACAGTTACTCTGAAAAAGGTCATTTCTACATAATAATACTTTGGTGCTCTAAAACTTCATTAATTTGATTTTAACAAGTCAACAAGTACTTTCTAAGGCTCTTGTTGGTGCTAAGTACTGAACTAAGCAATCCAGAATTTATTTGGTTACTCTGGTATAGGTCCCTCCAGCATTGACTCCCATAATGCTTTGGCATCCCTATCTGTCCTGCTTGCATTCTCAGGCGGCTTGCATATCTATTCCTTCTACTCAGAGGGAGAACGATCAAGTCCTGCCCTATGCCCTATCACTATGTCCTAAGGTCCTCCAGATCTTACCATGTTCCCTGACACTATATACATTAGACTCATGGCACCATCATCTGACTTATTACAATAACATAAGAATCCCTAGGTTTTGTCATCTACCCCTCTGCTACACTCTTAAGACTTTCAAACCTTTCCATTTACCTTAAAGCTGTATTTTCTGTGGAAGTGACACAGTTAGACTACGGCTTTCAGAACAATAATTTGGCAACAGTGTGGAGTTTAGATTGAAGAGAGGAAAGACTGGAGTAAGGAGACAAATTAAAAAGCTATTGTAATAGTACAAGAGAGATGATGAGGGACTAAACTGGGTTGGCAGTCATATGAGAAGAGATGGGGGATGGAGAAAGAGATATTGTAGGCTACAGATAGAATCATCAACACTTGTTGAATGATTGGATATATGGGGTGAAGGAGAGAGAAAAGTGGAAGACGAACCTGACATCAAAAAGAAGGATTATCGTACTCTCAAAAGTAATGGGAAAATTAGGAATAGCTATGGGCTTTGGGGAAAAGATAATGAGCTCTTTGAATATGCTGATTTTAAGATACAAAAAAAATCTAGTTTTAAATGTCCAACAGGCAGTTGGTGATATGGAAGTAGAGAAAAACCACAGCTGGAAATGTAGATCTGACAGTCATCTGCATTGAAACCTCATGCTATAAACACATGGTAGCTGATGATGAGATGAGACAGAAGCAAAGACAGAAAATTAATTTAAAATAGAGGACCCTGGACAAGTCCTGGTGTATACTCAGAGTTAGGGAAAGGATGGCTGATGATTTAACAAGAGAGACAGAAATGGAGTGACCAGAGTATCAGGAAGATGAAGAAAGAGAAGTATCCAAGAAACTCAGGGAGGAGAGAGAACACAGGAGTAGAGGGCAATCAATATGGTCACATGATGCAAAGAGTTTCAGAAAGATGAGGACCAAAAAAAGGCCCACTGATTTAGTAATTAAGAAATTGGTGATAAATTTGGAGAGAATAATTTCAGTTGAGTAATGAATTCAGAAGCCAAAATGTAACTAATGCCAACTGGCAACTCATTGAAATTCATTATCTTAGAAAATTACCTAGTAAGATTAACAGATTTTACCTAAGGTCCAAGCTAGTTTGTGTCAGAGTTAAGATTTGAACAAAATTCTTCTGATTTTAATTATTCACTGCTTCACATTGCCTTTCTTACTCAATGCAACTGTGTTAATAGAAACAGATTTAAAGCTAGAAGGGGCCTAAATGAGTTCTAAATGAGAACTCACTGGACACAATTTGACCAATTAAAATAGTGAGTTTTCTTAATAAAAGGAATGTACTCTTCCTGTATCTCATATACATATATATCCATATATATGTATATGGAGAGAGAGATTACATAGTCAAGTAATAGATATCTTATTACAGAAACATAACAAAGTGCATCTACTGATTGGATGTTAAAACAAATCAGTTATCTACAAATACACCCACTTTAGAGAAAATCCATTGGTGCTTATTAGCCACGAAGCAGTTTCATTTGAATACAGATAACATGAATAAAGATATAAAGTAAAATATAGCACAAAATCTAGGCATAGACTAAATCATATTCTATTTGTACATGATTCTGGCAATTTAGGAGATATTTATATATTATATTCATACATATGTGAATATATATTATATTCATCAAAGTTCAAATGATGAATGAACACACTTGTTGAATAGGCCTGTGATATTTCATTTGCAATATGACATTCCAATTGACCAAAAAGAATCCTGTAAGTATTGTGTAGTTCCTCAGCTAACACAATGGCATCATAGTTTTTAAATAAAATCGAGAAAATGAAAGTGATTCCTCAGAGATCTCTCAAATTTACAAAAGAAATGATACAAGGTAGAAAAATAAATCCCTACAACTTAAGAGATTCCTTGATTATCAGCAGATTAAGTAGTATTAAAATCTAGTGGGCATTCTCTAAAAGCTTCTCTCTCCATTATCAGTCTCCATGATAATACAGTATAAGGAAAATATCCCCATTAGGCTCAAAGCCACATGGGGCAGGTTGCTATGTACCCCGCTCAAAACTCAACTGCTGCTTACTACTTATACCACATGTACAGCTTCCCAGTCTTCTCAGTCAGTTCCTGACAAAACTTATAGCTTTCATGACTGAATCCTTCTCTGGGTGATTTGAGAGATCAAGGAGAATAGGAGAGATATAAAAGAATCAGGGTAATTAGGTGGTGCAGTGGATAGAGTGCTAGGCCTAGAGCTGGGAGGACTCATTTTCCTGAGTTTAAATCTGGCTTCAGGAACTTATTATTTGTGTGATCCAGAGCAAGTCACTTAACCCTCTTTGCCTCAGTTTCCTCATCTGTAAAAATGAGCCGGAGAAGGACAAGGCAAATGACTCCAGTATTTTTGCTAAGAAAATCCCAAATGTGGTCATAGAGAATCAGACACAACTGTACAACAAGAGCATCAGAAATATGCAATTGTAATAACTTCAAAAAACAGAAGAGAATGGAGTCTGCAGACATTAGACCAGTGGGAATGACGTGCATTCTTGGCAAAATTCTGGAAGTTATCTTCAAAAGGAAAGTTAGTGAACTCTTGGAAAAAAGAATGATGATTTATATGGTGGTTACCAGTACAGTTTATGGGAGACTAACTTCATTTTCTCTTTTAAAAGAGTTATTGGGCTGGTAGATCAGAGGGATGCTGCAATTGTAATTCAGCTAAATTTTAATATAAGCATTAAACATATTCTTTCATCCTTTTTTTGGAAAACAGAGATAAGGATCAGATAACAGTATAGCTACGTGTATTTGGAACTAGTTGAATGGCTGGAGCTAAATAGTAATAACTAATGGTTCAATATTCTATATGAAGGACATCTCCAGTGGAATCTCTTAGGTATCTTTGCTTGCCATGATGTCAACATTTTTTTAATCCATGCCTGAGCCATTGAGGAAGCAATGGATACATAACTGTATTTGAGGTCAAGAATAATATTAGCTAATAATAGTAATAATTTACATAGAGCTCACTATGTGCTAATTCGTTGCTAAGAACTTTGCAATTATTATCTTAATTTATTCTCATGGCAACAGAGAGGCCTAGACTTTGCCTTTCTAAATGTAGCTGACATATCATACTATGTTGAGTTATATTGAGCTTACTATTGACTGAAAAGTCTTTTTTCTTTTCAGATGAAAAGTTTCCTGGCAATGTTTCCCACAACATTTTACCCATAAGGAAACTGAGTCAAACAGAGGTTTAAGTGACTTGTCTAGGGTTATATATCTAGTAAGTATCTGAGGTCAGATTTCAACTCAGGTCTTCCTGATTTCAGGCCTAGGGCTCTATCCACTGCGTAATATAATTAAATAGGCGGCATGATTATCAAAATTATGGAATACACAAAGCTGAGAAGGTAAGCTAATGCACAGTATCAGTTGTTTACAATTCAAGGTCTTGAAAGATTAGAACATTGAATCAAGTCACATAAAATGAAATTTAACAGGTGTAAATGAAAAGCCACATTTGGGTTCCAAAAATTACTAATTATCCAAGTATAAGATGTGAGAACCATCACTAGGAAACTATTCATCTGAAAAGAAAATGAGGTTTCAATAAACAGTAAACTCCATATAACTCAACATAGTATGATAAGTCAGCTACATTTAGAAAGACAAAGTCCAGGTCTAGGGAGATGACAAGTGTATATACCCTGCAATTGTGTTTACATCTATACTATCTTTGGCTCCAGACATTACATTTTAGGAAAGATATTTATAACTGAAACACATCTGGAGGAGGCCATATTGTGAAGACTATAAAGTCCTTTAAGTATGCTCCATATTATGATTAGCAAATGAAAATGAGGACATTTAGTCTGAAGAAGTAAAGGTAGCATGTAAATAGTCTTCAAGATCACATGAAATAGTGAGGTGGAACAATGGAGTGAGTGCTGGACTTAAAGTAAACAAGACCTGAGATCAAATCCTGCCTCACACACTTACTGTGTGATTCTGGCCAAGTCACTTGACTTGTCTAAGCCTCAGTTCCTTTATATGTAAAATGGGGATAATAAAAGTACCTAATGCATAGAGTTGTTATGTGGATCAAGTGAGATAAGATATATAAAATCCTTTGCAAACTTTAAAGTGCTATATAAATGTTTATTATCATTTTCAGAGTTAGTAGAGAGTAGTAGAAAGAATCAGGAAGACCTAGGTTTAGATCCCACTTCAAACACATAACTTTTGTTATCCTGAGCAAGTCATCTGAATTCTTGCAACCTCTGTTTTCTCAACTCTAAAATAATTTGAGTCCAAATTATTGAGTCCAAATTATCTAAAGTCCTGTCCAGCTCTAAACCTATGATAAGCAACTCTGTCTCACTTAAATCCAGTTCACACAGAGTTGAGACATCAGCCTGTGATTTCATTGGTTCTCTTTAAAAACAAAGGAAAACATCAAGTATAAGTATTTAAAAGTCTTTCACAAAGAAGAACGATTAAGCGTTTCTGGCTGGTCCCTAAGTGGACAACCAAGAGCAATGGGCAAAATTTGCAAAGGACCATATTTAGACTTGATTTAAGGAAAAACTGACAAGAAATCAGAGCTATTCAAGGGAAGACTGGACTGCCTCTGGATGGAATGAGTTACCCCTCATTAGAGATCTTCAAGTGAAGACTGGGTGAATACTTGCCATCTATATTATGGAATAGATAACTGTTTAGATAGAGGTCATAAAAGATGGCCTATGAGTTCCTTTCTCTCTGTGATTCTCTATCACATAACTTTTAGAGCAAAAGGAGAATGTGTGTGAGTGTGTGTGTGTGTCTATACACATATGCATAAACATATATATCTTAATTATTACATTATATATTGCATGTATAATTAATTATACATCTTAACTATCATACAAAGCTTAATGAAATGTTCATCCAATCCAAGCTACATCCAAAAGAGTTATACCTGTCATTCTTAATATATTCTGTATTCATAGTGGATAATATACACAAATTGGGTAAGTGATACTTGCTCAAACATATCTTAATAGTAATTTACTAATTGGTAGAGGGATGTTGAAAATAAATTAATAAGAGAAGTGAAAATCTTATTAATTTGGCAAACTTAAGAAGAAGTATTATAGCATAGCTTAAAAGAAAATTCCTTTATTTTCTTAACAAACATTTATTGAGCAACTACAAGATTAATCTAGGCCATGTGTTGATACCATGTTTGAGAAATAATCGATAAGCAATGTAAATATATCTTTAAGAAATATGGCATCCATGAGAGACTTGATGGAAGTCAAGAGGGAAACTGATTGAAAGGTATAAACTGTCTGATAATTAGCATAGTCCTCCCACCATCTTACTGCCCATGGTTCCACAGTCCTGGGAACAATCAAACAAAACTCCCCATTCTTGGGCCAGATTTGGCAGAGTAGATACCAAGGAAAGACCAAAACACATAGTATAATAAGTAGCAGGCTTCCCAGGATAGAACGCCAGCATAGACCTAGAGGAATATCATCTGGATAAGTTTGTACTGCATACCTGTCAAGTTAGTAGGATCCATAATAATGGCCAAAATGAAAGCACATACAAGTGAACATTAACTGAGGATGAATCAGTTTCTGTAAGGGAAAAACATTAAAGTGATAAAATTCTTGTTCTTAAATTCTTTAAGGAGATGAATAAGTATATAAACAAAAGGGAATGAGTAGATGTAATTTAAACTATCAAAAAGCCATTTACAAGGTTCCTTGCTGGTGGCTATTAGAAGAAGAAGAAGAAGAAGAAGAAGAAACATTCAAAAGGCAGGAATGTTCTGTCATGAAGAGAGTCCTGGCTCGAGCAAGAAAAAGCTGTTAGCATTGGACGAGTTCATAGTGGGGAGAAAAATGTTAAGGGTGTAGTACCTACCTAATCTTTGTAGAGAAAGGTTGTGTACGAGGATGTCTCCAAATATTAAGTTAACACTAATCTGTTGATTAATTCAATATACTAAATACCTACTACATGTGTAACACTATCAGAGATGGTATAATGGAAACAAAGAAACACAATTCCTCCCCACAAAGGGTTTTCAATATATCTGGGAAGAAAAGTTAAGTAATATGCAAATTGAAATAAATAACTACGCATAGCACACATGATTAAATTTTAAATTTGTGAGTCAGACCATAGATATATGACTCTGGGACTTCAGTATGAACATGCTGGTGAATAGAAGAACTCTGAAATGTCCAATTCAGCTGGTGAATCTTCTCCATTGAAAGTAGGCAGTTGAACCTATAATCATGAGCAGCAAGGATACTCCCATGCTGGTGATCTGAAATTAATTTATTTTTTTTGCATTAGAGCTCTGAAAAAGGTCAATTATTACAGCAATGAAGCTGTGTAATTTTCTCTGCGGGATCTTTACAAGATTAGTGTCCCTAAGAATCTTAAAACTCACAGTAGTCTGAGAATATTGCTTCTTATAACATTTGTATGTTTGCTTCTTTTCTTATGATCTACCCTGACAGGTCTAGTTCCAGAATGGTGATTTCTATATGAATGTCCCCAGAATAGTGAAGCTGTAGGCTGGAGGAAACAACCAGAAATCTGGCGCAAGAAATTCATACTGCTTAAGAAAGAAACCAAAGACACACTGCTGCCCCAAGATTAGACCACAATCAATCTTGAGTCTGAGAGTCTATCTTTTAGATTTCTATTGTCTCTGCCTCCATGGATGTGAAACCAGTGAAGAAAGAAGCATGCCTTCATTTATATTATCACAACATGAAAAAACTAAGGTTCCGAAATTCCCCAAAGAAGTAAGTTTGATAAGAATAGTGGATGAAATGCTTTTAGTGCATTGATCAGCTGACACTTTTGGCTATAGCTTAAAGTGCAGGAGGGAGTCAAATGTATGTTGAAGTTGGAAAGATAGGTTGGGGTCATGTTGTGAAAGGCCAAAGATAAAGAGAGGAATTTGTATTTGATCCTAAGGACAATAGAGAGCCACTTGAGTTTACTTAGTAGGGGAATGATGTTATAATGGAAACAATACCAGCAGTATGAAAATCACCTAGAGACGAGGTAGGGGAAAATAGCTAATTAGAAGTCTACGGTAACATTCCCAGGCAGGAGCAAATGATGGCCTGAACAAAGATGACAGGTGTGTTAATAGTATAAAGGGATATGAGAGATGTTGTGGAGATAGAAATTGTCTCCAGCTAAAGATAAACTGATTTGAATTTGAAAAAGGGGAAAACAAAACAAAACAAAGAAATGCCCTTATTTTTGAGTACTTCATCATGCTCATCACCTTCTGGATGTATTATACCTTATCAATATACCTTCAAAAAATGTGGTACTCTTCACTGGATATAATATTCCTTAAGAGATCAACCTTCCAAGGCAGAGTAAAGTAAGACTATTACAGTCATTATGTTGAATGAGACATGCTTATTAATGTCATTTAACTGTGCTAGTTTTGTTGATGTTGTTGTTTTTTCCTTAATGCCAAATCACACTAGTAACTTTCATTGAGTGTACAATCTATTCAAGACTCTAGGTCACTGTCACAAGAGTTGGTTTAGTCATTTGCCTCTCACGCTGTATCTACATATTTAGGACTTCACTTTTATGCCTAACAAGCATTAAGGACATGAATTGACATAATAAGGTAACTACCAACTTCTGGGATTTCTTCTTCCATTAATTTCTTTTTCCTTTCTACCACCCAAGCCTTTCCATCCTACTTACAGTGGAAATTTCCTTTATGTATTGTCTCCCCCATTAGAATGGGATGTTCTTTAGAGTAGGGATTATCTTGCTTTACAACTTGTATCTCCAGCAATTAAAACTGTGCTTTGCTCATAGTAAGTGTTAAAAAAATGTTTTTTCACTCATGCATATATTCATTCATTCACTTAAAGATTAGATTAAGAGATGCTTTAATAAAAATACATTAAGACCAATCACCATTCCTCAAGTAGTTAAAGGGGATGAACAAACTGTTCTCAAAAGAAGAAATGCAAGTTATTAACAACCACATGAAAGAAGGCTCCAAATCCCTAATAATAAGATTAATGCAAATCAGAACAACTTTTTGGTTTCATTTTATACCCAGTAAATTGGCAAAGATAACAAAAAATGTGAATAGTCAATGTTGCATAGGTAGAAAGACAAAACAACAATATTGCATTGTTGGTAGAGTTGTGAATTGGTACAACTCTTCTAAAAAAGCAATCTGTAATCGTGCAAATAAAGTGAATACAAATATGCATGCCCTTTGACACAGAGGTTCCACTACTAGAATGTCCAAGAATGTCAATGACCAATAAACAAACAAAAAATAGCCCCACGTGCACTAAAATATTTATAGCAGAATTTTTTTGTGGTAGCAAAAAAGTGGAAAAAAGGCAGATGTCCATAGATGGGGAGAATGACTAGAAAAGTTGTTATATGAATGGTCCAAAACTGTACGATAAGAAAGAAGAAGTATACAGAGAAACACAATGAAAACTTATAGAAAGTGATGCAAAGTGAAGCAGACAACACACACAAAAGCTCTAATAATATAAAAAGTCAGAAGAGCCAAACAACTGGCACTGAATTTGTAATGACCAAGCTTGCACTCAAAGAAGTGTAAGGAGGCAAATCCAAAAATTCTTTGCAGAGATGGGAGACTCTGGATGCGGAACACTGAAAATGACCTCTTGTGGCTGAACTGTATTCAGTTTTGCCAAACTTTTTTCCCTCCTTGTCATAAAGAAAGGCTTTCTGGGAGGGGCTTGGATTCTTGCTTATCCACACAATAGGAGTTAATTGTTAACCCCTACTGTCATGGAATTTAAGCACTGAAGCAAAAAACAAATACACACACAAAACAACAACAACAACAACAACCAAAACACAGAAACAAAAACCTGTATTCAATTGATAGAATCTTGTAGTTGTTGAAGGGACGCTAGAGATAATCAAGTCCAGTCTCTTCATTTGGATCTCAAATTAAAAAAATTAAATTAATTTTCTACATAAAAAATGTAATTTTACTCATAGAATTATCATACAGAGTTTATATACTATACCCAAGTTTATTCTTTTTTCTAGACACAAGAGTAAATTAGTTTTATTTGAATCTAGCCATGTTTTTCACTTCAAACTATATGATTATGTCTAGTAGAGGTAAATGAGTACCCCATTTGGGTTTTTGTACTACAGTGATTTGCCATTTTCTTTTCCAGTTCATTTTACAGATGAGGAAATTAAGACAAACAAGGTCAAGTGACTTACCTAGGATCACACAATAAGTAAGTGTCTAATATTGGATTCGAACTCAGGTCTTCCTGACTCCAGGCCTAGCACTCTATCCTCTGTGTCACCTAGCAGCTCCGAATTTATCATACTTCTTTGTAAAGGAAACAACCTTATTATCAGAATATATTGTTTGACTGAACTACCCGCATTCTGAGGTAGACTAAGTAACAAAACCTGAATAAATTGTCTCCTTTTCCTTCCTTACTCTCTTTCTCTTTCTTTCTCTAGACTGGAAATGAAAATTTTAACTCTGAAACTTTTATTTATTTATTTATTTTTCCTTAAAGACCAGCCTTAAACCCAAATCACTCTGGCTTTTATGGATTGGCCAACAATAGATCCCAGGCCAAGCCCTACTTGGTTATTATTTGGGCCCTGATTGACTCAGAATGAACAGTAAACAGCAATTGTTTTTTGTTTTGACCAGAAACCCAGAGATTGATTGATCCCTTTTTTTTTTAAGAGACCATTCTCTGCCTCATTTCTTATTAAGCCTTAATCACTGAATGGGCTTGCCTCAGTCAAACTGAGACCTGTTGAAGACCTTAGCTTGAAAAGGCCAAGGTCCCCCATTATTTCCTGGGCCTTCTCCACTTGTCCTGATCTATATCTGGCCACTGGACCTAGATGGCTCCAGAGGTGAAAGTGAGGCTTTGCACAGCCCTTCCTCACTTAAATCCAATTCACTTGAATATCATGGCATCACCTTCCTGACGTCATGGTCTTCTTGAAGGACAAACAGAAACAGCTGCAGACTAAATAACAAAAGATGACTATACCATTTTACTTAGCCTGAATCCACAAAACCTTTCTACATTCTTTATCTGTTCTTAATTATACAAATTTGCCCCCAATACTTCTCTAGAGAATTCTAGACTATACTTTCAAGGAACAGACTGAATCCAATTAATCCATTAAAACTCTATAGAATATGGCTTGTTGTGTACTCTGTGAAGGCCTGAAAAAAACTTCATATATAATCCACATCTGTATCCTAGGAAGCAGAAGTTACCACTAGCTAGCAGTCTTCCTTAGCATGCTAATAAATAAAGACGATGATGGTAATAATAATAAACACTTATATATGATTTATTATATGCCAGGCATTGTCCTAAGTGCTTTTTACAGATTTTATCCCGTTTGATCCTCACAGTGATCCTAAATGTATTACTAATATTATTCCCACTTTATAAACAAGGAAACTGTGGCAAACAAGATCGAGTGACTTGCCTAGGGTCACGCAGCTAGTAAGTGTCTGAGAATGGATTTGAACTCATGTCTTCCTGACTTCAGGCCTGGAGCTCTATCCATTGCTCCATCTAGTTGACCTTGCTAATATCATTTGTTTTGTTTTGTGCTTTGTTTTTGTTTTTCAGAATTAAACAGTGCATGCAGAGCAGAAAGCAGAGCAGTGCCATTTTAGACACACCATTTTGGCACCTAGAGGCAAGCATGCCTAGAAAGTTGTCCTGCTCCCAAGTGTTTAAGAGAACAATAAGCTTATAATATACAATAAGCTTGTATATTTTAAATATACAGATGCCCACTTTTTTTTTCCTTACTGTACTAGCCACTGTGGATCTCTGAACAGACTTTATTGTTATAGATGAACTTAATTCATTTCTCATAGTGGGCAAGGGCAGTTAGTGACACAATGAATAGAGCACTGGGCCTGGAGTTAATAAGACTCATATTTCTGAATTCAAATCTAGCCTCTAATACTTACAAGCTGTGTGATTCTGGGCAACGCACTAAACCTGTCTTGGTCTCATTTTTTCACCTGTAACATGAGCTGGAGAAGGAAATGGCGAACCACTCCAGTATTTTCGCCAAGAAAATCCCAAATGGGGTCACAAAGAGTTAGATATGACTGAAAAATGACTCAGCAACAAGAAACAGTGGGGCAAGGGCAAACTAGTGACTAAAAACCAAAGGAATGACTTCTAGCATCCATTTTGGCGAGAAGAAGAATCTGTTTCACAATCTCCTCCTCAGAAAAGTGGAATCATATTTTTAGAAAGAACTCTCATGTCATCTAGTCTAACCCTTTCAGTTTATAGGTGAAAAAATGAGACCAAGACAGGTTTAGTGAAATGCCCTAGATCCCAGGTAATAGAGTCAGGATTTGATCGTAGGCCCTCTAACAACAAATGTTTAACACTATTTCATTGCCACATGTTTTCTGTTCCTATTCCTGCTCTATATATGATCACATTATCTGAAATGCACTGCCCTGAAAAGAACATGTCAGAAGAGAAGCCAGAACCACTAACACCCCTGGCAAAGCTATAGTTAAACCTCTCTTCCAGGCACTGTGTGACTAATTCTTTCAAATACAAAAAAAAAAAAAATTTAAAAAAATAGTAATAAGCTCACAAAGTCTTCTGGAAATGAAATCTGATTTTTTTTCTTGTTCTGTTTTGTTGAGGAGGGAAATTCCCAATAAGCATCAAAATAAAATATAGACCCAATAATGAGCCAGCTTCTTATGATAAAAGCTTTGAGCAACAACAAAAGCTATTGTAGCATATAATTGTGCTTCATGAACATTAAGAGAACTTCATAGAAGCTATTAAGTAGGTTTTGTTTTGCCAGTTTTATAGATGAGTCATCAGAATATAGCTTTTCATTGAAAGAGGTGGTAATACAACCAATCTCTTCTGAAATAACTAGAGCTTAAACCCCAGTTTCATATACAATGATACAGGTTTGATAGAAATGCCAGCTTTATGTATATGGTGGGGAGGTGGACTAAGTCAATCAATCAAATCACCCTCCCCATCACATTTAAAGTAACTGAGAAGGTGCTGTACACTGATACCTTTTTTAGATGAAAACATGGCCACTGATCTTATCACTCAGAGGTGTGAACCAGTTGTGAACAAGAGCTATAAAACTCTAGTCTAGGTAAGAAAAGATCTGGGACAATGGTAATAGACAATGAAGAAAAGATAGAGAATGGTGGAGCCAAAAGAAGAGGGTGATTGGGTATGACTGTATGGTTTGAAAGGGTAAATAGGAAAAAGAAAAAAGAAAGAGTAAGTAGGTGGCACAGTGGACAGAGCACCAGACCTGGAGTCAGGAAGACCTGGGTTCAAACCAGGCCTCCAATACTTACTAGCTGTGTGACTCTGAGTAAGTTATTTGACCCTGTTTGACTTGGTTTTCTCATCTGTAAAATGAGCTGGAGAAGGAAAGGGCAAACCACTACAGTATCTTTGCCAAAAAAATTCAAAGTGGGGCCATGAAGAGTCAAACATGACCAAAAACCAACTGAACAACAACGAAAAACAACAGTAGGGTTTGAAAATGGTGGCTAATAATGATCATGGAAAATTGGTTCCTGGCAAGGTAAGTGGGAAGTCTACCTGCTAGAGGTGGGCTTTTCAAGGTCAGAGTAGAAGACATTAATAAATACTTGCTCAATTAAACCAAATTGTTTTGTAGGGTGTTGTGGTTAGCAGCTTTAGCAAGATACTGATTACTCTCAGCAAGATAATGCAAATTTCATTGAAAGGATTTTTTGTTATTGGAGTTGGTTTTTATGAGATTTTTCAATGGAATAGAGATATTTTTTGGACAACTTGTAGGATTATGTTGACAATTAACTCACCTGGGTGCCATTTATAATTGCAACCCAGGGTTCACTCTCCAGTGTTCAGACTGCAGAGCATAATTTCTGCTCATTTGTAGCTGGAAACTCATTCATCATGTACTTAATATTTATGCATCTGTGCCATGCATCATTTGATTTTGTGTCTGCTGTGCTGAAATGTATGGCATGGCATTATCCAATGGAACGGATTTTGTGTAGCCTTAAATGCTATGCTTGTATATGTCTTTAAAAAGTATTAAATGTACAACAGATGTTGTAAAAGAAAATTCTTAGATTTTTTGAGTTTAAAGTGACTGCACAGGCCACATAGTCTGACCCTCCTCATGTTACAGCTGAGGAAACTAAGACCATAAAAGTAGGAAGCATTAGAGAAAGGATATGAATCCAGGTCTTTTGACTCTGGAGGTAGTGGTTTTTTTTTCCCCCATTGTTCAACACTGATTTAAAAAAAATTCTGGACCAGAAAAACCCATTAAAAAAATGTTAGAGATGAGAATACATAAGTATTATTTCTACTCATGACATTTTCTCAAAGAGATTTTATTCATTCAGAAAAGTATTTCATTCATTCCATTCAACACTTGGTATTTTGAGAACATAATAAAGGTACTGACTTATTTAAGCTACTCTACACTTAAGAAATTGCCAACTTTTTTCCCCCCAAAATAGGCAAAATTTAGGGCTCTGCTAAATTAGCATGCTAATTTTTTTTTAAGTTTTGTAAAAGAGAGGCAGTGTTAATGTTTATGACAGTGACCATCTGATGACATCATCCTTTAAAATGACAACTTAGGGTTCCATTTGAACTTTATCTCATGAATCAATATCATTTTAAAGGTTACATTGTGTTAAGGTATATTATGTTTATGGATAAGCATGTTTTGGATTCTGCATTATTTAGTAAGGCAAATCTCACTAAATAATTGATATAATAGTTAACAGGAGAAGAAGTGGAGAAAGACAAATAGAGACATTGTCAAAGTCAAAATCACAGACCTAGTTTCTGGGTTTTATGGATATTTATAATAATAGATAACATTGTCACATATTCTCTCACCAGATTCTGACCACAGCCTAGCCGTACTACTGATACAAGTGATTTTATCCTATTTCCCAGCTAAAGAGTGAGATTCAGAGAAGTTTGCAACTCACCCAAAGTAGCTGAATTAGGACATGAATTCTAGCCTCCTTACTAGAAAATCCATGGTCTTTCTACTATATAGCAGTCACTCCATGGCACAAAAGTCATAGTAATATCTAGTATTTGTAAAGTACCTTTACCTGCCTTTCTCAGTTTGATCTCACAATATTTTTTAAGGTAGCAGCCTTGTATATTATTATCTCTATTTTAGAGAGGAAGAAACTGAGTTTCAGATAGATAGTTTAAGTGATTTGTCGACAGTCACACGTGTATCTAGTCTCAGAAGCAGGAGTCAGGGATTTTGTGACTCAAAAATCCCACATGATTTCCATTTTACCACAGTGCCTCACACCTTTTTCAACAAAGAGTAAGGTAAATATCCATCTGCAATAAACAGATGTTATTTATTTTAGGTCCAGGATGGGGAATAGGGATAGAATGCATTTTACCAAAATCTCCAAAGGTTCTGACAATGAGTATCTAGCAAAATCTATCTACATCAAATTGAAGTGGGAACCCACATGCTTAAGCAAAAGAGTCAGCAAGTAGTAGGTTCCCTGAAGTATCCTCTTTACTGGTCATATCACCAGTACTTTGCAGAAAGTAGTCTACAAATCATTTTTGGTGGACTGAGTTAAATCCAGTCACATTCTCATTTTGACTTGATTTCATTTCTCAGGAACTTCTGTCTGTTTCTTCCACTAACTGGGACCTTGAACTAATCAAGCACATCTACTTTCTTATTTGCTTCTCTTAGGTTTTGACTCTTATTTAACTCTTTATTCAGTCAGTCTTAGTGCAAAGGGCACTTCTCCAAAGTGAAAAGAAAGATTTCAATTATTCTATCTTTGCTTCATTGTCTATTATCATTGCCCTGTATACCACAAGCAGCATGCCTATCTCTTATCTGACCTTGACATTTTTCTTCAATGTAACTTAAAGAAATACATGGATGCACGTATGGGCACTCACACACACACAGACATATTTTCAAAAGTTCATGGATGCTTTCCATTATGTTTTCAGGGTGGTAGTCAATTTTACATGGGATAAGTTGGGATCACTGCATACAAAAACACATACTACCAAATAATAAATTTAAAAGTGGGGATAAGAGTTTTGGCTTAATATGACTTGACTTACTCTAATTTAAAAAAAAAGTTTTAGATTAAGAAACAAAGATTTTTAATATTTTAGGGATTTATCATTATAGTATCCCTAACATTCACTTTATGAATGCTAATTACATGGTAACAAGGATATTTGACTGTTCAGTCAAATAAATACAGTCTGAATTTCTCATCCAAGTTTTGCTAGTTGTTAGTTGATCTTTAGTTTCTACATGAGTAAAATGGAAATATCATTTGCCCTATCTACCTTACAGTGTTGCAAGCCTCAAATGAGATCAGTGCAATATTTAACTTCTAATATTATGAAAATCCTATGAAATTCACAGGGCACTCAGCAAACACAGTTATACTACGGTTTAATAACATTTTTTAAAGGAATAGGACAGCTGATTGATTTCTAGTGTCATAGAAGTGCTAGAGGAAAAATACCAGTATCACAAGTTAAGCAAATGTTTAACAGTCATACTAGCCCTAAAAAAAAAAAAAAAAAAAAAAAAAAAAAAAAACCAATTTTTTTAAAAAAAAAGGAGAATACTTCCATTTCATTTGAGTCAGTTACAGGAGAACAACAACAACAACAACAAAGACCAAACAAAATATTCCTAGAAAGATGCACCAAGATTTATAGCTGCAATGAAACCACAATTTAAAATACTTCTAGTGAACTTTCCTTTATAAGTTTCAGGTTTGCCCACAAGGGTAGACAAGCATTGAAATCTCACTTTTAAAAACGATACCTTGATATGCACATGAACAACTGGAGGGAACCAAAATTTCTCAGGAAATGGCTGTTTAGATTTATAGGAGCCAAGGCATTAAGAATTAATCCCTCATCCACTGTTCCTTGATGAAATGCAGAGTTCAGTAAGGACATTTCAACATTAGCCATCTAGGCATACAAAGTATTAGTTAAACCATTGAAATCACTTTAATCTTACATCCTGAATCAATAAGCAATACAGTAGGACACAAAACAACCTTGGTAATTATAGACTTGTCAGGTTAACTTCAAATGGGAGGGGAGATAGTGGAAGAGATCATCAAATAATCAATTTTTAATCACCTAGAAGAACACAAGTACTGGATAGAAAGTAAGACATCTTTGTGAAGAGCAAATTTTGCCATGGCAATGGAATTTCCCTCCATGCCTTCCCTTCTAAGGTTTCCTACTCTGGACCTTGCATGTAATAACTATTTATTTACATGTAATCCTCACCTCTCCCCACCTTTGCCCCCCATCACATTAGAATGTAAGGCCCCTGTGGACAGGGACTGCTTTTTTTTCCTCTTTTACCCCTATTTGTAAATTCCTTATAATTAGTAGGTACAATGCTTGGTACGAAGTAAGTGTTTAATCAATGCTTTTTAACTAACTCCATGATGAAGTAATAATGCTCTAGATAAGACGGTCTATTTAATGATCGTGATTAGCTCTTGTTCTTCCTGTATTCTGTGACTTGGCTTATACTGTTTCTTCCACCTGGAATGCCCCTTTCACCTGATCCAAATTCTCTTCAAATAACATTTAAAATGCTGCTTCTTCCAAGAAACTCCTCTGATCACCTATCTGGACTCAGTCTCTCCTTAGTCTTAACTCCTGTTCCACTTGCGTGGCACTTGCCACATTCTGGCATTTGTGAGTGTGCCAAGTGTCATGCTCGTGGAATAAATGTATTGTATTATGATTATTTGCAGAAGAGTCTACATTATATTATAATTATTTCCATGAGTCTTATTTCACTGAACAGATTGTAATTTCCCTGAAGACAGTGACCTTGTCTGAAACATTTTTACATTCCCTATAGCCCCTAGTAGAGGTTGAAAGCAGGTACCTGATGCATATGAGTTAAATTAATGGAAGAATATCAAATCTTTATATATAGTATACCATCTGGAGATGTGATCTTGTTTCTAGATTTGGGCAAGGGCTGGGAAATTATCTTGAGAGGGAAAATATTAGTTATGAACTCTTTAAGGAAGACTTTTTGCATATTTCCTTCCATGAATTCTTCTGTTACAATACTTGAGAATAGCCCTTCTTATTTTCTTTCTGATCCAAGAAATAGAATTGTAGAATGCTAGAGCTGAATTAGCAGCTAGGTAGGGCAGATAGGTGGTACGGTGGGTAGAGCACCGAGCCTAGAGTCAAGAAGACTCATCTCCCTGAGTTTAAATCTGGCTGAGAAACTTACTAGCTGTGTAATCCTGGACAAGTCACTTACCTCTGTTTACCTCAGTTTCCTCATCTGTAAAACGAGTTGGAGAAGGAAATGGCACATCACTCCAATATGTTTGCCAAGAAATTCCCCAAATGGGATCACAAAGAGTCAGACAAGACTGAATACTACTGAACGACACCAAAGATCTAAATAAGACCTTAGAGATCATCATTCCTCTCATTTTTTAGATGTGAAAATTGAGGCTTAGAGTGGTGGAGTGACTTTTGATGAAGTCTAACTACACTTTCTCATATCCAAAAATTTCAAAGGGGACTTGGAGCTATTAAGTTCCATGGAGTAGTGAAAAGAACAGTGTGTCTCAAGTCGGGAAAACCTGGGTCTAAATCCCACTTCTGATACTAACTGTGTGACCACAATTAAATCACTTAGCCATTCTAAGCTCCAGTTCCTTCATCTGTAAAACATGAATAATAATAACTATAACTACTTTATAATGTTGTTATGAGGCCAAACAAGATAATGCATGTAAAATTCTGCAAATTTTAAAATGCTAAACAGATTCTAGTTATCAGCTATCATTAGTATTGTTGTTACTAGAATTCCTTGAAATAGCACTCAAATCAATGATATCTTGATATGAATATTAATCCTATAAGTCACTGTTAATAATGTTAAATTAAGTTATGCTTGTAAATGAAATAAAAACAAGCTGGGGAATAACCAAAGCAAATGGCCATTACGCAATTTTTGAATTGCCAGAATGAAGGATCTTGGGCATCAGACTTTTTTTGGGTATCACATATTTTTAAAGATGAAAAACCTTTCACTACACATGGTCATACTGACAAGGGCTCCTCAAAACAACTGAAGGCTCTAGTCTTACATGGTCTTCTTTCCCACCTCCTCACTTTGTCCACATATCAAATCTGTCAGTTTTCTGAAATGCCCAGACTTCTCTATTCTAAAAGTTCACTTGTATCTTATAATAGTCCAAACTTTGTTCCAATATTTTATAAACTTTAGAGCAAGTAAGTTAAATTCAAAAATAAAACTATTTACTTTTAACTAATATGAATTACTAAATTGATATTTGCTAATTGTTTATAAATTAAGTTTTGTTTCTAATTAAGATTCTTTCTGTGTATTTGCAACACATGAGTCATGGAATGGCCAAAGTAGTTAATATGGCTACCCAAATACTTGGTACTTAACTAGCACTTGGTGTCAGTGAATTTCAGAGGATGTTGCATTTTCCTCTCTAAGCTGGTAGTTGCAATAGTCAAATAAATTTGGAAATGAAGAAAGTTTAGGGGTCATCTAATCCAAGCCATCTTCACATCATGCCCACTTGCCTGTGACTCAGTTGTTCATCTCTTACCTTAGTGTTCTCTATTTATAAATACTGAACATTTGCCATGACTAGGTCAACCGAAACCCACTGCACTGCTTGCTTCTTGGCTAACATCTTAATTTGATATCCTATCACCTCCTGCCCCATTCTAATTCTACTTCTAACTCTTAGAGTAGTAATAAAATTGGTAAACGAAATTACTATTCCTGGAAAGAGTTAGCTTTCAGTATTTGTACCCCCAGTGCAGAGCCTGCCGCAGAATGATCACTTAAGGAATGTTTTTTTTTTTAATTCACTTTAAACCTATCACGTTAAAGGTGAAGACACTAAGGTTGAAAAAGGAAAAGTGACTTGCTTAATGTAATTTGCTGACTGACCAATAAGAGAACTCAGATCTTCTGACTCTCAGTCCAAATCTTTATGACATCTGATACCTTTGCCTCCTAGAAATCCTATTTAATAACAAATTCACTGTGGTCAGTAAAATTCACCTTTTTTTCTGTTAACCATTCTCCATTTCTAACCCCAACCAAGCTTCTCACTAATTTCTACAATGAAGGAACGGGTTACAAATCATTAAGGGTTCAGGGAAAATCTTTCATCATTAATGGTAATAGAACTCAATCATAGTGGGTCAGCACAGCTAAGTGGCACAATGGATAGAGCACCAGACCTGGAGTCAGGAAAAACTGAGTTCAAATCTGGCCTCAGACACTTACTAGCTGTGTTACCCTGAGCAAATCATTTAATCCTGATTGCCTCAATGTCCTCATCTGTAAAATGGCAAACCACTCCAGTATCTTTGCCTAGAAAACCCCAAATGGGTCCATGAACAATCAGACAGTACTGAAATGACTCAACAACAACAATAACAACGTTATCATTTTTTTTGAAGAAAGTCATTTAAAAATTAAAATAAAGAAAGAAAACATAAATCATATTATTAGATAACCCGAATCTAATAAATATGTTATTCTAAGGCCCAGTTCATCATCTATCCAGAGTGTCTGTCAAAGACACACATGGACTAGAGTCAATGGACATGGACATGATGGACTAGTTCTATTAGTTTTCAATCCAATTTCATATTATATAAGAGAGATATATGATGAGAAAAGCAGGTTTGCATATTATTTAATGAGAATAAGGAACAAGAGATGGAAAACAACCCCCATACTTCATTAGTCTCAACATGATGTCAAGTGGTCTAGAAGAAGGACACCAACATCCTGGTTGGACCTCCTGTATAGAATTTATACAAGAACTTAGACAAGTCACTCAGGATGGGCTACAGTCTGTATCCCTGGAGAGATCGTCTACATCAAGAAGTTCACAGATTCCTTGACACATCAAAGAAGCAAAAAGGAGAAGTTTAAGGTGAATGGGTTAGGGAAGTTCTTACAGTATATCAAATGGCTTGATCATTAAAACATTTATCACAGGCTTACTTTCTTTTCTTTTTTATACTCTGCAAGAGGAATCATCAAATGCATTTAAAAATGATTATAGTATGAGGTTTGTAGGCAATCCATTTCACTCCTGAAAGGTTCCTGAATATTAATGTAGCTTCCCTAGTTCAAACTAACCTTCATTTCAGGATGTCTGAAAAGGTATGAGTTGAAAATAAGATGGTAACTCTTTTTTATAGGGAAGGATGTTCAATTTCATGTGAATATTCAGTCCTTAACCAACAAGAAGGAGGTATACTTTCATGTCCAAAGATGGTCTCATAGGGGAAAAATTCAGCTTCCAAATAAGAATGCTGATTCTTGGATAAATCATTTTCATGATGTAAAATCAATGGTCCTCACCAGTCTTCTCTTGCCATCCCCCACAGCAAAAGGCAAGCTCATTTTTATTTGTGAAGGTGATAACAGCCTTTAGAAATTCTGGTTAATATATTTTCAGGATTTCCTTCTTACTTAAATTTTTTTGTACTAAATATTATAATTTCTTATCTAAATTAGAGTAATATTTTTACAGTTGTTATATGAAACTAATTAGAGTTGTAGCCCCAGGAAACTACTGGATTGGGTACTGGCCTGAGTCTAAAATGGGCTTCTCGAGGTATAGTTCTCTAGGGCCATCTTAATGCTGTTTTTGTCCCACCCGCACCCCCACCCCTAAGCGCAAGGTTTTTTTTGTTTTTTTTTTATTTCCAGGAGAAAAAAAAATACCTTTAGTCTTTATCTGCTTTGTTGAGTTATAGGTAGGACCTAATTACCCCAACATATTTTAGGGCATCCAATGTCATGGTACAATATCTAGGCACAAGGCACCCCCTATGGGCCTGTCCTTCAATAACAAACCTGGAGGTTAAATTTTTATTTATTAAGTGAAGATTTACACAGCAGCAAAGGACGATGATAGGTTTCAACCCTAATGTCTCTGTCTCAACCCTGTCCTGGAGGTACATGTTCCAGGGGTGAATGAATAATTTAATCTTCATGAGCCATCAATTCTGCTCCTCCTTGAAGAGGTTGGCAATGGTCCCAGTTAATTACATTTATGATGTGGATTTTGTGAGACCATGGATATTCAGAAAGTAAGAAAGGGCAACCACATCTCATTACAAGTGCCTCTTTTCTGTTCCTTCTTTCTTCCCATAATATTTTATTGATTTATTAATCACCAACAAATCAAATGATAAGGACATGCCATTTCCTCATTAATTAGTCATATGAACAAGCAACACTAATCAGTCTACCCTCATTTCTAAATCCTAGTCTTTTTTTTCTTCCATGAGAAAAAAGATGAAGTATATACAATTATTAAGACAGATTAAAACTCAAAATATAGTCCAGCAGAATAAATACATTATATATTATTTGTCAAGATTAATATACAAACCCTTAAAAAGAGACAACAATGACTATGATAAATTTTGAAATGGAAGGCACTCATTATGAGATATAATTTTTAAGAATAGCATTTGTAAACTCAAAATCATCTGCCAGAGATTCTTGATTCTTTCCTATACAATGGGAGACAATTGACTCAGTAATGTGAAATTTAGGGTTGCAATAATATTTGTTACAACAAAATTTACCTTGGTCTGACTTGATTTTCTTTTTTTCTGGTGGATTTCAATAGTCTTTTGATCGTCTGTCATCTTCAATTTTCTCAATGAAGACATTAGATAGACAATTGTGGCCCAATAGCTAGAGCTCTGGGTTTGGAGTCTGGAATAACTAAGGTCAAATCCAGCCTCAGACACTTCCTAGCTGTGTGACCCTGGGCCAGTCACTTAATCATTGTTTGCCTCAGTTTCTTCAACTGTAAAATAGGGATGTTAACAACATCTATCTTGCAGGGTTACTGTGAGGATCAAATGAAAACATGTATAAAGCACTTAGCATATTTACTGGTACATAGCAAGTACTATACAAATGCTTATTCCTTTTCTTTCCTTTCCCTTCTCCTTCTTGTCCTCTCAAAACTATCTTAAGTCCTTTCCTTTTCATTCTTGAATGATAGATGACCTCTTGATTTACTCATGTTTCATCTAGATTATTGAAACATTTATTTAATAGTTCTACCCCTTCTAGATTCTCTTCTTACCATTTGCCCTGAAGGCATTCAAATAACAAACATTTAAGACCTGACAATTCTGGCGAAAGCACTGCATGTTGATCAGAATTTCCTTAAATCACCAGGAACTAAATGAAGGGACTTTATTCTTTATTTCTTCATTTCTTTGGGATGCAGACAGAATGGATCGTAGATTTAAATCTAGAAGGAAACCTAGAAATCAAGTCTTAGAGGTTCAACTCTCATTTTACAACGAGAAATCTGAAGCTCAAGATTAGTTGACTTGCCCTGGATCACAAAGACAGTAAGTGTCTAAGTCATGAGCTGACCTCAGGTCTTTGTGCTTCTCCAGATGATGCAAGTTCTTAAACTATAGGGTCTGTTTCAGGTTTTGTATTTGTATCCCTGGAACTTAATACATTGCTTGGCATAGAGTAGGCATTTAATAATTGCTTATTGACTAATTGATATGCTCTACATCACAGGCTAGATGTGAGGGAAGCACTTTGTAATGTACCATATTAATGTGACTAGTTGTTACTATGTGTGGGGTCCAGGCTGGAATTCAAACCACATTTTAAAATTTATATATGCTATGCTATATTATATATTATATACTATATTAAATATTGTATATTTAAAAGGAATAGCAAGTTGTACATAATAGATCTGCAGTTTAATGCGCAATCATCTTTTTTTTATTCTACTATGTCATGGAAATGCTTGTTTTATTTCATAAATAAAAAGTAAAATAAATATATTTTTTCAAAAGCAAGTTTACTTTAATGAAGTTTTGTCTTAGTTATCCTTAGGAGCCATGTATGGTAGATATTGCATTATGTGGCATGTTTATATTCCCTAAGTGGCTACTGAGAACATTGTTTTATGCCATATTTGTATTCATAGAGTTTACAATCAAAATGTTTATTATCAGTAAGAGTTTACTATCAGTAAGATGGCAGATCTGGAGTTGCATTGTAGTTATATCTGTTCTCCATCTCTTAAAGTCTTTGCATGGTATAGGAAGACAATTCTCACTTATCTATCTGTAGACTGTGGCCTACCTTCTCTCTCTCCAAAGGCTCACTGTACTTCTCATCTGCTGCCCTGCCTGTTTTCAACTCCAAGGAACAAGGTTCTCCTCCCAGGTCACTTCTAAAGTTACCACCATGCTGCTAACCCCTATCTTGATTGACACCACCTCCCTCAACCTCTTCTCCCCTCTGGTTAGAGGGCTAGAGGTTAATAGACTAGAGAATCTGAACTCTCAGCTTGCTCTACTTTGCATCTACTACCCTGTCTTTCTACTCTACTTTGATGGCAGATATCCTCCAGTGTCCTGTCTCCCACCCTCATCCCAGGACCTACCCGCTTTTCTGCCTCTTTGTTTGTTTTGTCTCTCCCTTAAGATTTGTGGGCAGAGACTATCTTTCTTTTTTATTAATTATATCCCATCATGCTATGGCCTTTTCCTCTTCGTAAAATCCTTAGTAAGGCTGAATGAATGAATTCATGGTATCATAGGATTTGGAGCAGGAAATGACTTTAGAGAACATTTAGTTCATGAATTCATAGTTTTTGTTTTCAGTTTGATTTGATTTGATATCTATCTATCTATCTATCTATCTATCTATCTATCTATCTATCTAT